>NC_141371.1:3544504-4012683 GCF_963921425.1 Dryas octopetala | reverse complement strand
GAAGCTCGGAAGCTAGGAAGCTCGGAAGCTAGGAAGCTCGGGAGCTCGGAAGCTCGGAAGCTAGGAAGCTCGGAAGCTCGGAAGCTCGGAAGCTCGGAAGCTCGGAAGCTCGGAAGCTAGGAAGCTCGGAAGCTCGAGAGCTCGGAAGCTCGGAAGCTCGGAAGCTCGGAAGCTGAAGTAGGAACTCGAGCTCGGAAGCTAGGAAGCTCGGAAGCTCGAAGCTCAGGAAGCTCGGAAGCTCGGAAGCTCGGAAGCTAGGAAGCTCGGAAGCTCGGGAGCTCGGAAGCTCGGAAGCTCGGAAGCTAGGAAGCTCGGAAGCTCGGAAGCTCAGAAGCTCGGAAGCTAGGAAGCTCGGGAGCTCGGAAGCTCGGAAGCTAGGAAGCTCGGAAGCTCGGAAGCTCAGAAGCTAGGAAGCTCGGAAGCTCGGGAGCTCGGAAGCTCGGAAGCTAGGAAGCTCGGAAGCTCGAAAGCTCGGAAGCTAGGAAGCTCGGAAGCTCGGGAGCTCGGAAGCTCGGAAGCTCGGAAGCTCAGAAGCTCGGAAGCTCGGAAGCTCGGAAGCTAGGAAGCTCAGAAGCTCGGGAGCTCGGAAGCTCGGAAACTAGGAAGCTCGGAAGCTCGGAAGCTAGGAAGCTTAGAAGCTCGGTAGCTCGGAAGCTCGGAAGCTCGGAAGCTAGGAAACTCGGAAGCTCGGAAGCTCGGAAGCTCGGAAGCTCGGAAGCTCGGAAGCTAGGAAGCTCAGAAGCTCGGAAGCTTGGAAGCTCGGAAGCTCAGAAGCTCGGAAGCTTGGAAGCTCGGAAGCTCGGAAGCTAGGAAGCTCGGAAGCTCGGGAGCTCGGAAGCTCGGAAGCTCGGAAGCTAGGAAGCTCGGAAGCTCGGAAGCTAGGAAGCTCGGAAGCTCGGAAGCTCGGAAGCTCGGAAGCTCGGAAGCTCGGAAGCTCGGAAGCTCGGAAGCTCGGAAACTCGGAAGCTAGGAAGCTCGGAAGCTAGGAAGCTCGGAAGCTAGGAAGCTCGGAAGCTAGGAAGCTCGGAAGCTCGGAAGCTCGGAAGCTAGGAAGCTCAGAAGCTCGGAAGCTCGGAAGCTAGGAAGCTCGGAAGCTCGGAAGCTCGGAAGCTCAGAAGCTCGGAAGCTAGGAAGCTCGGAAGCTCGGGAGCTCGGAAGCTCGGAAGCTAGGAAGCTCGGAAGCTCGGAAGCTCGGAAGCTCAGAAGCTAGGAAGCTCGGAAGCTCGGGAGCTCGGAAGCTCGGAAGCTCGGGAGCTCGAAAGCTCGGAAGCTCGGAAGCTAGGAAGCTCGGAAGCTAGGAAGCTCGGAAGCTAGGAAGCTCGGAAGCTCGAAAGCTCGGAAGCTCGGAAGCTCGGAAGCTCGGAAGCTCGGAAGCTCGGGAGCTCGGAAGCTCGGAAGCTAGGAAGCTCGGAAACTCGGAAGCTCGGAAGCTAGGAAGCTCAGAAGCTCGGTAGCTCGGAAGCTCGGAAGCTCGGAAGCTAGGAAGCTCGGAAGCTCGGAAGCTCGGAAGCTCGGAAGCTCGGAAGCTCGGAAGCTCGGAAGCTCGGAAGCTCGGAAGCTCGGAAGCTCGGAAGCTAGGAAGCTCAGAAGCTCAGAAGCTCAGAAGCTCGGAAGCTCGGAAGCTAGGAAGCTCGGAAGCTCGGGAGCTCGGAAGCTAGGAAGGTTTTTGCACCTCAACTGAGGGTAGAGAATTCAATGGGTAAAAGTTGTAACTTTCCCACAGACGGCGCCAAACTGTTGATGCTTAAAAATGGTGAAGTAGTCAACGTCGAGTCATACCACGTAGGCCCGTTGACCCGCCACTGAGAGGATGACACGTCGAAGTGGGGCATGAACGGGTAGCTGGGTCCGACTGGTGAATAATGAGAGAGAATGATATCCAAAGCACCCTGCGCAAGTACACAAAAGTGAGCGGGAAGGGCACCGGTGTGGTGCCGGCCAAAGCTCCTCCGACGCTCAAGTCAGTGTTCAGAGAGATCTGAGAGCAGAGTGAGTGAATAGTATAATAATGATTTCAGTTGTCCTTTTGTGACAAGAAGGTACCTCTTTTATAGTACCTTTGGAAGAGTGTCAACCAATCCGGTGATGACACGTGTCTCTTGTAATGATTCGCATTGTAGGAGCGCCACGTGTCACCTGTCTCGTGGGTCCGAATGAGTCGACACGGGTCGGGGCCTAGGAGGCTGAAGCTTAGGAGGCCAGAGCCTATGAGGCCGGAGCCTGGGAGGCCGGAGCCTAGAGGGCCGGAGCCTAAGAGGTTAGGGGCTAGGAGCCCAAGAGCCTAGGAAGGGCTTAGTCTTTGGGCCTAGGCCCAAACGACATGATGTTAAGCCTTATGTGACTTGTCGTTATGCCGAGATGATTAGTCATACGAACAACAAGACAATTAGGTTATCGTCTCTGTTCAGTGTTCACTGTTGCTACATTCACACTCATCACTCGTGTATATATATATATATATATATGGAACTTTCCACGTATTCTTAAAGATATGATTCCTGGTTTGATGGTGAGAGGTCGGTTCCACGCTTGTCTTCTTTATCTTCAAGGCGGCACAAAGCTATAACTCAACAGCAGCGAAGCAAATGAAAAGATAAGGCATATGATACGTACATCAATCACAGACCATAATGTACCAAGACACTACAAACTACAAAGGGCATGCCCCGAGGGATATATATTGTACACCATTTATATACATGAACCCACTTAATTTCCTTTAATTTTTTTCCTTGGACCTGAATCTTCTTTCTTTCTTTTTCATTTTCCTTTCCTTTTTATGTGTAGTAGACTAGTAGGTAGGCAATAGTTTTATGTGAATAGGTTGCTCGAGTAATATTACATGAAACACATTGTAGTTGTCATTACCACACTGAAGATCATTAATAGAGATGAGATTCATTTATAATATATAGTTGATCATCTTATTCCTAGCTATCAAAGCTTTAAGTGAATATTGGCGATTTTTGATCATTCATTGCAAAAGAAATTGTCCATTAATTTACATTATTGTTGAGAATAAATCCCACAACAGATGAGTTAAGTTTAAGAATGTGACCTATAATATAATTAAATTTAAATAATTTAATTGTTATCGTTCTTTTATAGAGACTTGGGTAAATTACGTTTTTGCACCTTGTTATGCAAAAGAATATATAGCTGTTCACCAACAAACAAGAATATGCAATATATGTTGAGTGGGTGCCCAACTTGGCACCCAATATCGTTCTTTGCTCTGTCCCATAGCGAAGACATATTTCTCTGGGACTTGCATTTCTAGGATCAATTGTTTGAGGGATTTGATTTCCACAGGCTAAACAATTTATATAGAGAGTAAGAAAACATAAGTCTTTTTGAAGCTACAACAATAAAAAATTTCAAATTGGTACATGCCCCGGCCAGCTCCTATGTCTAATATGAAAAGTACTCCTGCCACAAGTACTACTACATATATACATTGGATATTTAGCAATTTGGCTAAATACAGTTTTTTATTTCTTTTTTATGTTTAAAGTTTGGCTCAAATATAAATTAATCTCCTTCAATTATTAATTGATCAGCAATGTGACCTAATATTCTTGTGTCCACCTTAATCATAGATTCGTTCCTATTAATTTATTAAAATCTGTTAATATAAGGCGTACTAAAAGTATTTAACTGCTTAGTTATAGGTAAGTACATATATATATATATATATATATAAGAATGTTAGCATAAATTGATATATAGCACATGCTAATATGCGATACAAAACGAATTTCCGATGGCTTCAACATATGTTCATTTTTTTTTATTCATATTGTTTGTAATAACTTAAGGAATTGAACCTTCAAGTTAATTTCTTTTGATTATCAGAATAGCTTTCAAACCATGACATGATTATCAATATAGCTTTCAAACTTTCAAATCATATAATGTGACTCTCAAGGTCTGTTACATTGCATCGTGTGGTACTCAATGTCAAATCGATCTGTTAGAGTTTGTTGTTTGATCGCGTGCATTGGACATGACCATCTTTATAAGGGCATTTTAGTAAATAAAAATCTCTCTCAACCCTTTCTCCTCTCTGCCATTCTCTTTCTCCCTTCTCTTCACTCTCCTCCCACATCCTCTCTGCCCCTTTTTCTCTATGCTTTTCTCATTTTTCCCTTCTCCACTTTCTTCCCGATCATTAATGTGGCCAGAAAATTTGAAAACCACATTGATGATCATGTTATAATTCAGACTCATTCTTTTTAAAAAGCCTTTAGATATAGTCACTTGATAGTTTAAAGGTAGAACAAAAGAAGTATTTATAGAAAGAGTGTTTTTATGTATTAATATTGTATGAATTATCTACCATATTAATTAACAAGACGGATTTGGATATACATATACGATCTACTATATTTTGTTTTTATCAATTTTACTCATATATTACAAATTTAATGATTATGAATCCATAAATATGACTCAACATACTTTCAAAAAGTATAGAAAAAATAAAAGATCCGGACCCACGATTCCACCCTAAGTTTTTTTCTTTATATTTCATACGCGTGTGTTACTGGAGTTTGATCTGATCTCTTTCATATTAGACAGTTGATTTGATTTATAAGAAATAGCAAATAGCATGCATGAATACGAAAAAGAAAAGAAAAGGTTGCTTCTTTTTTTTGGATGAACAGTGTTACAAGATAGAAGAAATTGCACCATTAATTAGTCTACTTATTCTTTAGAAAGTTTCATATTACTTTAATTTTTTTATTCTTTATTGATCTACTAATTTTGTGACGTTTCTCATTATAGTCAAAATTGTTAAATTAGCACAAACAACCATAACTAAAAAACAACCATATATTTTAGTTATGTACGTGCTGTGCACATGGGCACTGTTATGGTTATCTAATTCTTCACTTAGTTTCACATTGGTCCACAACGTACAACACCTTCATGTGCACACAACTTAACTAAAATAGACGGCCATTTGTATTAATTTGACGATTTGGACCATAATGGACCACATCACAAAATTAGTGAACTAATAAAAAACAAAAAAAAAGAACATGAACTAATATAAGACAAAGTGAAAAATTAGTAGTTCAATGGTTTAATTTTCTCTAATATTATTCCCCGAAAAAGCAACTAGTTTTCATTGAAGAAACTGTAACATACGATTTTTCTACAATATTATTGAACTTACAAAGAACAAACAAGTAATTAATCTACGTACTCATAAATCAAAAATAATATGATCGCAAACTTTCATCATCAAAGTCATAACTAGGCCCCATCATTATCCCACAAATCACGTCCCCATGATGAAGCTGATCGAAGGCCGTCAGATCATCATGAGGAGGTGTCACAAAATAATCATCATAATAGCGTGATGAGGGTGACGATTGGTTAATGTGGGCCACACGATCACTTGACAATACATCTTCTTCCTTGATGAACTCTTTTTTGATCGGGGATGAGAAAAATGGGTGCTCTTGTTTGCTTGTTGTGAAGTTGTTGTTATTGGTGTCGTCAAATTTGATGTACGTGGCAGACCCTATAGGGCTGCAGGTACTATCATCCAAGATGAGCTCATGAGGAGCTTTGAGCAAGTCCCTGCACGTGTGGTTTCCATAGTACGTGGTCCGAAACAGTGGGACCGGGTCGTCTTGAATTTTCTGCACGTGCTTGGTTGCTTGGCAGCCTTGGTCGAACTTATGAGTGCACCTGAAGTAGTTCCTCGGATGATTGGTTTTATGGATCTTCTTCTGTCCGTACTTTCTCCATGCATGACCGTCGTCGGTCCAAGTAGAAGAGTCTCTGCTCCATGAGTGTGAAGTCTTTCTGCAAGTAATTAACAATTTACAAATTAATTAATTAATCACAAATTAAATTCCAAGTGATTTACGAAAAATTCCGATGAAATGAATAATTTGATATATATGCTATAAATTATAATAGTGTGATGGTAAGAACGATGGGAGTCAGGGACATTTATGTCATTCAATAGAGGTGAAATGAAAAAGTACACTCATTTTGTTTTGCAAACGCCATGACATGAACCCATCGAAACAAGTGGTGGTCCTCACTCCTCCATTATTTTGTTGATTAGGACAAAATTACAATACCATTTAAAAAAAAAAAAAAAAAAACTTCTGTGTTTTTTTGCCCTTTTGGCCTGAGGAGAAATGCTATATTTGCTTAGTAACGATTATCAATAAATATGCATAGCAGCTGCTCAATCCAAAGCTCTTGGTGTATTTCATGAACAAAATCTTTAAATCTGTTCCTGGCCGATTTTAGTGTGATCACCTCTTAGAGAAGTGAGGTAAGACTTGTAAATAGGGTTTTTTTTTTTTTTTTTTAATAATATTTAGTACCTAAATTTTGACATTTGTTTTAATGTAGTACCTAAATTTTTATTTGTCCCAATTGAGTACCTAAACTTTTATTTTGTGTCTAATAGGTATCAAAATGAATTTCTGTTAAAATTGCCAACAAAAGTTAGGAGCAATATAGTCACTAAATTATATAGTAGGTTTTATGTGATATAAGGTGAATATAATGCGCGCTGGAGCAAATACTGTTAAATAAAATTAGTATAATATTTATATTATATAATTTAATTATACACTAAAATCTAAACCCTAATACTCTATCTACCCTAACATTCTTTATACTCTATAATCTATACATTAAACTCTATATATTCTATATTCTTTAAGATATTAAGTTTTAGGCCCTTTAGGATATTTTTAATTATTTTTTATATAGAAATGTATTAGATTTTAAAGTTTAAAATAATTAAACGAAATCCTAAATCTTTTTTTTCTTTCCAATTACCCAAAGGCTCCAAACCTTTTCTTTTTTTTTTTTAAATCTTTCCTTCCTTTTTTGCTATATGCCTCTCACTCAGCCAAGATTTGTCTTTACTAAGTGAAACAACCCAAATTTTGGCTTATAGTAATTTTGTTACTTAAATTTTTCAAACTTGTTTTAAGGTTTGTTTAAAGGAATTAAAAATTTCTTTAAGTTTATTTTAACTAACTTAGACTTTTGGTTGTGGTTCTAGAGGTTAGTTGTGTGTAAATGAATTTTAAAAAATGAAAGTTCAAAAATTTGGTGATTATTATTTTTTTCAGAATTAAATTATGAGACTAGAATTTTTCATAATTTTTTTGAATGCAATTTGACTATTTTGAGGTGATAAGAAATTAGTACTCATCAATACGAGTCCGTAGAATTTTTTGATGAATTATTTGGAATCTCAAGCTATTTTTTGTGAATTTCTGAAGTTAGAGAAAATAAAAAATTTTGATAAATTTCACTGAAATATTTTGAAATTTCGACAAAATCTTCACGAAAATTGTTAAACATGTGTTTCAATTTCGGAACCCTAAAAAAAAGAAATTTTCTAAATTTAATAACTTGGATCGATTCCTATAAAGAGATTAGTGAACATCATAATTGTTTGAGATTAACATGAAAATGCATGTAGATTGTAGGTAGATAGCAGTGAATAAAATGAAGAGTATAATTAATTACCTTCTCTTGTAACAACCTCTACGATCGTTGAACGTTGAAGTAGGGTTAGAATTAGTCTCCTGAGAATCATCTTCAGACTTAACAGCAAGATGATGGTGAGTATTCCAAGATGAAGAATCAGCAGCAGCAACAGAAACATTAGTATTATTGGGTTGAATCTGAGAAGTGAGCTCCTCCTTGGAGCCACTTAAGATGACAAGAGTGTTGGTGAAGGACCCCACGATCTTCGAAACAAGACCTTCAGCCGATTCACAGTCCACCGATGTATCAAGAACCATACGAAGTTGACTCGCAATCTCGCGCCCCTGAATCAGCTCCTCCATCACCCTCTGCCGATTCGACGACACACTCTCCGGCCACGACCACTCCATCAGTTAATTAATTTCACTCGCTGAGTTTCTGGTGTACTGGAATCGGTCGCTGACTCGCTGTAGCCAAAGTGGTGGATCACATATCCTTTTATATATGTCCAAAACAGTTCCTCAGATGCATTGCCAGGAACAAGAGCGAAAAAGAAGGTCGTAGGAAAATTCCTCTTCTTCAAGAGACTACCCCACACGATTCAACGGTTGGATGGCTGTCCACCGCATACTTCACTTGCCGTTTGTTACACGCGCGCACCCTGTGCAAGATGGGAGAATCGTACGAAATGTTATGTGTCGTCATCATTCAACGTCATTGCTCTGTCGTCGTCAATTTAATGTTCAATTATTTATACTAATTTCAGTACAACTGTAGAAGTACAACAATTTAAAAAAAACCCCAAGTTGTTGTGCCATCAGTATTATCTTAATAGCTTATCTCAATTTTCCAGAAAAATATTGCTTCATGCCTATCTGATGGGACAAAGGTAATGACCATAGTAGCCCTGGACAGGGGCATTTTGGCTGTTAAGAAGACGACAATATGTTGTTAGTTACATCTTCAAGGTCCTTGTTCTACGGTGTTGTGGATAAAAGCGTCCACTGGAGGGATACAGATACTATGCTTACAATAGGGCTTAAAGTCTTCCATCAAGTACCGTGTAGGCTAAGTTGGAATATTCAAATTTAATACCACCAAGATCCAATTCCCATTACAAAATGGCTAAAAACTTTATTATTTAACATGTAACATATTTATAACCATTGTTTCTTGTGGAAAAAAGAATTTACGTGAATCTTACTCTGTGGGCAAAAATTTGTATGAGCTATGCTGTTTCTCTCACTTGACATTACTAAATGACATAACAATTTAGTTAAAATACCACATATTGTTTAAATTTGATGATTGCATGTGTCCACATTTAATGAGCTATGCATGTGTCCACATAACTATTTCTTGAATACATGTCATTTTTCTACCGCACAATATCATTATGTGTCAACTAATAATGTAATTAGTAAATATGGTATAAATAATTAATTAAATTTAGTTCAACTTTAGAGTATATGCATACATAATTGAACTAAATGATATACAAGAACCCAATAATATTCTATTTTAACACAAATTAAACCTTCTTTCATGAACATGAACCCATATATCTCGATCGTGAAACTCCTAATGGTAAATTAGCCTAACCCGATCTGCACCAACCTCGAGTGTATATTGTATTATACAGCTAGCCAGGTCTTAGCTAGGGTTAAACATAGATCTAAAACGAGTTTAATTAAAAAGGAATATCTCCTGTGAATTTTGATAATAAAAAAAGCACTTAACTTATAGACTCTGTTTATTGAAAGAATAAAAAAGCTAGAGCTCTAGCCCTCTAGGGCCTCTACTGCATGCATGTCGTTTAAATAATGTTTGAGAATAATTACGCAATGCAATCACATGGAGTGTCTACCCAGATGCAACAGTACTCTACCATGCATCCACTTCAATGGTTCAACTTTCCACATGCATGAGAGGGCAAAGCACCATGATCTCATAATTCTTTTCCCTTTTCCAAGCCATTCGAGGAGAAAAACTTGTGTTGTTGGTCCCTCCAAAAATGGTATGAAACTATGAAATCCACAACTTAGTGTGATTAATTTATATTAGCTAACTTCATATATATAAATTGTTAATTGTTTTTTTCTTTTTGGAAAGATGTTAACTCGTTATTTAATAACTTAAGTTTATAAAATTTAGTGATTGTTCAACATGGTATCAAATCGAGTCTTGATTCCTAGAGATTAGAGTTAGAAACATCCAATCTCAATCTTCTACTTATCATTTATCATGTTAATTAACCAACAGAAAAACTTCTAAGGATTACCTAACTTGATACAAACTCGCTACCTTAAGTTAAGCTTTTGAGATTCAATAGTTGTCTAACAAGTTCTGCATTATCCCACACATATGCAAATTCTTAATTTTTTCATTGAAAGAATTTATTAAATTAAATTGTTGAAATGATAGCTGGGAAGATAAGAAAAGAAAAGTTAGTGAAGCTAGTTTATTGCAAGCTGTTAATATATGTATATGTAATAACACATTCGTTAGATTGGGTTGGAATTGGAGGAATGCGTTCAAGACGACGAGGTAAGCTTCCACTCTTGGAAGGGTTTTAAGATGGAGTCAGTATGAGCAAATAGCGATACGTTCACACTCTGTTGCAGGTTTGCCTCACCCTCTCATATATAAGAATTAAGAGGATATATATAGTCAAACACGTGTTAGATAAGGACATTCATAAATGTAAGAAGATTAGGAGAGCTGGAGAGCAGTAGAAGGTCAACACTACTCAAAATTAATTGTAATTAAAACTTAATTATATTGTCACCAGAAAGCAATTGGTACGTTGATTCCATAATCATAATTAATTATTGTCACCAGACAGCAATGTAACTAGCTAGCTAACGTGTTTTGCAGCTTGCGTTCTTGAGGAAATATTTGCAAAAGTCTCTAACCTGTACGATTCACCACGATGAGTTTACTATGTCCACCTATTATTAACTCAAGTGGGCATTTCAAGTTGTTAACATTTCTTGTATATAATAGTTTTGGTCGGTCGTGTAAATATATAAGATTGGGAAGGAAAAAGAAAAGAAAACATAATGAATTGAAGTCAATTGTTTCCTTGAATTTAGAGTGTAGTAAACAGTGCCGGGTTGATAAATTTTTCTTCATTGGAATGAGATGAAGTTTTCATATATATTTTTTTTTGAAAAGAAAAGCTCTCAAGTATTCATCATTGGCCATATCTCTTCTTGTTTGAGGCATTTTATTAAGCTTTTTTCCCCATCCTTAAGAAAAAAAATGAGGTTGTTAATTGTGACAATTTAATAGGTGGAGAAAATGGTTAGTGCAAATGATTGCCTTCATTCTTCAGTCATCCCTTAAAGCATTGGCTAGTGGCACTAAGAGTACGTAACTCCAACTATGTTTCTATATTTAAAGGAGAGGAATGACAAGTAATAAATTTCGATTTTTTTTTTGGTTACATTGCAAGAAATTAAATTCTAATCTTATCATAATCTTAATATATTACTTCATTCACCTTTATCATTTAGGCTAATCTAAAAAGCTTAAAGAATTTCAATCGTTAGTGTAGGAGTAAGCGCCCTACCAATAAGTTTCAACAACTCCAACTTTCTTTAATATTATTATAGGTAATTCTTGCATTTTGGAGTGTAATACTAACAAGTTTTAACTGTTTTATGATGCTTAAATCTAAAAGCAAGTACCAGCTGTGAGTCTGTCGCGTACGGACCAGACAAATTGGACAAATTGCAAATTTCAATGTGAGCCACGTTTGTGTTTTTGAAAATTGTGGTCACCCTAGATAGCATCAATGTTCACACTTGAAGATTTTGGTCACCAGCAAGAGGGAATGCACCCAAAGTCAAAAAATTTACAGGGAATGCCCCCTACACTCATGATCCAATAAAATTACACCAAAATAGAAGTGTTTCTAATTGTATAATCATGTCAACGAGAATGAACGAGTAGATATATAATATAGTCCACTTGATCTGATGGTATTGAAATTTGACATATAGAGCCAAAAGAAAATTGGTCAAGGCACAAGGTCACACAATGCCGTGTCTGCAAATTCAATGGGGAATTTTTTTAACTTGCCTTTAGGGTTTAGTTTTTAGGTCCTTCAGACTTTAGGATAGTTTTTAGGTCCTTCAGACTTCAGAATTTTTTTAACTTGCCTTTGGAGTTCAAATTATAAACAAGAGTAATGCTAAAGACATCAAAATCAATCCCAAAAGCTTATGCAAATCCCTATTAATATTACATTATTTATTTTAGGTTTTTATAACAAATAATCTCTCAACTTTCACCAAAACATCAATTTGGTCCCTAAAGTGTATTTTCACTCACTGTCATTGATCATCTTTGTCACCAAACATCAATTTTGTCCCTAAACACACTTTGAAAATTTGCTAAATATAGCTTAGGATATGAAAAAATTCTCCGAAAATTTCTATAGACTCATCTTGACTATTACTATTTTTATATGGGATTAAATTATCAAATTGACGTTTAGTATTTTCCAGAAAATTCGGGGAATTAGTTTGAGAATTTTGAATTTTCTAGAAAATCAATTTGATAATTTGACTCCATATAAAAATAGTAGTAATCAAGACGAGTCCATAAAAATTTTCAAGAAATTTTTTCGTATCCCGAGCTATTTTTGGCAAATTTTCAAAATGTCTAAAGACCAAACTGATGTTCGACGACAAAAATAAAAATAAAATTGATTAAAAATATACTTTAAGAACTAATTTGATGTTTGAGTGAAAGTAGAAAGACTATCGGTGATAAAAAGCCTTTATTTTAATTGCTTATATGTGGACCCATCTTGAACCTTATTTAGTAATATAATGCTATGTAGATCATTTGATGACTAAATTCAGAAATTTTTTTAATGACTAGTAATTGTTTAAAAAGTTATTCAGAAAAAGATTCACATTCAGGATGTACAATTGCAACAAATCAACAGAAACCAAAAAGACTGAATGAGACGAAGGATAAATAACATGTATTTCTCTTGTATTTTAATATGTTAAGATGTTAAAAAAATTGGCATACCTGATCTCTACACAAACCTATTATATACTCTGGTTTTTCATTCTCTTTTTTTTTTTTTTTTTTTTCATACCATTTTCTATCTCCTTCATGTTTCCACTGTCTATGCAGTAACATACAAAGCTATTAACACCACCCCCTGTTATATTTACCATTGTTAATACACATTGCTTTTCGATTCCTCAACTCGGGCCTTCTTTCTTCATTCATTTTCTTCAACCTGATTTCCATTCCCGACTGGAATTATCCGAATGAGATTCCTGTATCCACCGAGCACTCTCCTTTGGCCTTAGACCATCCCACCTACCTTTCCCCCCCTCTTCTTATCCTGTAACGGTCTCTCTGGTCTGTTGTCCAATACTGATGATTTGTTTCACATGCAGTCGGCTAGTGCAACTCTCTGAGCAATGAGAAGCAAAAAACATCAAGTAGGGGTCCAGCAGAAACTCACAAATCAAAACAATAGTAAATGTTAATTACAGTGCAGGCATATTTGTAATTCACATGCTACAACATCTATTCATTAAACCCAATATGATGTTATGATTCAATTTTTGCATGTATTATCAAACAAGATGTTATAAAATACGACGTTCGGTCATTTGGACACAGATCAACTCATTCCTCATAACATGGCTTGACCAAGAGCACTTACTTACACTGGGAAGCCTCCCAAAAGATGAATAAAGACCACTGTATAATTATTAACATTTGTACTAGAAACAAATATTGTTACCAAAAACAAAATGAGGTGGTTAAATTCCAGAAGATGTCATACAACCCATGAATGATTTCTGATATCTACACCAATTTTTTCCACTGATAACCAATAACAAACAAATTGAAACCTATATTACGATTTCATACAATTCTTTTCTACTTATGTACCTAGCAAGGCAAATAGTGAGAAGAATCCTCTGTCAACAAAATAGCTAATTTCAAGATCTTTTTCTTTTGTTTTTTCTCTTAAAAAAAATGGAAGCTTACACTAACCTTTGAAATTTTATAACCATGTTCCACAGGAAAGCCGTACGATGGACAAACACAAGGGAAGCCATCTCAAAATGAGAATTTGTCTAAAAGAGGGCAATGATGCAATATATATGTTAACTTGACCCTTCATCTTGCTTTGATCCCAAATGTTTATCGTGTCCACTTAATATCTCAGCTTCTCTAGCTATCTGGATATCTGAAGGCCAAAAAATTTGATGTACAACTTTGAATACAAAGCGAGGGAGCAATGCTACAACTGTTATAAGCAAAATGGTGATCCAATAGGTAGGAGACTTTGCCAAATGGAATATAGTCCTGCCCCAAAAGAAAAGGTGGGAAAAAAGTATATGAGCTCTATGTAATAAAACATTTAAAAATTCAAAACAGAAAAGGAACAGTAGAAGTCAACGAATCTAACCAGTAATTGGGAAAGACAGGTATAGAATCCAATACCACCATACAGGCATATGTGATAACTATTGATCCCCATACTGCAATATGAGTGATAAATACCCAACGGTGAATATCCATTGCCAAATGTACATTCACAAGGACAACAACTGCTATTGTCCACAAACTGCCAATGCTCCATATATCTATTGAGCTCTCCTTATAGGTGAACAGGGGTATATAGAAGAGAACAAGACTCTGCCATATGGTGTCAAGCATTGTGATCCAAAAGAGATGTAAATTGTATGCTTCGTGTCTATGACCCACACCATACAGTTTTGGATATTGTAACAGCGTCCTGTGGCTCAAGTCTTTGTCCAGTACACCAACAATTATGGTCGGGACAGAAGTATAAATAACAGAATAGAAAACACTACTCCAATCTGTCAATGCAGAAGTTGTTGAAAAAGCTGTGGATAATATATACCTGCAGATAAATAGAAAAGCATATCAATTTAAAACAATCAGCATTTAAAAAAGTTGCATCATTGTAACTCAGAGAATATGATCCTTTGGCTCAAAAGAGATTGTGATGTGCAATGCATAATGTATTAATGATTTGAATGCCACAATGAAAGAACAATCTCAGATTCCAATTATGAGAACTTATACAAGTCTTCTGCCTCCAAAGAGTGTTTTTCTATTTAACTAAACTTAAGAGGACTCGGTCACACAAATGTTTCAACTTTATAAGATCGAATTTAGAATTAAAATAAGATATAGCACATGCAGCGAAGCTCAAAAAATACACCAAGCAACCAAATAACCATGCATACCAAAATAGCATCAGCACAAAAACTGCGTTGCGGTAGAAGTTGTATAGAACCAAATAACCAACACGCTGATAATTCCAGTGTCCATGCACCAGAAGTAATCTTTTCAAAAACCGAAACTGTCCCATAGCAAAGTCTGATGCCATCACAGCTTGACGCCCCTCCTGACCGCAAATTCCAACACCAACATCCGCCATTTGGATCATTGATACATCATTTGCCCCTACCGGAATGTCAGTGATCAGAGGGAGGAACAGAAAGTTAGAACTTCACACCAAATGAAGCGTAGTCTAGGACTACAGATTGCACATACATAAGAAACCAGTAAACTCGAGCATATGTATTAACTTTACGTGCACTGTCGTGAAGGATTGCATGAGAAAACAAAACCATACCAATACGGATCCCACACCCTCCCGATCATACAATCACTATAGAATTATCAAATGACAACTCACCATCACCTATAGCCAGTGTCATATCATCAGTACGAGTCTTAATTAGATCAACAATTCCAGCTTTCTGCAAAGGTGCAACACGACAGCATAACACAACACTACAGGAAGTGGCAAGGTCGAAAAGCTGTAGAAAGAAAAAGACATTACCAAGTAAATCTTCAGCATGCGTGAATCCAAAACAACAGTATTGTGTGTGCAGTGAGAAAAACTCTTAAGATTGAAAGCAAGCTATCAGCCACTTATAAAGAAATGCAACACCACAAAAGGCATATCAAACTGCAAGCTAATTGTTCAAGGAAGGAAAGAGAGTCTTGCCTCCGACTCCAGATCTTTCTCCAAAATGTATACCAAACTGTTCCCATCAATTATGAGTGCTAATGGTGCACTTAGCCTTCCTTCTTCCTTCCTTGCATGCCACTTTGATGTGTTTGCATCGCCAGGTACCTCAAGATAGCCAATTTCAGCATTATTTTTCCATTTGGAACATTGATTTCTTTTATGTGATGATTTGATACCATATTTTTCAATAGCATCAGCCAAAAGATTTCTGCATTCATCCTCAGAAGTTCCATTTATGATAATTTTCTGCATATCTGCTGTCAAGAGTTTGCATGATAGACCGATCGAAATAGCTGTCTCTTGCTTATCTCCAGTCAGAACCCAGACCTTGATTCCTGCTTGCCGGAGGGCCTCGATAGCTTCTGGCACACCATCTTGTAGCTTATCCTCGATTGCAGTTACCCCAAGTAGCTTCAAGTTGCATTCAATGAGAGCTGATGTTTGACGTAATTTCAAGGCTCGATCAGTCAACGAGGTACTTGCATCTTCATACATGCATTGCCACTGCTCAAGTTCTTCATCAGTAAGATCCCTGGCAGCAACTACGAGAGTACGTAAACCTTGGGAGGAATATTCAGTCAGATGGGTCTGTGTTGCCTGCCTCAAATGATCATCCCTTTCAAAGTCATTTCCTAAAGTGCTGAACATAGTAGTATCGGCACCTTTCACTAACACCTTTACAGCATTGTTCGGGAATCTGATAACGACAGACATTCGTTTTCGCACACTATCAAACTCATACAGACCCAATACATCCAACCTAGATTCCACATACAAATAAAAAAGTCACTAGTAAAGGAGTATAAAAGCATGTTTAAGTACCACTACCCGCCGGCCAAAAAAAAAAGTACCACTACCCTAACACACTCATATACAACACCAGTTATCACGGAGATGATTCAAACATACAACCCCATACATGATAATGAAGTACAATGCGCAGCTAATTGAGCAAAAAGAGGAAAACGAAAATAGTAGAAGTGAGTGACTTTCTACCTTAGTTTCTCACCATTGACATCAACCACAATATGCCCAGATGTGCGCTCAAAAAGAGTATATCCGTAAGCAGAGGCTGCAGAAACTAGAGCTTGCTCATCAGGAGACTCCCCCTGATAATCAATAGCTTGAACATCATCACCTAATTCACTTTTTGTGCAACCGGAAGTTGTACCATTACTTAGAATAGGAACCACAGTATTACACGCAGCCAATGTAAGGAAAAAGTCATGTGCAGCAATCCTGTCATCTCCGCTTAAGTCTTTGTGCAACAACTCCATGAGCTCATAATTAAGAGCAATTTCCGATTTCAGCTTCCATCTCTTTCTACCTACACCTGCTCCTGCCAAAGATCAGATAAAATGAACGCTCGTACAAAAACAAAATTTGGATACACTTTATGACAGTATCATCTATTTTCAGAAAGCAACAATTTGAAACAGATTTTCATATACATAACCGTTTAAAAAGAAATATCATTGCACACACTAGCTAAACTAAGGGCCTGTTTGGCATGGTTTTTAAAATATCAAGGAGAAACGAGAAAGCGCACATCTACTGATTTTTAAAATAAAAAAAAAATACAGTTTGGCATGGTTTTTAGTTTTAATTATAATTTTATATATTCTCGCACTTTTCTTCCTCAGCTTTCTCATATATCTTCTATCTCTCTCATTTTTCTCCTCTTCCTCCATTCTTTAATTAAAAAAACAAAAATGTTATCAAACAAGCCCTAACTACGCAAGCAATACTAACAAATAATTGCAGTGGAAAATAATGTCATGTTAATGACATACTGAGATGTATTTAAGTAACATAACATGTTTTGGTAGGCAAGAACTACAACATCATCTCTATCATAGATAAGGTAAGCTTCAAAAGAAAATCAGAGAGAGGTAAAAAAAGAGTGCCATGTTACACCTGCAGCATTCTCGTCCTGGAAAGAGCTCCCGAAATTCCTCCCATATATGCTTGCTCTTTTGAATTCCATTTTATTTTCAGTAAGTGTCCCGGTTTTGTCTGAAAATATATATCGTATTTGACCCAAATCCTCATTGATATTCAAAGATCTGCACTGGAACCTTGAGCCAGAGCTACTGTCAAACATATGCCTGTCTTCGATCATGAAATATGACTGGCCCAAACGAACCAACTCCATAGTAATATACAGAGAGATTGGTATCATTATCTGAAACACTATGATAGAACTCAAAAAGGAGAAAAAAATTTCCATAGGTATCCCATAAAACCTATAGACTTTGCCATCATTCTTTCCACTTGTGTAGAATCTTTTCCGGTAATATGCCAAGGTATCAATCTGATCTTTATGGCGCACGAGCCACAGTCCCATGCCAATGGCCACAACTGAACACATGACAAAAAGGAAAATTGACAACCAAAAGGTCTCCCTATTCATGTAGCTTTCCAGTTTGCTTCTCTTGGAAGGAGAAGCGGCACTGTTCAGCATTGCCTTTGTTTCCTGTCCGGCATATACCACAACACCAATTACCCAGTCTGTGTTCTTCAGCTGGCAACCACGCAAAACTATGTTTGATTGGCTTAGTGGAAATCTATGTCCATTAAACTCCATGTTGGCTGTGAACTCATATATATTCCTATTAGGTTGTTCGCATCGGATGAGCCCCGAAAATTTACACCCTTCAGATACTTCTGAAGTTGTTTCCTGCCGAGCATACCTTGTTTTCAAGTTCGACTCACCATCCAAGTTCATTGTCTGAATGTAGGCAATTCCACTAGGATCACTTGTCCCTAACAAAACCACATCACAAGGAATTGTCTCATCAGCACACATCTTCAGAACCTCTCCTGCTTGAATATTTTTCCATTTCTTTGATTGAAATTGGCCAGATTGAAGCACCAGAGCCTCCCGGTTGTTCTCATTTCTGTCTGATCTATGTCTTCGCCAATCCTCATAGCCATCTTTAATAGCTGTGACAGTAAGCACAAACAGGAGAGGAAAAAGAGACACCGTTCTCCCAAATACTGCTAGAGGTGGAAGCTGGTTGAGAGCGGCAATAGCTAGGAAATACAAATAAGCAACCCGATGAAACTGAATGAAAATATTCTTGGGAAGGAAGGTGATCAGGGTATACTTGCTAGTTCGAATCTCATTCCCAGTGAACTCATACTTGTCATTAGTCCTCTTCGGATCATTAATATAGATCACCCTTGGATTGTCGTGATGTAGCATATTATCTTCAAACTGCACGCTTTTGTGGCGGATCCTCTGAGACAACTTTTCCTGAACCCTAGCTGGAGCCTGGGAGTTTTCTAGGATTCCTGAATTTCCATTGATATTATGCAGTTCCATTGTACCCCACGACCCCAGGCGTCTTCTATCCCTCGTGGGGTATTCCAACGGAATCTGCGGAAAAAACTGAGGCTTGTGTGGACAAAACTGCTTTGATTCTGCGTGAGTAGCAGAATTTTCAAAGGGCTTCTCACAGCAACCAGAGTCACCAACAGAAGCAGCCGCTTTGCCCTTCACGTCAAATAAATAACTTTGAGCATTGTCGTTGTTGTCAAGAATGGAAGAAGAAGAGGAAGCATTAAAGCAGAGACGGTCGAGTTTCTAAGTGGGAGAAGAGGACTGCACCACTGATGCTGATGAAGAATCCGATGATGACAGCAATGGCTGCCCAGAACTCATATATAATTCCCCAATGTGATCATTGGAGAATTACATATACACTTAATCCAACTTCTAACCACCATGAACAAACACTGTCAAATCAAACCAGGAATTCCATCTTCTGGCAAAACCCAAATGAGCCAGAAGAATATGAGCACTGTTTAATCAAAAACCCAGAATCCAGGATCCCTCTAAGCCCAAAATTGATGCTTGGTTACCACTGTATTCAGATTCTACACATTGCAAAGTGAAATTCAAGCTGCTTAACAAATCCACCAAAACCGCTCCTGCATAGTATGAAAAAACGACAATGTAGCTCAGTAATACCACCCAGAACCCGTATTACGGATCCACTTCCAAAACTCATAAATACAGAGATGTAACAAAGAGAAAAAAATTTCATTTCACACGCAAAAGGAACAGATCAGAAACGGACCACCCTTTAATCGCTGAGAGGGAGAAGCGAGAGGCCCCCACAGAAAAATGCCAATGGCTCAACTTCAATCCAAGTTCCAAATAAGAACGAACTTCCACGAATCCCCAAACAAGCAATGCCAAAACTAAAAACAAACAAAGACAAGAAAACAAGGTTAACATACAATCTGAATTACTGCCCTGTCTCCCTCCCTAACCCTAATCTCATTCTCACACAGAATCAAAACACAAATGAACAAAATACCCCGAATTGATTCAGAAACGAGATGGCCCTAAACGTGCTAAACATTCTGAAAAATTCTCAAAACGCAAAAATAAAAATTGAAAATCAGGTAAAACAAAAACCCAAAAAGCAGACCAGACCTGCGAGTGTTCTGACTCTGAGAGAGAAAGCAAACAAGGAGGGGGCTTTGGCTTTAGCTTTATCTTTATCGTCTCGTAATTGGTGAAACGGAAACTGATATCAGATTATTGAGATGTCCTTCATTGCACTGAATACGAAATCACACAACGTAAATAAGAAAAAGGCAATGGCGGACAGACAGATCACACTGTGACGAGCAGATCGGGAATGTGATCTCACCCTCAGTTTTTTCCTTTATTCGTTTTTAGAATCTTTCATGAACCAGCAGATCCGGGATTACGAAGAAGACGACGGTGGTGGTGGTGATGGTTCATATCATTGCAAAAAGAAAAAACTTTAGGGTTCGATGAAGAAAAATCGAAATTTAGGCGAGGGACTGAATTTTTGTGAAAATTGGGGATAATGGGACGTGTCGAATTTTGGAGGGAAAGGTCGGTGGTCGGCACCGAAAGTCCCGATAAAATCGCAGGCGGAGGACAAACAGAGAGACGAGACGAGCGGTAAAGCACGAATCTTGGGGCCTTGCCTTGTCACTACTGACGGACTCCAACTCGTCTTGTCATTCTGTATTTCAATGAGTTTTTGACAGCCCAACGTTCACATTTAATTACTTGGGGCATAATTGTAAATTTGTGTTCATTTGATGAGTAATTATTCCCTCTACAAGTATGAGTTGGATGGCATTCATATTTGTATAAAAATGTGACTTTTTTTTTTTTTCCTATATAAATATTCCCTTGAATCAATGGTAGATTGCTAATCATCCCCTATAAATTGCTCAATGGGATTGCATTATATTGATATCTCTATATTCTCGTTGATAAATTGGTAAGTTACTTACTTTTAATGATTATTTTTCGAGAGGACTTTTAATGATTTTTATTAAATTATTTTCATACAGCGAATTCGTTTTCAAGTCTTATACACATTTTTAGTATGAGAGCTGATAATATACTAATTACTACCTTAAACGCAAAAAGATGTCTTTTAACAAAATATATTTTTTTTAATAAAAAAAACAAACGATAATAATAATATTCCATCTCACTTGATCTCTGCATGCCTTAATATAGAAATTTTTTTTTTTTCAAGTCATACGCATACACCTAAAGTATGATTGTTATTGTTGCTTAAACCAACTGCTTTTGTAACAAACTAATTTATGCAAACTAATCAAAAATATTTGTTACAACTTACATAGCAATGCTAGCTCATCCTATATAGTATATACGTTTTAGCAGTTTCACGAATTTGCTGTTTCTTGATACTGACAGTACATGTACAAACTGTGCGAAAGAATTAGACCAAAAAAAAAAAACTGTGCGAAAGAACAACTGTGTTCCACTGTTTGAAAGCAAGTTTTGTCCATTTGGTAGCTTCGCTTTCTACTGTTTGTATTTTTAATTCCAAAACTACCCCTAACCGTTAAATGTAATAACTTGGGTGGATTGACAGTTATCAAGGCTATCCAGCTCCTCTCTATATAATCGTTGATGGGTGCATCCACCCTTTAATGGTTCATATTATGTGGTTGAGATTAAAGTCACGGAAGATATGTTGAGTTTGCTGCGGTGTAAAGTACACTGTACTTATTACTGAACCTTCAAATATGAGGACGAGGTTCCTCAAGCAAAACGTTGTTGCTCTTGTCGTTTGAAGAAATAAATAATGTCTTTCCCATAATACCCTTACGTATTAGGATTAACTTGCTTTAACAGTGTAAAGCTGGAGCATTCATCTGGTTAGATGTTTTGTTGGCAAGCTTGGACCAAATTCCTAGTTGATAGCTTTTGTATCCCATCGATCCAACAAAGCACATGTGGAAGTTAAATTTATTGCAGAGCAGTAATATATTGTTTGAATAATGAACTCAGAAGTCTCAGATCACCAAAAAAAAAGCAAATACATAAACATAATGAGGTATTATATTATTATCTTTCTCAAAAATCTTCAAATGCTACAGTTTGGGGGAAATTAAACAAAAGGAAAAAAGAAAATTCATAAATGAATCAAATTTTCTCTGTAACGAGTTCGGAATTGGAAGATGCAGAACTCAGCTTCTGTGGTGTGTTTTCATCCACTGATTCCTCTATGTCCTCAACTTTGAAATTGAGAGATTGCTTTACATGGGACGGTGATTCAGTGGCCTTCTTTTGTTGTTCCTTCTCTCTCAGCGAACGAATTGGAGAAACTCTCTGTTCCAGCACACTCAAAAATAAGTAAAAGTGGAAAGAACAAAAAATGAAAAAGTTGATAAATTATTAAATTTCATACGTAAAAGCAATTGGAGCTTACTATGGATCGAGAATGGAGTTGATTCAACCTGTAGAGCCTATCGACTTCAATCTCAAGATCCTTCTGAATTTGGCCTCTGTTTTCGAGCTCCTTCATCTTCATTTCCAGCACCAAATCCCGTTCCTTGAGCATTTTCTCTGTATTCTCTCCGTCCAATCTCAGCCTCTCCATCTTCTTCCTGATCGCGCTCAGCTCCTCCGCCAGCGACGCGTCCATCGGTAATTCAATCTTCGTAGGAGTCGCGTAGATCGGACGGTTCTCCTTGTTCGAGTCGTTGCTGACGCCGTTGATCAGAGAGATGTTGATCCATTGTTGTGCTGGCTTGGTCTTTGTAAGACCGGTGGTGTTGACTGGAGTCGCCGGAGAGTTCTTCGGTTGGAGAGGCTTCCGGCCACTTTTTGGCCGGAGAATGTGATCTCCGGCGAGTGGAGATTGTATCGCTTGCATTTCTTAGTCTGCTCTGCTTCTTCTTGTCTCTCTCTGTGAGATGCTTGGCAGTTGGCAGCTACAATAAAAAGAAGGAATCGAAGAGAGTGAGAGGGAGAGTTGTTTGAATTTGAAAGTAGACAGGCGCTAACGGCTACAATTTTGTGTACAGGATTTATTTATAATAAGCTCCACGTTTCACGATTTCAACTCGATTAAAATATTGTTATTTTCTGGAAATGATTGCGTGCTGCAATCAAGGGTGGGGCCCTTCATTGAATTGTTTCAAGAAACGACTTGCAATTATTCCTGTTGTTTCAGAAAAACGACGAAAAGTAATGGAGACGCAATGTGACCTGGGGAGGTTCTTTGGATGATACAAGAATAAAAGATAAAGCGGTAATTTCAGAACGACATAGAAGCAAAAGCGGAAGCTCAATTGAGGATCTCCCTACGGATTACACCACGCTAAACATGTAACATGACTAATTGTGTCATTTACGTGATTATGATGCAAAGCAAATGTCACACATCGGAAATAGAATATCATAAATTTGTATATGAGCTCAATTGGCAAGCCAGTTTTGCATGGATAATTTCTACCAATGAGTTATGAGTACATGACATCTGGTTCGCAACAATTTTCAACAACCAAGGTTTTAGTCCATGAAAATGACTACTTGTAGGTTGGATTAAAATACCCTTACAAGCCAGATATGCATGAACAAATTCACATAAAATTTATGTTGAAAGCTGCCGAAGCCATTCAATCATTTCTTAAGCTCATATTTTACATGAGATTGCATTGCAACAGAGAAACCTATGACCATCTACGTATATATCTACAACAAGGCAACAAAAACCCCAGGGTCAGAAGTAATCCATTGGGAGCTCCCAATCATCATTGGTCTTGCCTTTCCTAGAATTGGACTTCTGGTTACCAAAACTTCTTCTCTTGTGCTTTTCAGATCGTAGTGGTCTTTCAAAGTCAGAATATTCTTCGAGCTCATCAATGGAGGTCCCAACATTTTGGGTGTCCAAGAAACCCTGTTTTATAGATAACCAAAAATGATCATATAATTCCCAATGTCAGTTTCTGCTACTTCCGTGTATGTGGTACTCTCTTAATAACTTCAGCAGAATCAGATGACCACATTACAGTGATGAAGAAATGAGATGTTTTCAAAATTCATAGCAATCAATCTCACCGGACTAGTTCCGTTCATAATTTGCATGACACCCCAATGACTGAGGTATTGTCATGGAATGGGCCAAAGGGCACAATTATCAGAAACAATATGGAAAAACATAATGCAGTACTGAACATACTACTATGCATGCACATAAACTATCTGTGCACAAAGTTGTGGGCAAAGTGTCAGTTGTGTCTTGCATGCAAGTAAAAATGAGCTCATGCATCTTTAGAGAGCTGTCTACATGCACCGTGGATATACATCCCTTTTTGGATAAATGCATCAGGCATTTATTACACTTGAGACAACAGCGAATGATACTAAAAAGTAAAAAGACAAACTATGGTGATAAGTAAACTTTCATTTGCATAGCAGAAAAATTAGTCACAGATGAAGCCAACCACATATCATGACTAGTAGTTTCGTTGTGCACAATAAAGTACCTTGGTCAGCCTGTGTATGCGTGAAGCTGCAGCTTCATGCACAATGACAGCATCAGGTACAACTTCCAGCACATCCTCAACAAACAAAGCATAGGTACTCACCTGAAATTTTAGAAAGCAGATGGAATTAGAATCTATGCAAGTAGAATGTTGTCGGAAAAAATATGACATATCCCATAAAAACCCCTAGACATGCAAGATAATCCTAATTAAAATGGAAGTGACTTTCAAATATCCAGCCTTTGCTGCATTAATGGGTAAAACTTCCCCTTCACCTACCAAACTTGATGGGATAATGGAAATCCCAAATGAATCAAGCTCAAGTGATTCAACACCCCCTGAGTTTATGTTAAAACTGTATCCGCGCACCTAGCAATGCAACATGAGACAAGTTAGATGATTGAAGAATAGGTTAGTTCTTAGTAGATATGAAGATACTGGAACAATAATAGTAGATATGAAGATACTGGAACAATAAACACTCACCTTTCCAATAGTCCGTCGACCTGGTGTTACAACTTGGTATCCTACCTAGCAAAATCACAACTTAAGAACTCAAATAGTAAAATGTGAACCAAGTATAATGAACAAGATAGCACCCAACATCTTTGTCTAGTGATCATAAGCAGGGTCTTGGCCTACGTGGGAGGGGTCATTATGATACTCCCCTCCTAGCATTTAGCATTTAATAAAACAAGGTACCACTCAACACATGTACTTAATTCAGAAGCTAAAAAACAAACACAGAGATGAATCCCTTCCTAAAAGGCGAAAACAATATACATTTTAAAACATATATATAAGGGGGCTATAGAACATACCAAAGTCTCCAGTCCAACCATTTTAAATTCATTCTCAATCACACTCTCATCCTCGACAAGCACAACATCACCAACCTGCAAAGAATAACAAATTGAATACCTTATATGTAGGATAACAGATAATATGCACAGAAGTACAATCAAGAAACAAAGACAAGGGTCAAGCAAAATGTACCTGGGTAATATCCTCAAGAAGAAAACGTTCAGACTCCCCAGAAAGCAAGTTTCGCCTCACTTCTACAAACATTACAATCCACTGCAGAAATAAAAGGGGAAAAAAAAACATAAAAAGCAATTAGATTCTCAGAAATTGACAACCGCTTGATCAACAAGCTAACAACTTTTATCATAAAATGTGATAATTGAGACTCACAGAGGTGGTGTCAACCCAAAGCTGTGAAACGAAGCCCAAGCTGAGAGCACTTCGGATGCTGACCACTTGCTTTGCCAGAATATTCGACCTCCTCATCACCTGCCTCCTTTTCCTCAGCCCAACTTGTTTATCAATGCCCTTCAAATTCTCCTCCTTTTCCAACCCATCACCATCCCTACCCTCCATTCGAGCCCAATCCTCCTCTTCTAAGCTCTCGCTACTCTTTCTATCACCCTTAGACTCAAGAAAATCGGAACCCAGTGAAGCATTGGCTTCTTCTTTACTGGGACCAATCCCATTTCGCGTTGCATCGCTTGGTTCTGTTTCGAGGTCGAGAAGATTTTCTCCTTTCTCCTTAAACCCTAATTCGGCGCGAAACCCAAAATCCTCTGACGGATTCTCAGTGGCCCTTCGGCTGACGAACGAAGACCTCCCATTTCTGAGACCTGTGAGGTCTGAATCTGAGCAATATGATAGCTTCGAACAAGTTGGGGCATAGAAGTATGGATCTGATTGCTTTTGGGGTCTCTGACTGGTTCTGGTAAACCCTAATTGTCGAAATTTTGTGACAGCAGAGGATAGGGGGCTGGAGGGAAGACAGTCACACATAGTTTACACAAAACACTCAACGGTCTCAACCAACGGAATTAGTTAGTAATCAGTTTTAACTGAGGAGAAGAGATGGTCGTTTGTAGGTGTACGTAAACGTCAAGTCGTTTAGAAAATTATGTTTTGTTCTTCACTTCTATAGTTCTAGACTTCTAGGTAGATAGGGTACTCATAACTTCATAAGTTCAAAAGTCGAAACCATTAAGAATTTGGCAAAATTCAATTTGATTCGATTGTCAATTTAACTATAGATTTTGGAATCCAATGCAAGTATTTAACAAAATCTAATGTCAACAAAATTGGATGGTCGATGTTTTACAAAAGAAAAATAGTGAAATAATAAAAAGTTTGTGAAATTAGAAGGTTTTCTAAAAATACACAATGTTGGTTTTATAATTAAATGGATAGACCATACACATGATATGTGTGCAAAAGTTGTGAATGTGTACATAAGGCCGGCTCGGGAAAAATTATAGGGTATAACTGATATACCGCTACGTGGTATAACCAATCCAACGTGTAAGGGTATTATTGGACGATGTGTTTATATTGGTAGGATATAGTATTAATAATATCCACTCATATTATAACAAATAGACTGGTTATACCACATGTCAATATAGCGGTTATACAGAATAATTTCTCCTGGCTCGGCTTAAGTTTGATATGGGCACGATCTGTTTAAAGTCTGCCCAACTCTACTCATAATTAAGTGGGTTGAGTCAAGCTCAGTCCGTACTTATAAACTGGGCCGGATCAAGGTTTTTTATTGCGTTGGGCCAGCTCGGCACGAGCCTGTTTTGGGTTAGGCCAGCCCATTTATATTAGTTTCTCAATTATTTTTTTAAAATTTAATGACTAATTTTTAGTTCCATAAATAAAAATATTTCCAAAAAACTAAATGCAACAATTACAAACTTATTTCTTATTCATTGCTATTTTTAAAAAATTTATATTGACATTGTTAATTAATTTTAAAAATTAAGTTTTTTATTTATTAAATAATTAATTTGCTCGACCCAAATCCAACACAACCCATTATGGGATGGACCATGGGCGGGGCCGATGTACACCTCTAGTTGTGGTGATAATAAAGAAAGTGAGTGTGTTGGATAATGGTGAATTGGTTAATCATTGATTTCGATTCATGTTCATTCTGATTACTTCTCAGTCCGATTCATTTTGATTATTTTGATTATGATTTCTTATCATTCTAATTTCTGCTCATTCCGATTCTAGTTTAGTAAACATGCTCTTAAAAAATTTGTAAAATAATGGGTACAATTAAGATATGTGAAGTTAAAAGTTAGATTCCCTCAAATTTAACATAAAAGGTGCATCACAATTGTTTGAAATACTAAGGATACTATTGAGATTTTTAAAAGTAGGATTTTAACATGTTCACACTTGATCTATGTGAAAAAAGGGGATTGAGTATTTGAGTTGATTGTTGTTGAATAATTTGTTATAAGGTTTAGGGACTCGACGTATGTGTAAACCGTTCACATCCTATTTGTTAAACTTGTTTCTAAAGTTTTAATTGTATATTCGTTATTAATAAAAGTGAATTATATTTTTTCTTGTATTATTACAAATTTAAAAGATAATCAAGTTATTAGAGTTAACTGAAATAGTGAAAGATGGTGAAGTAATGAATTATAATTGTAACAGGTTAATGATTGGATTTTCTTCAATGGAAAAGAAAAATATATCAAATTCGAGAAATTTTTGATGATATATCAAATTCGAGAATTGACAATTGACTTTTGTAACGTCTTCTTAAAAATCCTCAAGTACAACTTAACCAAAAAACAAAAAAAATCCTCAAGTACAAGGCTTGCTTTGCTGTTTATATTTGCCAAAGTATGCAATTGTTTAGTGCTGTTTAATATTTTTTGGTTGCGGATGACTTGCAAATTGCACAAAATGTCATTTTTGCTAATTAAGGTCATTGAACGTAATTCAGATATGCTTTTTCAGTTTGGCTTTGGTTTTGCATGCTAACATTGTTACTGACTTACTGCTGCATATATGATTTACCTTTGGTAGGCTAGGCTAAGTTATCGTTTTTTTGTGTAAAAGTTATTTATCTGAAGTCTGAACAAATTATAATTTGCTAATGAAGAAGAAGAAATGTGTATATAAAACAAAGTAGTGTTCAGATGGATAACCTTTTATAAAAATAAATATGATAACCCAACCGGAAATTAATCATAGAAGCCGTGTCAATGTTTGCAACTCTGCATGCAAAAGCAAACGCAACCAAACCGAACCAGAAAGAAGCATATTCGGATTAGGTCCCAAAAACTTCAAATAGTGGAATCAGATGCAACTTGCAAGTAGTCCACCGACCACTAGAATTGCGCCACGTGTTGGGCCTACAGATTCAGAGCATAACAAAAAATAAAAAATATAAATGTTCACGTTGCCTAATGCCCGCTAAATATAAGCGGCGAAGCGACCCCTACGCTTGAGGATTAGTGAAAAGAAAGTTCCTAAATCCTCCCTTCTCCTGCTCTGTTCCTTTGCCGTCTGCAACCTGCCCAGGTGAGAATGCTCGCTCTAATCTTCTTCTTCATTTTCGTTGTAATTGGAGTTCTATTTTCCGCTTGTTTCCCGAGAAACGCCGTACGAAAGCTAATAGAAAGCTTGAAAATTTGGTTAGAAAAAAGCCGTTTTAGATCTGGAGTATTTGTTTTTGCATTTTTTTAAATATTTTACATGATTACACGGCAATCAAACAAATAGGTTATGAGCTGTTTAGAGATCTAGTTATGTCTCAGACGAATTGCTGTCATTTTTCCTTGCTATCGCGGGCTATACAACCTTAGCTTGAAAATTGAAATCTAAAAGCTTTGGCTTCTTCGGATCTTAATTTCACATTTTGGGTTGGGTTTGTACTGTAATTTGTTTTGCTTTGAGTAATTAGTTTTGGTTCTCACTATGCATTCTTTTCTGTCTTAGTTTTGGTTCCGATTATATATGCATATAATATGTTCTTTATGCACTAAAGAGCTTCTCCAATTCTCCTAAAATTTTTCCTCATATCAAGTGTTTGGAGCTCCCCATATTCTTCCCAAATCAAATTTAGATTATAGAGGGAAAATATGAAGGGAAATAACAGGGCGATAGATTTTGGAGGGAATAATTAAGTAAATGATGCTCTTTACGATGTTCTTAGGATGATAGCGGAATTTTGAATAGATTTAGGGAAATATTTAACATTACCTTTGGAGTGCTATTTTCCACATTTAACTTTTTACTCAAATTCATTCAAGTATTACTTGATACGATTTGCATAATAAAACAGGTTTACAAACATATTTGACTTTTGGTGGCGCAGTTGTTCAAATGTATTCTAATACTTCTGAAAGTGTCATATAAATTTTCTTAATTTTGGTTTGTTTCTTTTACTTACGTTTGGCTGTGAAGACTGTGTTATTGTACTGGAGAAGTGTGTCTGTTTCCGAGTTGCATTTGGTCTCACCGGCACTAACTGTCTTATTTGATCTTGAAATCAGATCTGATAGCTCGATCTTCATGAATTCAAAAACTACTGAAGCATTCGTGTTTTCCTGTAAATCGGGAAACAAGAACCACCTCTTCTTCCTCTGGATTTTGTTCTGTTTATTGCCAAAATTCTTGGGAACTCCTTTTGCATTTGTGAACTTCCTCTTAGTTAAGGCAATTGATAGGAGTCCTTCTGGAGCATTCGTCTTGGAGACTTTTGGGTAGAACAATCCGTAGCAAGGATCAATTCAGCTGTTTTTCTGCAGTTAGCATCCCTGCTTTATACTCGGTAAAATGGTTTCCTCTCAGCTACCTGGTTTGACCAAGGCCCGCATGTGCAAACCAATTCAGACCCAATTGCTTTTTCCTATGGGCATGACGGATGCTGTAGTTTCAGATCATGTTGAGCTTGATTTTTCTGATCTATTTGGTCCACTACCAGTTCAGGCCCCAGGAGAAGTGAATTATGGTGATAATTCTTCCTCTGTCGAAGATAGCTCTGAGCTTATCTATGATGACCCAGTGGTCATTCACAACCGATCACATTCTTTGGTTGGGCCGTCATCGTTTGTAAGCCAATCATTGAAGCTCAGCAAACTCACTATAAAAGAGGCAGAAGATTCAGTGGAACTGGCAGAGTGTGTCAATGAAGATACCATCAAAGAATTTCAGGAACCTTTTATTGGTGATGGTCTCATTGAAAAGACTCTTGAAATTATTGAGGAGAATTCCATGAAGATCGAGAGTGTGGGCATTGAAGATTTTGAGGTTTTGAAGGTTGTTGGGCAGGGTGCATTTGCAAAAGTATATCAGGTGAGGAAGAAGGGGACATCCGAAATATATGCAATGAAGGTCATGCGGAAGGACAAGATCATGGAGAAGAATCATGCTGAATACATGAAAGCTGAAAGGGATATTCTAACAAGAACTGATCATCCATTCATTATCCAGCTTAGATACTCGTTTCAAGTAATTCCTAACTTACTCTGGAAGTTCGTTATTCCAATTTTCCAGATATCTGTTTGGAACAATATCTGTCAAAAGATATCGTGGAGCATTATATTGGAATCTCAATGTGCTGATTTGGTGACTTTCTTGATGATGAGTAGAGTACTAACTTAATTTAATTTGTCATGCAGACCAAATATAGACTATATCTTGTGCTGGATTTCGTTAATGGGGGTCACCTTTTCTTTCAGCTTTACCACCATGGCCTTTTCAGGTACCTTTTGTTCCAACTTCTAATATATTGGGTTATTTTATAAGCTCAAGGTGCAGACACTTATTACTCAAGTTTTTCTTATTTTCAGAGAGGAGTTGGGACGAATATACGCTGCTGAGATTGTTTCTGCGGTTGCTCACCTCCATGCAAATGGCATAATGCATAGGGATCTTAAGCCTGAAAATATCCTTTTGGATGCTGATGGCCATGTAACTCTCTCTCTCTCTCTCTCTTGTTGTTTAATTGCTCCCAATGAAGTGTAACTGACAACATGATCACTGATTTATTAAATAGGCCATGTTGACTGATTTTGGTCTTGCGAAGCAATTTGAAGAGAATACAAGATCTAATTCTATGTGTGGGACTGTAGAATACATGTCACCCGAAATAGTTCTTGGAAAGGGTCATGATAAGGCAGCAGATTGGTGGAGTGTGGGAATCCTAATGTTTGAGATGCTTACTGGAAAGGTTTTTGGTTTACTCATTTGTTCTTATATATCGCTATGAATATAAATAGTGATTCTCGCTTACCATTGAATGTTCTTTTGACTTCTGGTTACTACTAAATGTTTTCTCTTTTCTCCAAAAACTTATGTTCACATAATATTTTCTGTTTCTCAATTAGTTAACTCATACACAGACATGCATGTTAGGAGTTTCGTTCACTGTTTGTGTGAATAAGGACTCTAGAAGTTGGAACATATATTTTATCATGTAACATGAAACCATTAATTTTCTCTGCTCTTGCTTCTGTAGCCTCCTTTTACCGGGAACAGGGAGAAAATTCAGCAGAAGATAGTTAAGGACAAGATCAAGCTGCCAGCTTTTTTGTCTAGTGAAGCACATTCTCTGTTGAAAGGGGTAATATATTCTTTGTGCTGATTTGTTTATACCTACTTAAATCAACCTTTTCTTTTTCTTGGGGAGGTTCCTGCTTGTCTATGGGATCACTTACTGTATATAATAAGTTTTCCTTTTATATTCATCTGGGTATCCAATTTAGAACAGTGTCAAGCACCGCATCATCAATTCAAGGATCTTCTTGAAGGTCTCAATAGTTTCAAAATGAAGGATGAAATATAATTTAGATATGAGAACAGACAGATGCTTTTACTTTTTGTTGGGTCAGGGGTGGGCATAAACAGTGCTGATCTTTGAGTCTGTTTCAAGCCTTTCTTATTACATGTTTTTACTCAACTATGAGAAAACTTACTTAGTCTGAGTTATGTTTTCAGCTGCTACAGAAGGATGCCAGCAAGCGCCTCGGCAGTGGACCTTTGGGGAGTGAGGAAATCAAGCGCCACAAATGGTTCAAGCCAATAAATTGGAAGAAATTGGATGCTAGGCAAATCCAACCAAGCTTTCGTCCTGAAGTTGCTGGCACGCATTGTATTGCCAACTTTGAGAAGCGCTGGACTGATATGCCGCTTGTGGATTCCCCAGTTGCTAGCCCGAATGCTGCTGGAAACCCCTTCTCGGGCTTTAGTTATGTTAGGCCTCCGGCATCTTTTCTTCAAAAGGAGAGCCCCATGTACTAACTATGTAGTCCCCTTGATGCAAGTCTTTTGAGCTATGTTTTTCTTTTCCTCTCATAGATACGTATGACTGTAATACTGCGTAAGTTACTTGAAATCTGTAGTACGTGAAGAGATTGATTTCTCTTTTGTCCGCATTTATGCTGAAATAAAAGAACGCAGTTTCTTATTTCTATTTGTAAGTTACTTAACTTGAACGCAGTTTCATTATGAAACTTCAGTCTCAAATCTTTGCTGAATAAGAATTAATGTATCGCTATTTATATCGACAACAATATTACTAGAGGCTATTTTACCCAAATAGCACCTAAACTATAGGGGTGTGCTCAAATACCACCTAATTTTTTTTTCTTGCCAATTTACCACTTGAAATTATTAATATGTGCTAATTTGTCACCTAACATTCATTTTTCTGTTAAATCATCAAAAAATTTCCCAAACTTCCCATTTTGCCCTTGAATACAATAAAAAAATATTATTATTTTAAAAACTTTTTTTAAAATATAATTAGAAAAAAAAATTAAAAACTAAAAAAATAGAAAATGGAAATACCCTTTTTTTAGGGGGTTTAATTAGATTTTTTTTTAATATTTAAAATACTTTTTTTTATATAAATGACGAAAATACCTTTGAAATAAACAGAAAATTTAACTAAAATGACGGTAGGTGGTAAATTGGCCAATATGTGAAAGTTCAGGTGGTAAATTGGCAAGAAAAAAAGTTTGGGTGGTATTTGAGCACACCCTTTATAGTTCAGGTGGTATTTGAGTAAAAAAGCCTATTACTAGATCAATAATTTAATATTATTTTAATAAAGAAAAACTTTATAAGGTTTTTTTATTTGGCGCTAAAATGGATACGTCCAATGTTAAAATTCTGACGAGAAAAGTGCATTATGGCAAAGAGATATTCACTTGCGGTCCTAGTGGATAAAGCAGGGGACGCGTGTCAAAATGCCAGCCATTGCTGATACTTCTACTGGTTCTCCCCCCACGTAACAAAAAGTTCATAGTTCACAACATAACCTCCATAACGAACACAGCCATGGCTTATCTGCCCTCTCCAAGTCTAACCACACTTAAACATAACCCCAAACCCCTATGCTCCTCTCCATTAAAACCCACTTCACCTGACTACCTATGCTTCTTCACAAACCAATTCAAAACTCACCCACATAGGTGCAATGCATTCTTTGGTGACACCCTTGGAAATTTTTTGGATTCCACTCTCCATTTGGACCAATTTCCCCCTTTTCAATATGGTTACTTGCAGTTTCAGAGAGTTACAGAAGAATTATCAGAAACACAGAAATGGGGATTTCTGTTTTTTGCTGGGATAACGTGGATATACTTGACTGCAAGGCCTGGAATTCTCATTGGTGCCATTGATGCATACCTTCTTGCTCCTCTGCAATTGGGTTTGGACAGTCTGAGTGGAAGGAGAAGGTTGAAGAGGACTGATTTTGTGATTGGGGACAAGTTGGGAGAAGGGTCTTTCGGTGTTGTTTATTATGGGGCGATTGTTCCAAAGAATGTGAGTGTTGAAGAGAGAGTGCAGAAGAGCGGAAGGGGCAAAGCTTTGGAGTTGGATGAGAGGTTTAAGGAGAAGGTCATTCTCAAAAAGGTAACTCTGTGACTAATCATCATCAATATTGTTATTTTTTTTATTGAGATTTCAGGTCAAAAAGATTTTCTTAACACTAAAGTTAACTCTGTGGCTATCATCGTTCATCGTTCAATATTTGCTATTTGTTTTATGTGATGTGTAAAAAGATTACTCTGACTTTAGTTAAGGAAATATGCAGGTGAAGATTGGAGTCCAAGGGGCTGAAGAATGTGGCGAATTCGAGGAGTGGTTCAATTACAGGTTGTCTAGAGCAGCACCTGAAACATGTGCTGCATTCCTGGGAAGTTTTGTTTCTGATAAAACAAATTCACAGTTTACAAAGGAGGGAAAGTGGCTTGTCTGGAAATTCGAGGTACTCTAAACATTTGGGGATCACTTGCTAGAAAATCTAAAGCCTTTTTCTCTATATTCGGCTTCCATAGATCATTTGAATTGAATGCATGCAGATTTGTGTGCCTTATATGTTCACTTAAGGATGCACCATCCCTCACACACTAATTGTAGGGATGTCCATGTGACAGGGAAACCAAAATCTTGCTGATTACATGAAAGATCGGAAATTCCCTTTTAACTTAGAGTCTGTCATGTTTGGACGTGTCTTGCAAGATGTAGACTCTGTCAAACGCAGTGCATTGATCATCAAGCAAATAATGCGTCAGATTATTACTTCGCTCAAGAAAATCCATGACACAGGCATCGTTCACCGGGATGTAAAGCCAGCAAACCTAGTAGTCACAAGAAAAGGAGAGATCAAGCTCATAGATTTTGGGGCAGCCACGGACCTCCGGATTGGAAAGAACTATGTACCAGACCGTACCTTGCTTGATCCTGACTATTGTCCTCCTGAACTATATGTGCTCCCAGAGGAAACACCAAAGCCTCCTCCAGAGCCTATTGCTGCACTTCTTTCTCCAATTGTTTGGCAGGTACAGCAGCTTCAACCCTTTTTATTAGTGATGTCAAACAAATAGAAAGCTGTCCTGCTTTTTAGGAGGCATTTGGGGATAGAAATTGAACAAGGATTGTTGGGTCTTCCAATTAATTGATATGATAATGATGATATGCCTTGTAAGCTTGATTCACTCTTGAGAGCATGCCATGTTTTTTAAAGCATAGAGAATCTGTTTATTTGTTGAATCAGAGTTTGCGATTATTGTTGCAGCTGAACAGTCCTGATCTGTTTGATATGTATTCTGCTGGTATTATACTATTGCAAATGGCAATACCATCCTTAAGGTCTCAAGCAGGGTTAAAGAATTTCAATTCAGATATAAAAAGAGTTGGATATGACTTGAACAAATGGAGGGACTTTACGCGGTTAAGGCCTGACTTATCACTTCTTGATCTCGATTCGGGTAGAGGGTGGGATCTGGCCACAAAGCTTGTTTCAGAGAGAGGTTCACTTAGAAGGGGACGCTTATCAGCGGCTGCTGCTCTGAGGCATCCTTATTTCTTGTTAGCTGGTGACCAGGCAGCTGCAGTTCTTTCAAAATTAAGTTTTACCAAATAGTGAGGTCCGTCAAGATGTGAGTATAGATATTTTTCCATCAGAATTTTTATTTAGTTTAATTTCATTTTGGCCTTTATTTGATGATAGTCGGGGGATTTTTAAACCAAAATACAGTCTGCCATTGCATTTTGAGTAGTAATTGGTTAATCACCTATATGCAATGGCCCAAGAACAACCATTTTTATGCCTGAGCTTCTCTTTACAGGCTTTCAAAGCAGTTTCAAACATTATATTATTTTTTTCATCAGCCAAAGCACAGAGAAGAGACTGTTGAATTTTTTCTTTCCCTTTTCTTTTATTCCAGAAACTCAAGAATGGAGAGGCTTACAGACATGCTAGGCTTTGAAAGCCTGCCAGTTTATGATCGTTGCCATTTTTGCACCAGGTGACCTATTACCACACGCCATTGGATGCAATTACAAGAGATTACAGTTCTATTAAATGTTTTTCATTACTGATGATATTATAGTAAAGGAGGTTTACACACACCCCCAACCCCACTTTGTTAATTCACTTCACATTTATTTGCACTCTTTGTATCAAAAAGATCATTTGTGCCATGAACAAGTAACAATATCAATTGTTCATGATCAACACTAGTAATATGGTGTCCATAAGGGTTTGACAAAAAACTACAGTATGTAAGTCCCAGACAATTTGAGTCGACAAATTTACAGTTTGTAATGCCATTATATTTATTACTAAAGTAGACCAGGAAGGCTTACAAAATGTTGTGCATACTGGAAAATTTTGAAAATCAACTTTTTTTTTTATTTTTTATTGGAGACTTTCAACCTTTTTTTTTCACATTGAGAAGTGCTCAACCCCCCCTATGAGCATTACTTGACATGGTTCAAGCACTACTCAAGGGGGGTTCGATCACTCCTCGATGGGAATTCGAGTGATATTGGAGGGTTATATTTCTAAATTGTAAAATAATGGCTAAAAGTCTTTAAATAGAACAAAGTGTGGCTAGTTTTTCAAATTTCTCTTATATTCATGAATATCTTAATAATAATCATATAGTGAGCAAGTGATACAATAATGCGTAATTCCTCTAGCATCAGTGATGGGGAACACAGACGCAGTCATGCTGGTGGACAAGACACTGTTGGATAAGATGAGTATGAGAATCCATAAATTAGCCGTACCTTCAAATGGTACCAAATGCACGGACGCCATAACTGAATTGCTAATGTACACCCTACCATGAGAGATACGTCATAAAGCTTCGTTTTCCAAGACGCTTCTACGATCCACCAGATCAGGAAAACCCAACAACTAGTAAGTTTGTTGCTTAGAGCTGACACCACTGCTGCCATGGCCGCTTTGATCGTGTCCCAGCTCATGTTTACTCTTCAATATCGATGGTTGACAATTGGACATTGTGTGAATGTACGGTTACACTCTTAATATAGTATAAAGTATAAAAACAGGAAAGAGAAAGATTATTTATAATTAATTTACTCAGCATTGGTCTCGTCGACAACAGCAGTGAAGCCAAATATATCAAACAGGACCATTGGTTTGCTGCTAAGCTGGACTTAAGGCACATTATTCTTTGTCCAAGTCTTTTTCTTTTATTTGAACTAGGTCAATCTTCATGTTTACTCACATACAGATGGAACACACATTATACATATAGACAAGAAAGAAATGACAGTTGGAAGCATATAACATTACAGATCATGGTGGTATGGGAATGTCTCAAGTGATTTCTTCTTCCTGCAACCCCAGTGGCATTTCCAAGAACATCTAGAGTTGAACATGGCAAGTCTTGAGGAGTGAAGGGATATGATGTTTGATGCATATCCATCATCCATGTAGTCTGTTCCTTCAGGGAAGAGCTTTTCTTTTCTTAAGATTTTTCTTAAATATATTTACTTATAAGAAGAGACTGTTGAGTGTTGAATTTTACCTTTTCCTTTTCTTTTGTTACAGCAACTCAAGAATGGAGAGGCTCACAGACATGCTGGGCATTGCCTGCCAGTTTATTATTGTTGCCATTTTTGCACCAGGTGACCTATTACCACGCCATTGGATGCAATTACAAGAGATTATAATTCTATTAAATGTTTTTCGTTACCGATGGTATTATAGCAGAGGAGGTTTGCACACACCCCCAACCCCACTTTGTCAATTCACTTTACATTTATTATCAAAAAGCTCATTTGTGCCATGAATAAGTAACAATATCAATTGTTCGTGATCAACACTAATAATATGGTGTTCATAAGAATTTGACAAAAACTACAGTTTGTAAGTCCACAGTAGCAGACTATCTGAGTAAACAAAATTACAGTTTGTTATTCCAGTTCCATATCCATGACTTCAAATGACCAGGAAGGTTTACAAAATGTTATGCAAACGTAACCAATTACGGAACAAGCTGTTTATATAACTGAACATCTTCATAATAATCACATAGCGAGCAAGTGATACAAGAATGCCTAATCCATCACACCAGTAGCGCATCAGTGATGGGGAAGACTGATGCATCCATTTCGGTTGACATGGCCTTGTTGGATAAGATGAGTATGCAAGCCGGACTCTATAAATGCTTAACCAAATCTTCAAATGGTACCGAATACACCGGCGTGATAAGTGAATTGCTAATGCACACCCTGCCATGAGAGTTATGTCATAAAGCTTCCTTTTCAAAGACCTTTCTACGAGCCACCAGACCAGGAAAACCCGACAACTAGTTAGTTTGTTGCTTAGAGCTGATACCACAGCTACCATGGTGGCTTTGATCATGTCCCAGCTCATGTTTACTCATCAATGTCGATGGTTGACAATTTGACATGGTATGGTTACACTCTTATATAGTTATAGAGTTCAACTATAGGAAAGAGAGATTATTTATTAATTTACTAAGCATTGGTCTTGTCGACAACATCAATGAGGCCAAATATATCAAACAGAACCATTGGTTAGCTGCTAAGCTGGACTTGAGGCACATCATTGTCTAAATCTTTTTCTTTTATTTTAACTGGGTCAATCTTCATGTTTACTCATATACAGATGAACACAACATTATACATATAGACAACAAAGAAATGACAGTTCAAAGCGTGTAACATTACAGATAATCATGGTATACGATGTCTTCTAGTGGGTTCTTCTTCCTGCAACCCCAGTGGCACTTCCAAGAACATCTAGAGTTGAAGATGGCAAGCCTTGACGAGTGAAGGGATATGATTTTTGATGTTGAAGGAGATTTTGAGAGATCAATTGCATACCCATCATCCATGTAGTCTGTTCCTTCAGGGAAGAGTTGCCACAGAAGACTCCCACCTCCACTCCCTCCTTTCTTGGTGGAGTTCAAGAGGGTTTTGTACACTGTGCTCAGAAGGGTGTCTCTAAATGATGAATTGTAGCCAGGATCTTTGGAAGACACACCAAACTCAGCAAACACAACTGGCATTCCGAGATATTTCTCAGCATCCTCAATGTGAGCTTCTATCCATGACTTGGTGAATTGGAGATGGACATCAGAAATTGATTGTGAAATCCTTCATCCATGAATTTAATTATAGTTTAAAGATCAGAAGTGGAATACTCATGTTTATTATAAGGGAGCAAAACAGATAATTTGGGAAGTTACCAAGAGTCTGCATAGATGTGAACAGAAGCAAAATCAACACCCAGAACCTGGTGGTTCCTTATGAAATCAGTTCCAACTTGTTGAGCATATGTATTTGGATTGAATTGAACTCTGTCAGGTGCAGAGGGACCATAAAATCCCTCCAATCCAATCTCCACCAGGTGCTTTGGATCCACGCTCTTTACAAAAACTGCCATTTCTTGTATCCACTCCTACAAGACAGACAACATTCTTTCATGAACTACAAGAGTATGATATATACCAATGTAATAAATAGCTAAGTAGCTAATTTAAGTATTAGTACATGAGCTCTTAGATCAAATATACACTACTATGCATAGTGGGTACTGGGTAGAGTTCATTTGTTCTGTACATGTAACATAGTGCTTTTTGAATCACAACGGTGTGACATAGTATTGTATCACACACACAGTACACAATAATTTGTTGAAGAAAGCAAACCTGCAGTTTATCACCCGAAGGATCTGAGGTGCATCGAGGCTCATTCATGAGTTCCCAAGCAAAAATTGTGGGGTCGTCCTTGTAAGATATGTTTGTGAGTGTATTAACTCTATTAAGCACCGTCTACAGAATCAAAGTATCAATGAATATGAAAGCAATTACTGAAAATGTATGGACACTACAAACTTAATTGACCAGTAAATCAAAAAATGATTGATCTTCCTGAGGATGTTCAGGACTTGTGACAATGGTTTAAAACTTGCCTTAACATGGGCCTTGTAGTAGCTTTTGAGTGTGGGATGAGAGAAGAAGTCATCGTCCGATGTCAAATTCAGGCCAGCAGCTTTTCCCCATTTGACATATTGTGGTTTGCCACCATATGCATCCCAGTTGTTAGTTAAGGACAATATGAGCCTGATATTATACTTCTTTGCTTCACTTACCACAAAATCCAAAGCCTGTAACTCATTGCATTGCATGATGTTGAAGATGGGCACAAAGGAAAGTAAGTGACAAGCATTGAACAAAGAGTTATATTGCCTTGAAAAATTCTTCATCATGAACTCTATGGTAATACTCTCATAAGTGATATAATTTTGCCACATTATCAAACATCTAATATCTAAAGGGGAAAAAAGCCTAATTTTTTTTTGTTTGACAAGAAGCCAAAAAGGGTCCAGAAGCACCCCAACAAAAAATTTGTATGATACTAAGATTTAAAACATCATACAAGTATCCTGGAGCTACATGTCAGTTTATATAAATCAGACATTGAAGCTACGCTTGTTTTGAAAAATTGAATTCAAGGAATGTCATACTCATTTATTAGAACGAGGTTTTTAGAAATCCATGAGATTTGACAATATGTTGCCCCAACCCAAAGTAGATTAAAATAAAGAAACAATATGATAGAATGGGCATGAAGAAAAAAGTAAGTGACAAGCATTGAACAAACATAGAGTTAGAATTTGCCTGGAAAACTTCTTCATCATAAACTGCTGGAGATTTCTGAAGAGCTCGCCACTGGCCATCGTTAAAAGCCCAAGTCCTACAAACAGTTAGACCCACTGAAGATGCCTGCTTGAATGTATCAGTGACTTTTCCTCTTGTGGATTGGTCCGCAGCAAATACCATCAGCCAATAAGTGTTAAATCCATTGACATAAAAAGGCCGATCGTTCACCACAAATTGGTTCCCTTTCTTCTGTACCATTTGCCATTCCTCACCTTCCATGCCACTTAACTCATCAATCCTACATGCCAACATATACAAACAATGTGTACATAAAATGTGTGTTTTATCTTTGTAGACCGTCACACCATGTCATCATGTTTACGTATGTTTATGTGAGTGACAACAAAATTCCAAAAAAAAAAAAAAACAAAATAAAATTATTTCTTGTGGTACCTATGACTAGTGCTTGGAAATGCTAAATGATCTTCAGCTTCCTCTACCATGGTGTCCAATTGCTCAATTTCACTAGCACCAAAGAAAGCAGTGCATGAATGGTTGATGAAAATCATAAAAATGGTCACCACAAGAATGTTCTGTGACACCAACTTTCTTTTGTGGGTATCCATGGTGATGGTACTGAAATTGAAAGACAAAGCATGTTTCTTGGAATAGGTATTTATATGTATGGATGGTGTCTACAGCTTCTTGAATGGGCAACTGAGATTGTGGTACAAGAAAAACTGTTGAAGAGATGATCACATTTCAAACTTTGAAGGGAAGGCAAAAATTGCTTCTTGGCTCTGCCAATTTCTCCTCCTTCAGATCTGATTGGTCCTCCATACACTATTTCAATTGTAGGAGTAAAGTTGCAACCAGTATCAATCCTCCTAAGGTACTTCAAAGTCTCAACTGGGTCCCACAACAAAGTGGGATGGGCAGTAACAATTATAATGATTTAAATTGAGATAGAAAATAGTAGGTCTGATGGCCAAAAACTTTTTAGAAGATTTAAATTGAAATAGTAATCTCATTTTTATGATTTTGTTCAGATAATCTGTTTCTGTCTGTTATAGTTCAGATGTCATGGTCATTACATGTTACTTGTTAGAGTAGAGTGCATTTGATCATCAAATAGACCCCCTTGAGCTAGATATGTTCTATATATATTATAAGCAAAGGTCACAGAGAAAGCAAGCAAATAGAATACATTATCTACCTTTTTCTGTTCAAACTTGGCTATTTTTTCCCCAGCTAATGAAGAAGAAGACAGAGAAGAAAAAAAGGAGAAGGAGGAGGAAGCATGCCGGAGGAAGCTGAAGAAAGGAATGTAGATTTGTGTCGGTTGCACCTGCGCAGGTAACTTCCCCTTTCTTTTTTGCCTTATTTCAAAACACACACACTCCTGCGCAGATTTCTTCTTTTTCAGTCCAACAAACTCAGCAGCTTCTACTCCATCAGATACTGCAACTAACAAACCATTAGCAGTTTAGCACAACATCAACGCTTTACATTAAACTACAAACGGTGTCGTTTATACTCAACACATTGTCCTTTTAATTAATGGGCCATGAACTAAACAAAAAGTCTTGTCTGTTAGCTACAAGAGATCAGCCTCAGCTTTTAATCGGGCCTGTAAACTGGGCCATGGACTCAGCAAAGCTAGGTGGAAAGTGAAGTTAATGGGACCAATGGGCCTGCCTTTGCTAGCTTTTAGTTGGGCTTAGAGACTCTGGGTAGTTGAACAGCGCTAATAGTGATGCACTGATGCCTAAGCCTTAGCCACCGACCTCTGTGACTCTGTGCCTCTGTGGTACCAAAATGAATTTTCCCACGTAAATTCCTGAAATAAGAATAAAGAAATGGATTTTAGGCATTTGAAGGTGATTGTATCGTTTCCACCACAGGATCACCAGCATTACTCGGAAATTTGAAAAGAATACAGATTGCATTTAATTCACCAACCAAATTAATTCCCAATGTAATCAAAAAATTGCCAAAATTAATCTAAGAGACTGAATAGGTTAGAGATTATTAGCTCCCGCAACCAACGATGTGGGTTGTGGGATGAAGACTTTATTTGTCCTTTAGTACGTGGTATGCATGCCTCCCATTGCTAATGTGGCTTCCATCATGACAAGATCTTTTTTTAGATTTTTTGTGTTTGTTCTTTCAAAGGTTTTAAGTAACGTTATTTGTAACATCTCAATTAATTATTTATTATGTACTATATTTTTTATTTGTAATAATAATGTTATATAAGTGAGTTTCAATTCTGTTAGTAATGATACATTAGATGGTCAACTAAAATTGTACAAATAATTTTATTCATTTATTTCTAATAGTTATAAGGGGAGTAAGCATAGCATATCAAATGGTTTGAAGATTAATTTATCACATGGTTATTGAAGTTGAACTAGTATAAAAGATTTGTAATGTTCACAAAAAATATTTAAGTGGGTGGTTTCATCTTAGGACAAAAACCCATTATAATATTTGGCATCAATAATTGCCAAATCATATTATAATATGGTAAACCCAGCTAACGGTCCAGATGATCCCATCACAAAACAACTAAGCCCTAGGCCTATGGGCCCCACATTCTAATAATAAACCACTCGAGCAGCTGAGCCTAACGCGTAATGATCCAAACAATTCCCTTTATAACGCGGTTCCCTTCTGTGGATCACTTAATCACTCATTTAGTGATCTGTCTGTCTTCCAGTCCAGCTTTGCCAAATGGCAACTCGGATATTTCTCTATCACAATGGAGGCCATATTCGTCATTTCGCAATCCACCGCCGCTGAACTGGATGGCATTAGTCGAAAATATTAAGTGACTAATGGTCATTTAGCTAGCTAAGTAACACGTAAACAACTAGTTGTAATAAGTATTTGTTTGGTCGTTACTTGTAATAAAAGTATATACTATAAAGCGCCGATTTTCAAGAGCTTTTTAATTTCGGTTTCTGTTCTTTTCATTTCCTTTTCCCAAATCGCCGACGTTCAAGAGCTCTCTGACTACCCAAACCTCCGGCGATCTGTCTAATTCTGAACCCAAAAGGTAAATCTCGTCCTCGACAGCTACAAAGCAACTCTTTTTCTCCTTTTGGCATGGTTTTGTTTGCTGAGAGAGATGTTTTAGCACTCAGTCTCAGTTTGATGGTTTGAGCTTGATTTCTGATTTCTCAGTTGTGTTGTTGAATTGGGTTGTCATAAAGCTTAGATCTTGATCTCTAAATTGTTGTGTGAATTCAAATCCAAAGTGGGTATGAAAACCACTAAGTTTGAGGCTTTGTCCGTCTTTGTTTTTCTTTACTTGAGCTTCACAATTCATGCTATTTTGGCTGCCAATTATGTGCCTTCCGATAAAATCTTCCTAAACTGCGGTGGTTCTTTGGAAACCACCGATTCCGATGGCCAGAAATGGACTTCGGATATCGGCTCTAAGTTTGCATCGGGTGGTGGCACCTCCAACACTTCCCAAGCTGCGACCCAAGACCCTTCAGTACCTGAGGTCCCTTTCATGACTGCTAGGGTCTTCCACTCTGAGTTCACCTATAAATTTCCGGTTGCCTCCGGTCGGAAATTTGTCCGTCTTTACTTTTACCCTGCTTCCTATTCCGGACTCAACTCTTCAAATGCTGTCTTCTCTGTCACTACCCAGTCTTACACAGTTCTTAAGAACTTTAGTGCTGCTCAAACAGCAGAGGCTTTGGATTATGCCTTTTTTATTAAGGAGTATGTGGTCAATGTCGAAGGTGAGACGTTGGAAGTTTCGTTTAAGCCTTCTTCCAGTGTGCCGAATGCGTACGCGTTTGTGAATGGGATTGAGGTTGTGTCAATGCCTGATATTTATAGTTCTACTGATGGTACTCTCCTGATCGTGGGTCAGTCGAATTCTTTTACCATTGATAATAGCACAGCACTTGAGAATGTTTATCGGATAAATGTGGGCGGAAATGATATCTCACCGCCAGATGATACGGGTCTGTTTAGGTCCTGGTATGATGACACCTCGTATCTCTATGGGGCAGCATTTGGGGTCCCAGAAACTGCTGATTCAAACATGACGATTACTTATCCTGATGGCATGCCTACTTATATTGCTCCGGTTAATGTCTATTCCACTGCCAGATCAATGGGGCCGAATGCTAACATCAACCTCAATTACAATTTGACTTGGATTTTCGAAGTCGACTCTGGATTCTCTTACCTGGTTAGGCTACATTTCTGTGAGGTTGCGCAAAATATAGACGAAGTTAATCAAAGAGTGTTTGATATCTTTCTCAATAATCAAACTGCTTTTCCTGGGGCTGACGTTGTTGCCTGGGCAGGTGGGAATGGAATCCCAGTGTATAAGGATTATGTGGTGTTGGTTCCAAATGGGAGCCCACAGCAGGATCTATGGCTTGCACTGCATCCAGACACTTCTACAAAGCCAAATTACTATGATTCAATCCTAAATGGAGTTGAGATATTCAAGATTAATGATTCAACTGGTAACCTTGGAGGGCCTAATCCTACTCCTCTTCCTAAGCAGGATATCATTGACCCATCTAAGGTTAGGCCATCATCGGGTCGTGGGAAGCCTAAGAGTGATCATCAGAAAGCAATTATTGCTGGGGGAGTTAGTGGTGGACTTGTTTTAGCCCTTGTCCTTGGTTTCTTGGCTATTTTTGTGTCACGCCGCCGTAGACAAGGGAAGGACTCAAGTGCAAGTGAAGGGCCATCTGGCTGGCTTCCTCTTTCTTTGTATGGAAATTCTCACTCTGCAGGTTCTGCAAAGACAAACACAACAGGAAGTTACGCTTCCTCCCTCCCCTCTAACCTTTGTCGCCATTTCTCATTTGCTGAGATTAAATCGGCCACCAAAAACTTTGATGAGGCTCTACTCCTCGGGGTGGGAGGTTTTGGCAAGGTTTACAAGGGTCAAATCGATGGTGGAACAACCCAAGTGGCAATCAAGCGTGGGAACCCACTTTCTGAGCAAGGTGTGCATGAATTCCAAACTGAGATTGAAATGCTCTCAAAGCTTCGTCATCGTCATCTTGTTTCTCTGATTGGTTATTGTGAAGAAAACTGTGAAATGATCCTTGTTTATGATTACATGGCTTATGGAACTCTGCGAGAGCATCTGTACAAGACCCAAAAGCCCCCTCTACCCTGGAAGCAAAGGCTTGAGATTTGCATTGGGGCTGCTCGTGGTTTACACTATCTTCACACTGGTGCTAAGCACACTATCATCCACCGAGATGTTAAGACAACTAATATTCTTTTGGATGAGAAATGGGTTGCAAAGGTTTCAGATTTTGGGTTGTCGAAAACAGGTCCTACCCTAGACCACACGCACGTCAGCACTGTTGTGAAAGGTAGCTTTGGGTATTTGGATCCGGAGTACTTTAGGCGGCAACAACTGACAGAAAAATCTGATGTCTACTCATTTGGGGTTGTTCTTTTTGAGATCTTATGTGCTCGCCCAGCCTTGAACCCAACTCTTCCAAAGGAGCAAGTGAGTTTAGCAGAGTGGGCTGCACATTGCCACAAGAAAGGCATTCTTGATCAGATCCTTGACCCTTATCTTAAGGGGAAGATTACACCAGAATGCTTCAAGAAGTTTGCTGAGACAGCAATGAAATGTGTGTCCGACCAAAGCATTGACAGGCCATCAATGGGGGATGTGCTCTGGAACCTTGAGTTTGCTTTGCAGCTACAGGAGAGTGCAGAGGAGAGTGGCAAGGGCATTGGTGGAATGGACATCGAGGAAGAGCCCTTCATGGCCTGTAAAGGGAAGAAGGACCCGGATGCATCGCCAGGGTTTGATGGTAATGTGACAGACTCGAGGAGCACTGGGATGAGCATGAGCATTGGTGGTCGGAGCCTAGCCAGTGACGACTCTGACGGGTTGACACCAAGTGCTGTGTTCTCACAAATCATGAACCCTAAAGGACGTTAAGATTGAAGATAGTTGCATATGCCACGCCCGCTGCTAGTATCGGCAAGGTGATATGGTTTCCTTAATCAATCAGACAATGAAGTTTGTTGTTTATTTTTTTCTTCTCATTCATTTAGTTACTTCTGTTTTCTAATGTTATTTTTAAATCTCCTAATATGATTTGATCAAGTTAGTTGTAATTTTGTATCTACAATTACGTGAAGAGTGTAAAATAATGCTTTGTACTTTCCGCTTGCTTTGGCAGACCATTAATGATTTGGTTTCCATAGGTTCATATCATACGGATTTATTTTTGCTTATTATGGTGGATGGGTGACATGTGTTATCCATTCAGCATTGTGACATGTTGTTACAGGTCATGTCACAATTCATGAAGGATAATTTAATAGGAAGAAAATAACAGAAGATATCAATTTGTGGATACGTTTTCATTGGTCTGGAGCATAACATGTATGTGTGGGGTCCACGTTTACCTGTCATATATTAATGTGTATAATGCAAGACAGAGAGATATTGAATTCCTTTTGGTATGTATATATATGTGTATGTATGACAATATTAGCAAATTATATTCTTTTGTTTAGCAGTTGTGATGAATTGGTCAAAGAATATTTGGTCAGCTGGCATGGATGAGCAGTACGTGGGAAAGGGTTAGTGCCTTAGTGAGTTAGTGGGATTGTGTGACTTTTGTTCACGCGGCCATTTGGTTTGGTTTGTGAAAGGTTGACCCCTCAGAGATAAATCATCCATGGATTCAAACGATAATTCGTCCTTACCTAATTTCAGATGTATGATAAATTGATAATCTTGATTGTTGATGAGTCATGTATGCTAGTGTTTGATGTTTACGTCCCCGTTTAAGAGAAAAATGATATGAACAAGTTTTTTGGGGTTCACACAAATTCGCCAGAAAAGACAAGAAAGGACAACTTGATATCGTCCAACAGCTTTGTAGTTTGTCCATTCCAATCAGTCAATTGATGACAATGTGGTTGAATATATACCGTCCCTTTCAGCACAGCAGTAGCCTCTTCCCCAACACAGGCCAACAATCATGAAAGCTTTTGGGGAGAGGCATGTCACATGTGTATCACTGGGACCATGGGCTGGAGGCACAATACTAGAGAACCTTCTCTTTTTGTCCTTTTTAAGTTTTGTTATTCTGGTCTGGAGCTATATAATAATACAAGATTCATGTTCCTTTATAGGCCCAATTACAAATCTCAAATTTATGCATTCCTGAAAATTCAGGAGGAAGAATCTAATAGGGATTTAGAACCATAATAATGTGCAACTTCCACTCTACTGGGTCAATTGTATGAGATATAGAGCAGTTTAAATCAGTCATAGAAGGCCCAGACAAGGTTTAGGAAAACAAAAATATAGGCGTCTTGTTCAAATTTCACTCTGAAAAAACGATCGTGGACTGCAGACTTGAAGGGAATCACTCTTATAAAAGAAAATTTCACATCATCACAATTCACAAATCACTCTATTTGAAAGGATAGAGTGAAACTGCTTTCTGATATTAAAAGATCTTTGAATTTTCAATGGTGAAAAAAGTTCATATAAGTAGTCATATTTACAATCCATGACCAACTTCCAAGAAACAATTTCACGCCAAATATATCGAGAAAGCCACAACAAATACAAAAGGTGACATTCATGACCTCTCAAGGTAGGAACCACTATAGTAGTCATTTCTGACAATGGGTAATTGAATCGGCAATAGCAATTATCTTCTTCTCCAACTCCGGCTTGTTGGCTCCCACAAGCTTGTCGACTTGCTCCCCATCCTTGAGGAAGAAGAAAGTAGGAGTGGCTTTGATATCCCATGAAGTGCTAAAGTCCTGCACCATACAAAACCAAGTGTAAACTACCTATGAACAAGGCATATTTTTTGATAGACACTAGCCATCATCAATCTACTGACGCATCACACTATCAGTTTACACAATTATGCAGGTTCGGTTGGGTTTTGTGGGGGAACCCTAAGTACATTAATGAGTAATTTGATTACCAGGCACATGGTCAGAGGCAAAGTCAGTTCCAAGAGCAGAATTTGCATGCAATGGCACTAATTCTCTATTAAATTAACAATATCCATTGCCACTTACAGTCAGTTCATCAACATCAATCACAAGGAACATTAGAGAAGTGTATTGCTCAGATAACTCCCGATATGATGGTGCAATCACTTTGCAAGGACCGCACCATGTTGCACTGAAGTTTGCAATCACCTGATGAACATAACAATTTCAATTTAGGATAGAGAGGCAGGAAACAAAGCTAACAAATCATTCAAACTAAACTTACCTACCAAACTAATATGCATGCAAACCAGCAACCCAATCTAGTTAACCTATAAACACATAACAATAGCATGGACCTATGATGGATGTTTAATTCGGAGCAAGATGCAGAGAGAAATGGTCCACTGATGCATTTATGGCCATGCATTCTTAAAAATATCTACTAGACACAAGACTACAACATCATTGACAGCAAATCAGCCAAATTTTTGTACCACAATCTACAACAAAATGAGACCATACAAACTGTGAAAACATAATCTCATACACAAAGCAAAGGTTCTAAGGTTCTTTAAAGACAACATTAAAGGATCCAGAATTCTATAACACCCTAGTCTGTCTTTGACTGCACCAGATTAAGATGAAACAAGTCCCTGCATATTACCACTTTCTCATCAGATCATGTCGTAAACCACCGGGAATGTCTTCTAAATAAAAACTATAAAAACAAAAAGAAAGAAAAAAAGATCTCTTATTATCAAGAATTTAATTTGTTACCGGTCATCTATTTCAATATAAAATACCCATGTACATGGATCTTCCATTGTCGCTATTCCACTCATTATATTTGGTTTAAATTCCTTGCTAAGTTGTGTTACTGGATAATGCCACACTCGTTTGTTGATATCCATTGTTTCCTTGGTCATCAAACCTTAAATTGACAGCCTGGACAAAATAGTCAACTTTTCAGGGGACAAATTCTTTGACAAGCATTTTGTTCTCCCCTATTTGCTTTGGCTCTTAACCTGCAGCTTTTTTGTGGAATCCCATCCGACTTGTATCTTGATTCATGAGACACAATCTAAATTTTGTCATTAATCCCTAAAGTCTCGTAATGATGACCAGATTCTATATGTGGTATGCATTACTAATAGGAAAACATTGAATTTAATTCAGTCAAAGTACATCACAAACTTGAAAACAAAGTACCAGATACCACTCAACACAGTGCATTTCTCTTGAAAGGCAAAAAGTGATGAAACTTACAATTTTTCCATCCCTATTTGCTTCTGCCATCTTTTGATCCCAATCTTCTATGGTGGTGATGAGGTGCACATTCGCACCAGTAAAGTCAGCCTTATGTTCAGAAACATCTTCATCAGTTTTAGGCTACAAGTGTCATAAAAGCGATAACTTGTCAGATTACTTACAAAAGGAAAGAAATATAAACACTCAGTGGCATACAAGAAGTTTCACAATCATCACAAAAAGCACCATAATTATCGATAAAATAAATTAAGTAGTGGTAAATTTTTCTTGGTGGGCTCTTAAAGGCTAAATACAGAAGGAAGAGTATAAGCTCTTAGTGCATGCATTTTAGGCATCGAAATTGAATTATTGCACAATATTAATTTACTAACTTAATGAGCTTGGACAGCCAATACGGACTAATCTGGCTAGGAAGATATTCTATTACTAGCAATCGACATCTAAAAAATCTCAAGCACTTCTGAAAAAGAAAGAAAAAGAACGCTGACCTTGGACGCACAAGCTCCTCCCATCTTGAAGTTCAACACCAAACTAGTGATACAGCAGCACCCTGAAAGTTAAAAAATCCATCATTTTTGAACTTAATGTAAAATGCATGCCATAATGTTGGTCAGTAAAGAAAAACGTTGAGAGATAACATATCACAGATTGACTGTTAGGCTTGGATCTACTCAATTTTCAGGTCATTTCAGCCACCCTTTTTTAAAGGTTATATTTTTATTAATCTAAAGAGTCTGACAAGAAAGACATAGACATGTTATTTATTTCAAAAAACGAGCATTATTCAAGTATTGTGCTGTAAAGAAGTGAACAAAGCCATGACTGTGAAGTCACAGTTGAAATAGCAATAGCAATGCCAGCCATCAAAATTTAAACAAAAAACCCCCAAAATTGGTACATTTATCAATATAACATCATACCCAGCCACCCAGGATCCCATCTTTTGAATTCTAACAGAACACACAGAAGACATAAATTCTCCAAAAAGACTCTGCAAAACCACCTCCTTCCATAGATGAAACAAATGAATTTCCACCTCACAAAAGAGAAAACAATTTCATTGGTAATAAACATCTTATCATGCATTAGTTGATAAGAATTTATACATTTCTAAATTGAGGAATGCCAATGATTAGTTGCATATATGTATATCACTGTAAAAACAAGGCTGAAATTACCTTTAGACTAAGATCGAATTGTTGAGAGAATTAATCCACCATTAGAAAGAATAAAAAGTACAAAAATGTAATTCGAATCGAGTCCCTGAAATTCGAGAGTGCGAGGTTGACCCAGTGATTGTGATGGTTGAATTTTTGAAAGAAAACCCGCGTTATAAAAACATTTGCAGCAACAAAGACGATGATTTAGACTTGGAACCAAACCTAAACAGAGTATAAAAGATGATGATCGTGTTTCTTGTGTGTGTGAAATTACGTTCCTCGACCTTCATAAAGTTAATAACAGCTCGGTTACCTGACTACCTGCTAAGCCTTTAGCTTTGGACCTATAATTAATTAATTATGTTACAAATGTAATTTTATACTTTTATTTGACCAAAAAATATTTGATTTTATTTATTTATCTGGAAATGGAAGGAACGGATTTTATTATGTTCGGACGTCCCATTATGTGGGTCCTACATAATGTCTTGTTTGAATCAAATTGCTTAAATTTTGACCATGAGTTAATTTAGGATGTGAAATATTAGTTGTACCAATTTGTCCCATGATCAACTTTATTTTTTATGTCAATATGCCACTTCAGCCAATTTGATTTATAAATTTTGTTCAAAAGTGATTATGTGATCACATTTTCAAAAATAAATTCATTATTTTACTTGTAAATACAAAAACATAAAAGTCAAACACTTCACATATGTGACCGTTTTTTGGACGAAAAATGTAATTAGACTAACGAAATGGGTAAATTGACTTCCAAATTAAAATTAAGGAGACACATTAATACAATTCATAATACACATTCTAAATTATCCATGGGTCAAACCGTCAAAATTTAAGTATTTTTTGAAAACTTTTTCCAATTGAAAATGTTACTGTTAGAAATGAACTTTCTTTTTTACTGAAATGCCAAAATTGTACCTATTCTCTTTTTATAATACCAAAAATACCGTTCATTATTGTATAACAAAAAAACCACTAGTATTTTTACTTTTTAATCTTTGCACCATGAATATAACATTTTGTTAATCAAATTGGTTTTGATTATAGTTTATGAGTCTATAAAGCATCTCATTAGGAATTAAAACTCATTCTCACCTCAATTTTAAACAATTATTAAATATCTTAATGAGAATGTCTAATTTCATTTCTATTCCAATTTATTTTTATTATATATTTAGGTTAGTACACATGTCATGATTTTTATATTGCATATGACCTAATTTGTATATGATCCATCGTTAGATCAAAGATAGATATGGGTATCATATTGCAAAAAATTAATAGTTCAAGTGTGATTTAACTTTTTTTTTTTGTTAAATACAAAAATGGTCCACAAACTTTATACTGATTTTCAATTTAGTCCACTAAGTATAAAAAGTGTTAATTTGATCCATGAATTTTCTGAGTTGTACCAAAGCAGTACAAAAGTTAACTTATATCCGAAAATTAACGGAATTGGTCACATGAAAATGTGATGAACGGACTAAAATGCCCCTGAAAATGTGGTTACTTGCTGCGCACATGACCCATTTTCGTTAAAGTTTTCGAAGAAAGTTAACGTTTGTACTGTTTTGGTACAACTTGAAAAATTCGTGAACCAAATTGACACTTTTTATAGTTAGTGGACTAATTGAGATTTACTATCAAGTTTATAGAACATTTTTGTATTTAACTTTTTCTTTTCTTTTCTAAATGACAATGTAGACGGGCCCAATAGTTTGGAGGGCATAGACGTCAATTTCCCTACTGAATAATCGATACTTTAACTTTGCCAGCCAATTTTCATTGCCCTTGTGCTATTGCCCACTACCTTAGGTGGTTCAAGTCTCCAAGATAATGATGCATGTAGGTTCAACATGAGATTAATTAGGCATATGCTTGGTCCCATAATAGAGAGAGTCTAACAATTAAACTTTTTTTAAGTTATTCTAAGAATTAAATCGGATTGTAAGAATTGTAAGTTTGTAACTACCAACTATAATGATATTCTATTACCAAAAATAAACCTAATACGACAGAAGACAGTATATCTAAACTTGATCAGATTCAGATTCTATTGCTCACCAAACATGGTCTTCGTTAGAGGAATATATAGTAATATAGTATGGTTGGAGGCCCCTCTTGGCTCTCCTCCCTCCTATGTGCTGGTGTATGACTTTGGTTTTCTCAATGAGTCAATGATATTCCAATTCTTCAATTATAAAAAATGACAGAACAAAAATATCATCTGTCACTCTTCAACATATTTTCAAATTTTAGTCATTATTTAATGCAACCGATAATATGATAATATATTAAATGAAGTTTAAAACTTGGGTTCACTTGTGTGCTTTTGTTGATGATGTGTGAGTAAAAAAAGAGATTTCCATGACATTTTTCGAATATGTGTCGCTGTGCTGTGTATTTGAATACCATAAAAAAAAAATGTACATAACATAAAATTTTCAGATAGCCTTTACATAGCAATTAAATGCATCCAACGAGAGCCTCTGACATGTATTCCATCACATAGCAGATGCAAGTTGCATTGCATTATGCAACTGATTGGATGAAAAACAAGTAACAAAACAGTTCATTGGATATAATTTTTTTATTTTTTAAAAGAATGAATCTGTAGATGAAAACAGCACTAATTCCTTGGTTGATGGGATTAATAAAACTTCAAAACTACATTTGATAAATTACTGTCTAGAAAGCTGGAAGGAACAGCATGAAACAAGAAAGTTAACACCAGAATTACATCCCATTCATACCTTTCTTTTGTAATATAAACTAAAACACAGAAGAACAAAGATTCCTTCTTCCCAAATTAATCAAGCCCCAAACCCAACCCGCCGTCCCAAATACAAACTCTAAAGCTGGAGAAGACATCATCACCCCATTGCGTACTTTTGAGTCCAGCTTCGTGCAGTGGCTTCATACTTGGCTCGATCAGTTTTATACATGTGGGCAATCTCCGGTACGAGAGGGTCATCAGGATTTGGGTCAGTCAGCAATGAGCAGATTGAGAGCAATACCTGATTCACATGCAAAAAGGGTTTAGAAACTACAACCCCAACCATGAGATAAAATTCATAAAAAAGAAACAGATCCTTTTATATTTTTTCTTAACCTCAAAACATGTCCCCTCCAAAACTCAAAAGAAGTTCAGAAAACCTGTTTTGGTATCAGCCAAAAACTTCCCTTAGACATAACTTCAATAGACACAAATGAACTAAAAATTCCAAGAATGAGATCCCCCCCCCAATCATTTTAGCATCCCCAACTCTTCATAAGAATCAGCATTGGAAAAAGATAGAAGACAGACGGAAACAGAAACAAAATGCAGGATAACATGTATATATGCTAAAACTCTTCCCTAGTTTAGAAAACAAAACTCTGTCAAAATAAATTTTGGAAAAGAAATATAACTGCAGCCATCTACTTGCACTTGTCTGGTAATATGGGCAAGAAGTTAAAATCCAAAAAGATGCTTTATGAAGGCACAGGTAAGCATCTCCAATATCCCTCTTGAGACTTCTTTTGCCAGGTCATTTCTATCTAAAGTCTTGAGAGTTCGGATAAAAGATTCCCTACTTGAAGTTGGAATGCTGAAGTAGTCATCTTAGTTATGTTATTCCAAAAAGAAAAGATTTCTCTGGGAAGACCTCTACAATAATTTAAACCCTCTCTCTCTCTGCACATATTTTTTAGAAGACTTTGTATATATATATATATATATATTAATGCAAACTCTGTCTGTGATGATGCATCAAGGCAGCATATAAAAGAAAAATGAAGTCAAATTGACATAAACTTAGTCTAACTAAATTCAAACCTTAGAAATAGTAAGGGCTGGGCTCCATTGCTCTTTAAGGATATCAAGACAAATGCTTCCATTGCTATTGATATTTGGGTGAAAGACCTTCGTCCTAAATGCAACCTGAAAAATGAAATACCATTATCCTTCTTGAACAAACACAAACACAGCAAAGGAGGACGAAATCTCACACATTTGGGTGTATTACCTTAGGGGGCTTGAAGGGATAATCAGGAGGGAAATGGATAGTCACTAAGAATACACCTCCTGCATATGGGCTATCAGGGGGTCCCATAATCGTCGCTTGCCAATGAAACATGTCTTCAGCCACAGGACCTAATGTAAATTAAGACATCAAACCTCCAAAGTTTACAATAATATCCATTTGGGTACTTAAATTAATTGATAATTATATAAAATCATACGCACAATTCAACATGACCCCACAAGCAAATCAACATGAACGCAAAAAATTGAATTTTGCGAGTAACACCATAACAAAATCTCAAAAATTACAAATCTTTGGCATTAAAAAAAGTCTTACCGGCGCTGCAAGAAGTGGGAGGATCCTTCTGCAAATCCTTGAGCTCTTTCAAGATGCGCTTCGAGGCCATGATTGAAAACCGTAAACTGCTTGCACCTCACAACAACTCACAACCCAGGACCTGAAGATAACTGTAATAAACCGTCCATCAAAGTGTTTTTGTCAGATTAAAACCCAAAATATATTATCAAACAAAAACAATTTGGTGATTCGTAATTCGAAAAGGCAAAGATACAAAATTAAATTGACCTCTCACCCTAAAAATAATCGAAAAGCAAAAAAAAAAAAAAAGGAATAGTACCTGAGATGGGACGGGAATAGCGGGTAGCAAAGGGAAACGGGTTAGAAGTAGATCCAAAGCCGCCGCCCAATTCCCCAAAGCCTCCGCTACCACCAATCGCTCGTTAAAGACGACGACTCCCTGATTTTTTTCCCAAAACTCGGAGACTTTGGGACTCACCCTTTACGCCTCTTTTATAGTACAACCCTGTTTTCACCGTCTCGTTTCACACACTCGGGTTATGCTTTCTTAATCTTATCCGTTTCCTTTTCTTTTTCTTTCTTCTTTTGGTTTTTGTTTTTTTATTTGGACCGTTATTTATGGCGGCTTACTAATTTTAAAACTTTAATTTTTCCGCGTGAATTACTAAATAGAGGTGGGAGTCCGCGGTTGGGAGGTCAAAGTCAAACTGAACTCAACGTATCAGCCTGACTTGATTCAGATTCGGATAAATTCAACTCCAGCTTTAATTCGTAGAAACTTTAGTTCCCCGATTTTAATCACGACCTCAATTGCTTAAACAAAATGTTTAGGGCATGATATGAGAGTTGAGACCATTACTCGTGCCTTTGAAAAAATAAATAAATAAATAACCTTTCAAAATATAAGTATTTTTGTTTAATCAAAGTGAACGAATTCAAACTTACAATCTTTCCAATAATTGTGAATAAAAACACTGTTTATAAGCCAATTTGATACATGCAAATAATGAAACATTTTTTAAAATGTATGTTAATTCCGAGCAGTGACGGATCCATAAATCAATCGTTATGGGGGTCAAGATTAAGAAGCTCACGAATATTTATTATGAGTCTGGACGTCACGAGTAAGCAAGGAGGGTTGCTTTCAAAGTTCAGGCTTTGTTTATGCCTTTTGGGTCTGGATCTCTTTTTTACTAAATTTTTTTTAAAAAATTAATTTCATTTTGGCAAGTTAAGAATTCAAAAAATAAAAAAACTCATACGCAAATTACGTGAGTCGCCCTTTCTTCCTCCTTTCTCTGGTCTTCTTTTATCTTTCAGACATAAACACAAATACTTTGCCTTGCTCTTGCAACTGCCACTAAGACTCAAGCTTCATGGGTCAAAATATTCCCTCAAGCCCAACAATTAACCCCATTGACCCCATTATAGATCCGTCCCTGATTCGGAGAATGAATCAGCATTCAAGTATATTGGTTTTACAAATTTTGTCAATAAAAGATGCCTACATTATATTCACGTTAACTCAAATATGATATGATTAATGATTTATCAACTTGACATAACAACTATATTCTTTTTTAACTTTTCTATACATATTTAAATTTCAAAATTCAATTTGTTTAAGTTGCAACCTTATATGAAGGTCACAAATTATTCGTGGTTTTTTTCTTTTGTTCTACAATGTATAATATAATTAGCATGTGACCTTCTTGACTTGTTTAGGACGAGTAATAATCTAGTGTAACCATAACAATGTTATATGGTTTTACTAATCCACTTATGTTAAACATGTGTGTATTAATACTATATTCTAAATATAAACCCATCGTTCACCCATAAAAGCACTCATAAAAATATTTTTAGTATAGAATTTATATAATAGAAAATTTTTTCCACCAATAATTAAATATCTAATTTGTATTTTATCTTATTTAGAAAAAGAAAATTCCAATTTGCGATATCTTTTGATAGGATGAAAAACAAATATTAATAGACAAATTGAGAGGTTTATCCACTTTGTATTTAATTCAACTTTATTAAAGATGTGTTAGTCGAAGTTGTTTGGTCCCAATTAATTACCCCTATATCCAATATACCAATCGAAACGTGAGAGGAATGCGCGTTTGATGGCTTGCCTTTTCGTCGGAGCCGGGTCGCTAATCACGTGGCTCCCACATGCTTTGAGGTCCCAAGTCAACATAAAAAGTCGAAGTAGCGTCCTTTTTCCGCAAGCGGTAACGCCGTAAGTCCAAGTCCGTTACGCACTAACCTCCTTCCGTCCACTGCCTTCAACGCCATAGTTCGAATTCTCGCCTACGACGAACCACATCACAGGACGCTCAAGCAGCCAATCACGTACTACCAAATCACCTATTGGAAAGCGAATTAATCCACTGCTCCGCGCTCCATCAAGATCCAAACAAGACTCGCATCGCAAAAACGTCGTCGTCGTAGCTTATTACAGTGATGGAAAAACAATAAAACGCGAAAAACGCACTAGAAATTAGAAATGAAGGAAAGCAAGCCCTTCCCGGCTTCCCCCTAAAGACGAATGAAATTAAAATTGATTCAATAATTAATAAAATCTAAGCAACAAAATTCGGATTTGGATTTGTCGGCACGTCTCGGTTTTCATTCTGCGGTGTTTGGGAAAGAGGCTGAGAATTTTGTAAGCCTGAAAAATGGAGGAGGAGAAGAAGAAGAAGAAGAGGAACAAGAAGAAGAAAAACAAGCAGGGCGAGGCCGCCGCCGAGGATGTGCAGGTTGCCGGTAATGGCCAAGTTTCTGAGTCCTCCGCCGCCGCCGATGTTAGTTCCGACCATGTCGTGGTCGTCGGTAATGGCCAGGTTTCAGAGGCCGCCGCCGCCGCCGATGTTGGTTCCGATGCTGTGCAAGACGCAGTTGTGAATCCGAAAAGGCACGAGAATGAGACCAATGGCACAGAATGTGTAAGTTCGGATTTGAGTCGTTTACTAGTAATTAGTATTTAGTTGTTAATTTTTTTTTATCTCTAAGCATTCGAATTTCAATTGGATCGATCATCAGCTAATTTACGAGATGTACATTGTGTTCGTGCATTTATGTTGTGCTTTTCGTGGTTTTTGAATTCATTTTGGCATTTTTTTTTGTTTTGAAATTTGTTGTGCAGTCCTTAGTAGCTGAATCTGAAAAACGACATTGGCTCCAAAGAGAGGTAGGTGTGGACAGGAATAACGCACACCAAAAGTTCTATCCAATTGTTTCGCACATTTTACTGTTTTTGTGCTGAGTTTGAATATGCATATACATCTTGAGCATAACATAACCGTAATTTTTCAGGCTACCTTAGAAGAAAAAATCAATCAATTACAGAAGGAAAAAGATTTTCACATACAGAAAGAGGTAACATAATGTAAATTTCAACTTTGCGGATAGTAGAACAAAGATTAGTGAACATGTATGATGTATCATAACTTGGTTTCGACCTTTTTTGGTTTCACAGGCTGCCTTAGAGAATACTATCAAACAATTTCAAGTTTTGAATGATTCACACATACAGAATGAGGTACTATATTTTAATTGGAATTTAAGATGCTGGATTGAGAAGGAGTCAATGAACTTTTTTTTTTTTTATCAGGTATGATTTTTCTGACCTTTCATATTGATTTTGTGTATTTCTTCTTCAGGCTTCCTTAGAAGATACAATAAAACAATTACGGGATGAAAATGATTCGCGCATACAGAAAGAGGTAAACTAATCTAAATTTAGTCAAGATGACTAAGAGTTGGTGCACATTCATTCAGGATTGTGCTCTATCCCATTTCATATTGCAATTGTATGCTTCTTCCACATATTTTTCAGGATTGTCTAACCAGATGTGATTTACAGGCCGGCCTACAAATGGAAATTGTACAATTACAGAGTGAAAAACATTCTTGGCTTCATAAAGAGGTGATTTAAGTTGGATCATAGGGCTGTTTTGAATTGTGTTCATCTTCACATAATTTTCTTCACCAGCATGCATGCATATAATCATGCTTGCTTTAGATTTTTATGCAACCTTATATCACACATAATGTCAAACTAGAGGACTTGGTTGCTTTAGGTTTTTATACAACCTTATATTAAACTTACTGCTCATTATTGCACAGGAAAAATTACAGGAAAAGATTAAACATCTTGAGAGAGATAGAGATGCCTGGATTCTAAAGGAGGTAATCACTTTTTGGTTTTCCTGTGTATGGGTACGGACAATTCTAATAACTCGAAACTGTAATTGCAGATGAAAATAATTTGGCCAGTCAATGAGCATAAACATTTTACATTATCTTCATTGTTATTTACACCTGAAAAATAGTTGGAATTTAGTTCCTACGTCTGTAAAAACTAAAAAGAAACAAATAATTTGAAAATAAACCAGGGACAATTGATTTGATAATCTAAAATTTATAAATTAATATGTAAATTTGTTCTTTATCATTTTATTGCAGAGAATTATTTTGTCCTTAACATGCGTTTCTTACAGGATTCAGTTGAAAAGATGACAGCAACTCTGAAGGATGATATTGCTAGATTACGAACACAGGTATGTAGCTTGGTTGACCCAAGTAATCTACTTGATGGCTTCAATTTAAATTGCTTTTTGATCTACAAGGTGTGAACTTGCATACCTACTTTATTGAGTACCAAGGACTTTGAGTATTGCTTTGCTGATCTTAGATTCTGTAAAATAGGTTTGAATTGAGTCAGACCATTTTCCTTTTTTCATGCACATCCTAATATCTGGTCACAGGCAGTCCACAGAAAATCTTTGTATTTTCTTCTGATATGGAAATTAAAAACAAAGCTTTGCAGGTGTTGGAATTGGACCAATCCAGGAATAATCTTGTACAAGAAAACCAACAGCTGATGGGAAATTTATCTAGTCTGCAGTTGCAAATTAAGAATCTTGAGAGTGTCTCCTCTACTCGCTCATCAGACGAACTTGCAAAGGTTTATTTCCTATTTGCTTACCAGATGTTTAAATTTTATTGCCAGCTTTATGCATAATTAGGAATACTAGTTTGGTTTTCTTGTGTCTATAAAACAACAGATTCTTATAATGGCATTTGGAAATTTTATTTATGTACTAGTGATAAATCTACCAGTTTTGGCAGGAGAAAATTTTACAAATCTTCAGTTGTTTCTGATAAAGGTCTCTTTTCTATTGTTGATTTCTTGACAAATACTTTCCAAAGAAAAGAAATATCTGATCCTCTGTGTCAATTTAGCATGCTTCAGAACGTGAGGATTTGAACTCTCAGATTGAAGCAGCAGTTGCACTGGTTGAGAAATTAATTGTAGAAAATGCAGAGCTTGTTGAAAAGGTAAAAAGCTGCTTCCCTCCATGGTTTTATGTAGGAGTAATGTGTACTAGTATCACTTGATGCCAATGTATTCCGAACATATATAGCTGTTACTTTTAAGTTTGTAATGTGGTTGACTAGTTCTCTGATATTTTCTTTTACTCCCTACGATTTTTTCTAGGTGACCGAGTTGTGTGTTGAACTTGACCAGCGTAGTGCAACAGATGAGCTCTCTTCAACTACAGAATCAAATACAACAGGTCTACCTGCCGAAACTGCCAGTGTCATCAATCCCAGGTCTAGACCCGGAGAGGATATTTCTACGACAGGCCAGAAGGTGAATTACCCAGAAGTTCCAATCAAGCAGGAGATGCATAGTAATGGTAACATGGATTCTCAGCATGCTGGTTTAATGCCAAATTTGCCAGTATCCGATCAATCTAGTGAAATTGTGCAAATTCCATTGGATAAGAATGAAGTCCGGGATGTAGAGTCGCAGTCTGCCGAGAATGATAAAAATGATGCTGTGCCAATTACGGATGCACCCCTGATTGGTGCTCCTTTCCGGTTAATGTCATTTGTTGCTAGTTATGTTACCGGTGCTGACTTGGTTAACAGAAGTTCCTACTAACTCCAGTTTTTAGCTTTCTACCATTGCCATGAACAGGGGGCATAACTCACTGCTATTTTTGTTGAAGTGAGAAATACTATTCTTTTTAGAGGTTAAAGGTGGGCCTTTATTTTGGCTATATAAGCATTGTTTGAACTTTTGTAGATGTTTCCCTTGTTTTCTTCATCAACTTCCCATCCATACCAAACACGCTATATTGATTATTGACCAAAAATAAAAAATAAAAAATAAACACGCCATATCCCCTCCCAGTCCCAGGCTTGCAATTGGCATTGTGGGACTTGTGCTATCCACGTGGCAGATGATTGGTAGTCCTTTATACCTACAAACTGCAATTTTCAGCAACCCTCACATGACTCATCTTCCTAATTAAAAGTACGTGCAATCATGTTTACAAAACATCATGGGAGTGCTGAAGGATCAACATATCTTAAAATGCTGACGAGATTAAGATTTGCTCAATGATTCGAGTCTTAATTGTTTGGAAATTTATATGTTATACTAATCACGCAAGGAATTAAGAAAAATGAAAAACTAAGCTTTGTTACAGTAGGACCCTACAAGGCTATAAAGAATCACACAATTGGGCATATACGACAATTAGAAAAGGATTCATGTATTGCTGCTCTGTGCAAGGCCTGGGCACTCATGGGGTTGGGGTCCGAGTATTTGAGCCCTTGGACTTGTTATCGTCTGATGATGGTCTGTTCTCGGAATCTGGTGGCCGGATTTCCTCGATCATCCTCACAACTTCCTCCATAGTCGGTCTCATGTCCGGCACCCTTGCCACGCAAGCCATTGCTATTTGAAGCATTTGCACCAACTCTTCTTCGATATTTTGATGCCTCATTAAATCTACATCAAACACCTCAGCTGTCCATTCCTCTCGAACAACAGACTGCACCCACCTTGGAAGATCAACAACATCATCACGTCCCGGTGATTGGACTGGTGCTTTGCCTGTCAGCATCTCAAGGAGCAGAACACCGAAACTATAGACATCGGATTTTTGAAAGGACTTCTTAGCTTCGATCACCTCGGGAGCTCGGTAGCCCACACTTCTGGAAGGGATGGTTGTGAAGTTCATGAGGGGAGCAAGGCCAAAATCTGAGATGCAGCCATTGAAGTCTGGGGTGAGGAGGATGTTGGAGGACTTGATGTTGCCATGGATGTATTTGCCTCCACCAGAAGAATGGATATGGGCAAGGCCCCTTGCACTTCCAAGAGAAATCTTTAATCTGGTTTCCCAGTCTGGTGGGTTCTGTCCACTTTCCCTGTTTCCTGTAAAATAGGATATAATGGGGGAGAACTCATATCTTTTAATCTTCTGAGTTTAGTTTGTATAGCATATTACAAGCACCATTAGAGGAATCTTCATCACTTAAATAAGTAAATTCACTAGTCTAAATGTCTATGTAATTGATTTCATGCATCCATTTGTGCTATGGCATTGTATTTGCAACAGAAAGGAATCTATATAAATGCATATACATGTAAACTAGAGTTCATAGATGAAAATCGAATCTTGCAACCATATGCCAATTGATGGACTATATTATTCATAATTGAGTAACCAATATCTCCTTTTATAATCTCAGGAATCTTACTGTTCCTTACAAGGCATTTTTCATGGCAGACCAAGGTCATCATTGGTAAAGTAAGTCTGCCTTTTCTCAATGCATACATTTTCGGTTTTATTTGCTTTTTCATACAAGAGGTTGGTCATTTATGGATGATTTGTTGTAAAGCTTCATTGAAGAAGATTACAGCTGTTTACTTGGGAAATTAGTATCATAGAAGTAGAAAGAGAAAGAACAAGATATGAAAAGGAGCATACCATGCAATAATGCAGAATAGCTGCCGGCTGAAATGTAGTCATAAACCAGGAGTTTCTCATCTTTGGAGTAGTAATAAGCACGAAGAGGCACAACATTTGAGTGCTGACTGACCCTTCCCGCATTCTCCATTTGCTGTTCGAACTCCCTTTTTCCCACCACCACTTCTTTCAATCTTTTCACAACCACTGTTGTTCCCTCCTCCAAGATGGCCTTATAAGTAGTCCCATAACTCCCCTTTCCTAGCACTTCAGCAGAAGCTCTTAGTAAGTCCTCAAGATCAAAATTAATAGAACTTCCTTCAAAGAAAACCAGCTTGTTCTTCTCAGCCTCTTGTACCCCACTTCCGAAGTCCTCCTTTGGCTGGTCACTCCTTCCGCCTTTTGTTTTCACTACAGCACTGCCTCCACTTTCTTTTTTCTTCAAGCAGCATACCACTATCACCAGAACTGAGAGGAACAACACTACAAAACCACCACTTGCAATGGCAATGATAGCCCCTTTACTTAGTTTCCTCTTGGATCCATTTTCTGGTTTTGATGGGACTGTTGGCCCTGGTGGTTCATAATTGGGGGATGGAGAAGGTGAGGGGGAGATCAAAGAACAGTGGTTTAGTGGTGGCCCACATAACATCAAGTTTCCTTCAAAGGAAGTATTGGGGAATTTTTGGAGGGCAGGAGGAATTGAACCATTAAGGTGGTTGTTGCTCAAATTCAGATGCACAAGCCTTGGAATGTTGATATCAGGAATAGATCCAGTGAGGGAATTGTTCTGGAGGTTCAGCCCAGTAAGACGTGTTAAATTTTGGATTGTGGCTGGAATGTTGCCAGTGAAGGAGTTGAAAGACAAATCAAGCATAGTGAGTTTGGGAGACAGAGAAGAGGGAATATGACCTGTAAAATTATTGTTTTGAAGGTATACGTAATGCAAGGAAGGAAGGGAGAACATATCAGATGGAAGATCCCCACTGAGGTGGTTAGACCGAAGGCTAAGGATCATGAGAGCATCCAGCTTGCCAAGGGTGTTTGCTGGAATTGGACCATACAGTCCAACACCTGGGAGTCGGACAGAAAGCACACGAGTGCCATCCAAGGTACAATTGATGCCAACCCAAGAATTGCAGACTGGGTTAGCAGGATCCCAGTTAACTTTTCGGCCATGAGGAACAAGGGAAATAAAGTCAAGAAGGGCTTGTTTGTCTGAATTGAGGTCAGCTATAGTTCGGCGAAGGAAAAAGAGGAGAAGTAGTGTTGCACAAAATAAATGTGGCTTCATCTAGTATTGTTTGTTGAGAAATTCGTTAAGGAGTCAGACTATGAGACTGGTCTCAGCTGTTCTTCCTCCCCTGAAAAATAACAAAGGTTTCAGAATATTGCTAGCTCTAAATCATTTCTACAGCCTAAAACTAGTAAATAACTGTGGCTTAACATGTAGAGAAAATGGAGAGTATTCTCTTCAAATGATTCCAAAAATCAATTCCTACATCTACCTATCAGTACGAGCCTAAAGGCAATCTGGAAATGGAAAAGGCAATTTTATTATCTATACAAAGTTGACATTGGGAAGGGCACAAATTTGCCCAACCCATGTCTCAAAAATATAAGTTCAAGAGTTAGAAAGTACCACTGTACCAGAAAGTATTGAGCTTAATATAATCTAAGAGACAGTCATCAGATAGAAAGTTAACAAAAATTAACAAAGAAAAAAGCAAAAGCAAAATTCTTTTTCACTAAAGAGAAAGCTAAAGCTTTAAAGCATACCACACAAAATGCTGAAAGAATCCCTTTTTCTTCTTTTTTTTAATTTTTCGTTAATGGCCTAAAAGAGTTCAATAACTTTCACTGTTTTTTTGTTTGTATTGCCACATAGATCATGAGCCAATACATACCAAAAAAAAAACCGTGACAAAAGTATAAACTAATGTGACATGACAATGAGACGAAAAAGTTTCAGACGCCGAAAATTACACACTGCAAGAACTTTCTATATGACAGTAAATTAATTATGAGTTCAACGAAATCCTTGCTGCCATTCAATAACTTGGAAAGAAACAGAGTAAGAAATTAGCAGTCTAAGGCTTAATTGAGCAGACGAGAAGTAGTTAGATACATCAATTTTTCTTGCAATTTTAATTCATCCTCGGAAATGTTATTTAATTTCCTAAATTTTCTCGGCATCCAAACAGAAATCGTTGCAAGTTGAAACAAGCAAATCTCTGAAATTCTCCTCAACGAAGCTCACAATTGTCCTACATTTTCATAAACTAACTTGTAAGAACCTACAGATTTGGTTCTAGATGTCCTCGAATCGAAATCCCCAGCTAGCGCACAAAAATAGCAATTTAATTAACCAAATACACTCCGAAAATTCGAAAAAACGATAATGCATATTAATTAATCAAATATTGAAATGCTAACAAATTGAACAAAAAAAGAAATGAAATATTGAAGAATAAGAGAGAGAAGACGGACCATTAGAGCTCCGGCGACCGATCTGAAAGCGAAGCTCGAAAACAGCAGAAAATGCAGAGCTCGGAGCTGAGCAAAGTGAGAGTGAGTGAGTGTGTGTGTGTGAGTGTGTTTAATGTTTGTTGAGGGTGAGCTTTAACGGCATTTCTTGACGAACACGCAGAGCTAAAAGATTAAAAGGATTAAAAGCACGAAAAGTAGAAGAGGTTCCGTTCCGAGATTCGCCAGCACCGTAGAGAACAACGTTCAGCTCTCAGTGAGTCAGTGATGAGTGAGTAAGTGAAGCTTAGCTTGTTCGTGAAGCTAACGTAGTCGTAGTTGTTTCACACGCGCAGATCTCGATGATGCCTCCTTTATAATCCTCCTTCCTAACTTTCATTGCTGTGCTTTGTACCCAAACTCACCACCATGTCTCTCTCTTTCTCTCTACACCTTCTTTCTTCAGCCTTAAGCTGGAAATTAGACTTACTAGACAGACCACCTATCCATCTATCTGGAATTCAAGGGTCACCCAACCAAGTATTATTAGTTTTCTAATTTTTAACTAATTGGCTTAATTTATCTTTTTAATATTTTGTATATTACATGGCATGATCTCAGGCCACGTGGGAGTCTAGTTAGGCCATTTGGCATCCACCGGATTGCCACATCATCACTTAATAGAATAATGGATGGAGAACCCAACATAGGTATTTTAGAGCCACCGTCACTTAGTTGAGGTAACTTAAAGCCAATTTTTGAACTTGGGTATCGATTTGTAATAGACCCCAAACTTAAAGTAGTTTTTTGAATTTACCCTATCTTTTTTTTAGTTTTTATTTTTTCTATTTTGGTGAGGATAATTTGAAATTAAGACCTCTTTTAATAAAGTGTAGATAAATATCACTACACCTAATTGATTATCTTAAATTATAATGTGTATCTTACATAAGTAAATATCTTCAAACTCTATATCTGAATCACACATTGAAACAAAAATCAGTCAAATAAAATATTCAAATTCACCTTCTAACAATATAAACATCTTATATTATTAGACTGTCTAAATAAAGAATATTTTTAGATTTGAGTTACTTAAATTTATTGTCTTTATTTATTTATTGTCCACTTGCCTTTTTCAGTTTTACTACACTCTAGTGGAATCGGAGGAATGCTGAGATTTTACTTTGAATAAAACAATATAAGGCAAAATCCACAATTCACGTTACCCTCTGTCATAAAAATGAGAGAAAAGCGACCTGGTTTTGACTAAATTCACGTGATGGAGTTCCTTCCAAATTCTAAAGGAGAAGGAGCCTCAATTTCAAATGGCATGATGGTCCGCACAATAAGGCAATAAGCCATACCACCATATTGTCCATTGCATTATATTAATTGTTTTATTTTTGGCCAACGCATTATATTAATTGTTGGAGAATACAAAACAAGTTCCATTTGAGTTGTACCCATAATCTATTAAATTAGCCAATGACATTTATAAAGAGTGAATCATACACTAATGTCGTTCAAACGATGTATTAAAACCAATGATAATATTTGGTCAGCGGCTTTTGCCAAAGGCCATGTGTGTTCATTACGTGTGTTTGTTTTATTGAAAAAAGAAAAAAAGAAAAATTAGACCCCTTGAAAGCATCCTCCATCCATGGCATTGAACAATTAACTAAGCAATATTGTAGGTACAAATTAAATATACAATTAGGGTTGGTTAAGGTGGTTGCGTGTGATTAGATTATGCACCAAACGTCACAATTCACAGGACACTTATTCAAGGACACAAAGATCATTTTCGGTCCTGAGTAAACTCGTAACACACCCAAAATGTACCATACTTGGAAAACTATTTATTATGTTTTTTTCTCTTGGAAAATTTGTTACACCTAATAAATAGAGCTATGGAGGCCATGCATACAATTGAATGAGGGTTGGTGTACGTGTAATGCGTTGCATGGTCTTCATAACAAATCGACAAAGTGCAGCTTGAAAATGGCAGAGACGTGGTGCCCATTCCAAATTTTACCAAAATATACCGAAACTTATTGCGCCTCACAAATAAAAAGAAATAATACTGTTATAATTATAATGTTACAGTATTATCTGTTTTTTTTTTTTTACATACTGAAATTATGCATGTTTCATTTCTTAATTGGTATAAATATTCTTACACAGCAATATTTTTGGATTCTAGAAAGAAGAAATATACATAGTCTATGGACATTTCTAAACAATAATGGACTTCAGGATTGAAAAAATAGCGCAGCACGAGTGCACGACTTGGAATTTTATAGAAGATGGAAGAAATAAGAATCTTAATAATTGAGGGCTTCAAGTAGATGCATGATGCAAGAAGTTAGGTCTTGACTTTTTTTTTTTAAGAGAAAAAAAAACAGAAGAAAAATGTCACCTTAATCGGTTGATAAGACTACTGGATATTAAAAGCAAAATGAATAAGCAAGTGGATTTTTGTCCTCCCTCTAGCTAGAGTGTTGTAGCCTGTTTTTCCTGATCTGGTGATATGTAGGCATACATGGGTAACATCCAAAACCAGGAGTTGCTTTCACATAAATTGGAAAAGGTTGAGAAAAAGAAAGAGGTCCCCTCCTTTATTGAGTTTGGAGTGTTGGGTGGTCCTGAGAGTTTGGTTAGAATGCTGGATCCAATGTCATGACTTCTCTAGCTCTAGTTCTCTAATATTCAACACCCTCTTCCTGCAAAGCCCTCATCTTCTTTGATAATGAACTAACATGCTAAATTGACTTTGATGACCTTTTAAAATTAGTTTTTGTCCATTCTAGTTGCTTATACTGAAATTAAAAAGATAAAACAAAAAAGAGATCCTGCAAAGCCCTCATCTTCTTTGATAATGAACTAACATAATAAATTGACTTTGATGACCTTTTAAACTTAGTTTTTGTCCATTCTAGTTGCTTAAGTTGATTATACTGAAATTAAAAAGATAAGATAAAACAAAAGAGAGAGAATATGTTGTCTTGTGTTTTCTATTTGAGTCTTTGAGATGGACTGGCCTTGGAGAGGCATTGAAGGGGCCTCTACTTGTGGGCTCCGGGCATTGAAGACAAAAACCTTATAGCAATCAGATGAGCCTCTAGGAAAGCCCACAGTCTGAGTCACTAATTTTGGGCCCCTAGGCCAACCCATAATCTGAGTCCTCATTGGGCCTCTAACGACCAAGGAGGCATGGCTTGAGAATTGGTATCGTCAATTCGTCAAAGATCTGTTACTGTTAGGCTTCCCTCTTTTTCATGTTAAAGCTTTCCCCCCACTTTGAGTTTCTAGTAATGGCATGCTAGAGAGGCAAATGACACATAATCATACATAAAATTTGTATTCGTTCCACTTAAAAACTTTGAGCAACCACTCGCACAGCCATTTGCAAATACAGAAGACCAACAATAATAAAATCCATTGATTTCACTGCCAAAAGCTAGTTCTCGCTCTTCATTCTTCATGTTTTAAGTGATATTCATCCATATAAGGAAATCATATAACTTAAAGAATAAATAAAAAACACTTACTTCAGGTGTTATAAGAGGCCAAAAGGTTCAGGCAGAGACTCAAATCCATTATCAAAGATGGGTCCTTGATCATTTTTATCATCCAAACTGTGCAGCCAGTTCGTACTCTTCAAGTCTTCTTTGAGAAGTAACGCGTCATAACGAGAACTCTCATAGATGTCCACTTCAGTCAGTTTTGCAGAATATCGTCCACGCTCTGCTTCACGTCCATTTTCTACAACAAGCCTATTCATACTGTTCCCATTCTCTGAAACGACTCCATTACTGCACGTTTGTAGGCCTCCATTATAGTGGACAGATGCTGCTGCACTCGATGCTCGAGCAGACTGCTGGGTCTTAGGAGCGCCTGATCGAATGCTCTGAGGGAAGAGGGTGCTACCTGGAAGTTGGCGAATGTTCCCTGTTCCATTTCTTATATCCTACATCAGAGAGCAGTTCGATTATTAGAATCTGTTAAATCAATAAAACTTGTTACCCCAAAGATATAGAAAATTGTTTAGTAAATTTAACATTATTAAATCCTTTTTCTATTGAATTAGTAGTAACGGATTTAGACACACTACTCTTCTTGTGCTCACATGGTGTATAACCTTTGCCATCTAGGTTCACACCACCATAACAATGAGTATGAATATAATACGATGATGTTCATAAAAAGACAATACTAAGAATAATATACTTGAACAGTTCAAAAAATTTGTGGGTTTGAAATCTAAATTGTTGACATCCTAAGGTAAAAGACTTCTCTGTCACAACCTGAAACTTCATTCATATGATGCTAAGGAAAGGGTATACATACCATATGTCGGATAGCCATATCGAGAGATTTCTTTGAGATATTCCTCCCAAATCCAGTGCTCTCTGTAGGTGTTGTTGAAGCCTTCACAGGCTTCCGCATGCCCAGATCAGGGGTATGTGGGGCCCTCCGAGACTCAGGAACATCAGCATGGTATCCATTGGCATGTACACGACCCCTTCCAGCCTCTGGAGGGAGTGATCTTCCCCTTGTGACAATAGGTGATGACTGTCTTCTTGGCACAACCACGGCAGCTGGGGTTTCTGACTTCCCCTTCACTGTGACAGCAGCACCTGGTCGGGACCTACCAGCAGAAATTGGCCTGTCTGGTAAAGTTGTTCTAAGGTTAGGTGGTGTGTCAAGAGGAAAATCATGGGGAACAACTGGCTGTGGTGGGGGACGGACACGTGGGCTCGGGGAGCTTGGTCGGGATGTTGGTGCTGAACTCCGTCCATTTGACAGTACGCGGCCAGCTGAAGGTGAAGGACTTGATGCTGGAGACAGAGACGGCAATGAACTCCGACGAGTGGGTGTAGATGGACGAGAATTTGATCGAGCAGCCGGTGAACTCAAGTTGGCAGGAAGTTGTGGCCTGGAACTAGGAGTGGAGGGCCTTGAGCTTTGCACTGATCGAGGTCTCTCAATGGAAGAGCTGGTTGGAACTGTACGAGTTCTAGAAGGAGATGAGGGTCGTGATAGTGTTGGGCGAGAGGTTGGAGTGGAAGGTCTTGCTGTAGATGGAGAGCGGGAAATGGGGGAGGATGGTCTAGTGTAAGATGAAACTGAAGCTGAGCTTGTGTTAAGGATATTGGAGGATCTGTTTGAGGAATAGTTGTTATATAGTGATGAAGATGTTGAAGAGCGAGTCACTGAACTGCTTCTAGCAGGTCTTGATGAATGATTACTCTCGGATTGTGAAACTGAAAGCTGAAACAGAGACATAAACTGAGAAAAATAATGAAGTATACTTTCTAAAGCATATTTTCTTGCTCATCCGGAGGAGGCTATCTAATTTCAACACCGAAATTCATACTCAGCATAGATAAAGTCCATTGGAAAAGACATACCCTTGAAGGCTTAGCCGCAGAACCTGGTCTAATTAAAGAACTGCTTCTTGCAGCAGCTAAGGTTGGTTGAGATTCATTTCCATCCGATGAAGGAAAAAGTGGAGTTTCAGGAGGAGTGAGAAGCCTGTTGACACAGAAAAGTGATAAAAATTAGACTCAAGTAGTTTTATCTAAATACTAATTTTATGTTCATGAAGTACTAAGGTAATAATTTAAACAATCAATAAATCTAAAGATGTGTTTATTCCACAATATACAGTCCATTATAAAAGCTTCCAATGTAACAATTCAAGCATGAAAAAATCATCCAGTCTTGTTCACTTAAGTTAAGAGCTTAAGATAAATATGTCAAGCACTAAAGATGACAAGAGCCTAGCAGGCATACTTCAATAAGAGATCAGACTAATGCCAACCCCTTAGTCAAAAAGCGTAACTTAACTCATAGGGCAGAAGCTTACAATAAGCAGAGGGGCACTTCTTTCAATGTATTTGTTAAAGGATGCTTACAGTACATGCTCTGAAATCTGTCTCAAACTGGCAGGCCAACCCGATATATGATTCAACAAATCAGACTAAGATTCTGTTGACTTGATTCAAAACAGACACACTATTTGTTGAGTGAATTTTCTTCTTCTACATCTCATACATCATGTTTTACAAAGTTGTGATTATTAGAATTATGGATCACAAGTCTATTTACTTGATAACATGACCACAGCTTGGTAGAGATGCGTATAAATTTTGCAATGCTGACATTACAAGATGCACCAGAAGACTTGTCATCACCTTCCTTGTATCCTAAAAGAAAAATTTTCTACTTGGTACTTCATTCAATCAATTTAATGTTGATTCAGATATATGATTTCACCTGATCAACGATGTTAAATGAGATTCACAAACAGAACATCACTTTGTTGATTCTATATCAGCATAATTAAATAACATCCAACATCAACGCACATCACAAGATATTATTGGGTCATGATGCAGTGGAAGAAATGGATATAAAACATATAAAAATAATACAACAAAAATCAAATGAAGTAAACGCTGTTAGACTTACCAGTCATAATCGTGCTTTCCACCATCTGCAGATGACAACAGATCGTCGATGCCACCCCTACCCACTTTCGCCGATCCAACTGACAGTCTCCCCAATTTCACCGAGACTGTTTACACAATCAAATCATTGCAATCAGATTAATCCCAAATCACATTTCAAATAAAAAAAACAAGTCTTAATTGAAACAATTGAGCAAATCTTCCATCCAAACACGGTCGTTTTGAGGGATTTAACCAGAAAACGGTATCGTTTGGTATTAACGGTCAGCCGGTGAACAAAATCGAACATCGTTTTGGTTTTGGTTTTACCCTAAATACTCTACTCTGGGACTAGATGCCGACAAACTCGCTGACTCATTCTCCTCTCAGGCAGGCACTCTCAAATGACCGAATTGCCCTCCATATTGAACAAGCAATTGCACAACATGGAGGGCATTTCAGTCAATAAAAAAGACGGGCACGAGAAATGAATGAAATTGAAGTGACGAACTGTACCATCGGAGGACTCATCGGAGGAAGTCACAGAGAGCGTCGTCCGGCGGTTCTTAGAGAAGAGATCCAAGCTGTTCTCGTCGGAGTCCTTACTGGAGAGCACAGCCAAATTCAAACTCTGACCTCGCCGGTGCTGAGACCCCGCCGGAAAATTCCTCCCGCCGACCAGAGATTCCCTCACATTCCTGTTCATCATGGTTTCGTTTCCCTAGTAATTGCTCTAGGCCTCGAGTCTCAATGCCACCGACACCATTTCCTCTCTGTTTCTGAGACTGAGAGAGAGTGAGTGAGAGTGAGATCTAACGGTGGTGCAGAGAGAGAGAGAGAAAGTGCAGTAGATGCAAAGGTTGACAGCAAAGGGAAACAGTAAGTCATCGAGCTTCTTCTCTTTCTGTCTTGGATTTTATTTTTTCTACCACAACGTCATATGTGAGATAAAGTGGTAGAGAGAGAGAGAGAGAGATAGTGAGCTGGGATTATAGATCTGTTGAGAAAAGTGCAACTACTGCAAATGCCATGGTGCAGTTAAGATCCCTGCTTTTCGCTCTAGTTTTCCCTTCTTTGTTTATGGAAACAGAGTGAGGGAGAAGCATTAAATAAAAAATTATTACAACTACTGACATTGGGTTATTGGGGAGGTCATTGGGTAATGGGTAGCTAGCTATCCACTTCGGTATAGTATTTGTATGACATAAATTAATAACGCTTTAAGAGTAACTAGTTATAACTTATAAGATAATCAAGTGCTATCATTTGCTAGTTACTTATAAGATAATCAAGTGCTATCATTTGGGCTATTACACAACGGCACATCATAATTTGAACCATTCATTTTTAAGTCTTTATTTAAAAATTATTCTTACTAAAATTCATTTAAATTATAAATTATTTAATTATTTAATTATCATCATAATTTTTTTGATATTTTATAAGAAATTGTCTGAATCTTTTTTATTTGAACACAATTAGCATATTAATAGTTGATTAAATAATTTTCATTTTAGTTGGCTTTTTATAACGATAATTTTTAAAAAATGGTTAATGCCATATTATTTTATTAACTAATAGTTTTAAAATTTTATTTAAAATATGTCGAACGCTCGATGTAAAACGTTCAAACAGTGCAAACATTTGTAGTAGCTCTATAGTACTACAACATACAAATATATCTAAATAGTAAAACATCTATACTTTAAGAGATTCGACACACCCAATAGCTTATAATCAAAATGAATCAAAATCTTCATCTTAGTAGCAAAAAAAGTAAATCCGTCGAGGATAAATAATCATTCGTATACCACTATGCCATGTAGTGGCTGTATTGTAAAAAAAAATTATTTTTAATTTTAACTCAATGATAGTAGTAGAATAATAGTGCGGCCAATAGGTGCCCTGCTCCCTCACTCGCAGTGGTGTGTCAGAGACTGATGAACGAATTACAAGGGAGAGAAGGCCGCTTTTCCACCTTTGGTGTAGGGCCATGTGTAATGTGTTCAGACCATGTGAGTGGACCAAAGCTATGAACAACAATACTCGACCTCAACCTCAAATGGCATGCATTCACAAAAATATCAAAAACAACAAAAAACTAGGCACATGATTTACTTCCACTTGTCATCATCACCCTCCTCAACTTGTTCATGATTTTCGTGACAAAACCCCCCCTAATGTGTTTTAGCTTTACCCATAATTGATGATTATTTAATCTTTTCAAAAGGACACTTTGAAATTTGGTTAATGGAACTTGAAGCTATTTATTATGGGTGAAGTCTGTGAAGATGTATTGAAATGGTCTTACTTACGCATATCATATCATTGGACCCACCTCAAAAGACTTTATTGGTAATTGCATACCCTTCACGAAAGATCAAGGGCTAACCTCCCAACCTAACAATCATTTAAAGGGAAAATGACTTGGATTATATAGTTTGACAAATAAATGGACTATATTTATTTCAGTAGGTGGGTTTCTGTTACTTATTTAAATCACCATAACCAACAACTTCCTTTTCTTAATTTAGTATTTTACAAAATAATTACTACAAAAATGGGAAAGGAAATTTCCATATTTGTTGACTTTCTTTGACCTGGAATTCAGATTTTATAATTAGAGATCCATGATATATGAGAAATTTCAAGTTAGTTTGTTAATTATTGTTTTATGTAAATTCTACTAAGAATCTACATATACATTAATAATTAACAATTAACAATTCTCTATACAAATTAATTTAACTACCTCATTTACAAAAATTGCGGAAGGTTAAAAGAAATCTTTTATACGGCAAGTTTTATTTCACGCTTAGAAAAGTGAGGTTCTCGCTCATGCTTGTAAATCCTACCTCACTTTTGTGAGAAGGAAACATGCATACCAAAAATCTATGTGAGAAGTTATTTGGTATGTCCGTTTCTTTCTCGCATAGTTGGCTCACCCTTTTCTCTTCAAAAAAACTGTGACACTTGCTTTTACGATTGCGCGCAATTAGTTAAGGCATGACTATTGTTAATGTAGAGACTCCAAAAGGAAATTACTAAAATGATCTTTTAGGTTCAATAGCTTAGAAAAGAGAAGGATGAAGTTTTTTTTTTTTTGGTCATAAGGAGCTTTAAAATAACCCAAAAAGGGCAAGAGAAAACAACAAATAGCCAAGGCTCACCTCAAAAACATGGGCGAGACAAGACAAAACAAGAAATAAAGATAAAATGATCTGAAGTAGTTATTTGTAAAATTTCACAAATAAGTGTTCAATTATTAAAACTAACTACGCCGAGCTCAATAATTGAACACCTATTTATGAAATTTTACAAATAACTACTTGAGATCATTTTATCTTCAGATTGAGTTCCTAGCTGGCCATCATACAACCCTGCATTTAAGTAACTACTGAATGCCATTCACATGTGTTTTGCATGCCTTTCTTGTGATTCTTTTAACTTCCAACACTTAAAAAGTATGCTCTCCCACGTTTAATCCATGTTTCATGTTTGATCAAAAACTAATTAATTATTTCACTTTTAATTGAAAGCCTAAAAAAAAAAAACCTTGAATAATCCATATCTTAGATATTTAGAAGGAGGGGGTGCCAAAAAAGTGAAACATAATAGCTTTTTCATGTTTATTAATTGTTATAAACAATAAAACAACGATATTTTTCAGAAATGATGGCTTACTTGTTTAAATTAGTCTTTGGAGCTTGACGTGGCATCCATTTTCTTTTTTTGTTATGATAGAAAAAGGGACGTTGCACAATATTTTGCAGAGAGAAGGCGTAGCAATTTTCTATCATATTGCATTAAATCTGTATTTTCTCGCAACAGAGAATTTTAAGGAAGAAGAGACTAGAGACCAACCAAAACGCTATATCCTACGCCATAATGGGCCATGAGTGGCCCATGACACCCAGCCTTCTCCAATGGAATTCGTCCCTGGAGGTGATAGGCCTATCGAGTCTTCACAAACTCCCAATATTGCTGGACCAGACGAGAAAACGATGCGTGCTACATGTATGGGCCAGCATACTAAGCCCATCAGGATAGCTGCCATGTGAATGTGATGCTTCCTCAGATAAAAACATGATACTCCGACAACACCAGCCACACAAATTCACAAACGATGTATCCGCGGATATACTTGACTTTGAGTCTTTTAAGGGCATTAGAGCAAAAAAAAATTTCTTTCGGACAACACAAAATTTTATGTTTTTAAATTACTAATATGGAATAAAAAATAAAATTAATCATATTTTGTATTGATAATTTGACAACGTAACATACTAAATTGTACGATCAAATTAATTTAAAATCGAGGTTTGGTAGAATCGAGTGGAACACACAGTTATTTTATTTTATTTTATTTTTTTGCCAGGAGAACACACTGTTATTAAACTGCATGAATAATGGATTTTAAAGGCTATATTATGATTTACAAACCATCTTTCTTGAGCTCTGCCTTACATTGATGAATAGGGGATGATCACAAGGACTTTAATTATCATCTGCAACTCTGCTATTATATGCATGCAGTACAGCAGCTAGCCACTGCCAGTCTTCCATTATATATAGCTTGGTCCATGTGCGACCATTAGAGCATGTACAATGACTTTTTGCTATATTTAGCATGACTCTTAGTATTTAGCAATAACTTTTGTGTTTTTTGTTCTAAGAGCATGTACAATGACATGACTAAATGTTATGCTATATGCTAAATATAGCAGAATTAATAAAATAACTCACTACAATGGCATAGCTAAATTTAGCATTTGCTATGTTATTGCTAAATTTTTCACTATATATAGCAGAAAATTTAGCAATTTCTATTGAAGAACTCAAGAAAAAAGTAGACCCACCATTTAAAAAGTATGGATAAAAAAAGAATAAAAAACTAAGTGAAAGAAAGTGATTAATTGAAAAAGTGTTGGGTCTCATGAGGAGAGAGAGAAGAAAGAATATTCATGTACGTGAATGAAAAAGGTTGCAATAAGAGGCATGAAGATGGGCAGATGTCATGAGTTGATTGGCCATGCATTCAAATTTTACAATACCTAAATTTGACTTTGACATGAAAAATACTAAAATATTAATTTTGGTATTAAAATAATAATATTTAAATATATTTAATATTGGGCTCATATTAAAGATCTCATTAAAATATTTACAATGATATAATTATTAAAATAATTTAATATATTAAATTTAATTTATAAGGATATATATGAATATATTAAAAATATAAACATACTAACATATAACTATAGCTTTTGTGACATTAGAGGCTTGGAGCATGTACAATGGCTTTTTGCTATATGTTATGCTATATGCTATATTTAGCATGACTTTTAGCACTTAACAATAACATTTTTCACCCACATGAATATCATTTTCTCTCTCTCTCTCTGGGACCCAACACTTTCTTCTTTCTTTCACTTGGTTTTTTTATTCTTTTTTTACCCATACTTTTCAAATGATGGGTCCATTTTTTTCTTGAGTTCCTTAATAGCAATTGCTAAATTTTCTGCTATATATAGTAAAAATTCAGCAATGACATAGTAAATGCTAAATTTAACTATGCCATTGTAGTGAGCTTTTTTATCAATTTTGCTATATTTAGCATATAGCATAGCATTTAGTCATGCCATTATACATGCTCTAAATGATTAGCTGCGTGGCTACATCATGATCACGTGGATATATGAAGGGCTAGCTTCAAGCCGGCCATGCCATCAACCCCAAATTTAATTTGTTAAGTAGGAACTGCATATATATGTACATTAATATAACCACATGGGCAAGTCGATCAATGTAGAGCAGTGGAATTGAAGGACCGTAGCATGCAGTTGGATAGTGACTGGTGTTGGAAAATGGTGGCTTATCCTAATGGGCTTCATGGCAAGTCACCATCTTATCCTATATATATATATATATATATATAGCTCCTTCTGTTGAGGTATACCTCAACTTATTTAAGTTGAGGTATGAACTTGTTGGGGCCCACACGAGTCGTTTTGTGTCGATCCGAACCGTTCGCAAGGATCATCTTCATTGATAGATCATCCTTGCAAAAAATTAGCCAAATCGGAAACCATTTGCCTATATAATTTTGATAAAACAAATGGACGGTTTCATCGAAAATATTTGGTTCGTCCATTTATTTGATCAAAGTTAGATAGGCAAATGATTTCCGATTTGGCTAATTTTTTGCAAGGATGATCTATCTACGGAGATGTAAAAATTGAACGGTTCGGATCGACACAAAACGACTTGTGTGGGCCCCAACAAGGTATACCTCAACATAAATAAGTTGAGGTATACCTCAACAGAAGGAGCCTGTATATATATATATATATATGAAATTAAGAGTATGTGCTGCATGTACACACATGTACAAACAATAAAGAAGGGACAAACGCTTCATGGGAAGTCACCATCTTATCCTATATATGTATGAAAGAGTATGTGTAAGAAAGAGCGATTTAATTAAAACCACTCAGAAGTACCACTACTATATGCAATTATGCATGTATCTTACAAGTTACAAGTAGCTAGGCTAGCTAGCTAAGGAGAAAGCTTGTAGAATCTTTTTGCATGGTATGGTACTGAAGCATCATATATTACAAATTTACAACTAAATTGCTATCTGTGAATTGGTAAATTTCAAATTACAAGGACCTGGTTTTCATGTGCCTTTGGGATAAATTAAACAAGAAGGGTGTTTTTTTTTTTTTTTTTTATTGGATCAAAAAAACATCGCAAATCGTGTTGGTACTAATACAAACACGTAAAGCTCACATTAGTCCCCATATGTGTCCGACGAATTTGTTAAAGGGACATGCAAAATTATCTTTGCTGTTTTAGGAAAAGAGCTTATTAATTATATAATTTAGTATGCTTTATCAATGTTTCAGTCAAAATGAATAAATGTACGGAAGATCAATTTCAGATCATAGGAGTTCCTATTATTGAATCAACTTTTAATCTATGATTTGTGCAAAAATGTTTCTGATCATTACCTGAAATAGTTATCACTTGTAATAAAATTTGGTGAGATGGGAAGCATGCATGTATAGGAGTTAGAGCGAACCACCAGAGCACTTTTGCTTTGAAGCAAAGCTGTGTATGACAAAAGCTTGGTCATGTCCAATCGAATTGCATGTGATGGTGTGCAGGATTCGTGGCCCAAAAGCGAAGGATATGATCATATGACTTGACTATATATATAGAATATAGATCAACAGTACTGCAATATCCTATTTCATCTTCAAAATTAAAGTTGTCTATACATATGTCTTCAGTTTCACATGGCATTCTCTGACGTTTCTCTAAGGCTGCTGTGACATATAATTGTCAATATCAAACCGATTATTGGAGAAATGGCATGGCATATAATTTTTTTCTGGGTACAAAAATCAAATAGAAAGCAGCCCATTGAAGCCTTTTTTTAAGGGCCTAAGCCTAAACTACACAGGGACACGAATCTGCCTTCATTTTGGTCCAATTTGCTCGAATCATAGTGGGCTTCCGAAGACATATGATTATGATCCACAGCATGCTAGGTGAGCCATTCAAAAGTTGGCCCAATATCCAGCCCACTTTCACATTATCTAGTAAAAAATTTAATACTTTATTGATAATCTTTTATTGGATTATGATTAAGGTGGGTTGAGAAATGAGTTAGAACTATAATAAGTCTAAAGTTTGATTCTTTTCGATCTAACAAAAAATTAATAATTATTGGATTACTCATTTACTCTATAGATATTAGATAATTTATTAGGTGTGGTCTGTGCCCATACGTATGACGTATTGATCGATCTTCCCTTTTCTAACCTGTCCAATATAAATTCATGAAGTACGTCCCCAAGACTCCACCCCATTGGCTTATCTATGCCTAATACATGCAGCAAGTGGAGGATTCTCAATGGTGTACATTAGATTTAGTGCTATGAAATGTGCTTAATTACAGCATGCGTTACGTTAGGTTCCACAAGCTATACAGCTCAGTACTCTCAACTCTGAAGAAAGTAAAATATTCATAATATTCATTCATTCGTGGGCCTCATATATGTTAGCTTCATAGCTTGTGATATATATATCTGGGATCTAGCTAGTCCTTTTTCTCTGTGTATATATAGATATTCTTCTATATATATTGCACAAACCGACTAATTTGGTTGGTCGGTGCATTGTTGGAGTGGCGTACTCCATTACTCAATTGCCAATTAAGACTGTCTCATCCAATAATTTCGTGCAAGCTTCCCAACATGCAAATGCATCATATATGGCCATGGGGGTGAGTAGTACAATCTGACGGCTGCTCCACCACTTCTCTTAAGATGTGGCCTCTGACTATATTCCCACTAGGGTTTAATATATAAATCCTACCCCACAATTAAACCTTGGCGGTTGATCATTTATTAAAAGTTCGATCAATAATAAAGAATATAATAGTGTTTTATTTATTCAAATTTAAACTTATTATGAAGCTCATTCATTAATTGTTCAATCAACAGATAAAATATACAGCTGACATGTTAATTGGATGAACAAATTTAATAATTAATTAAGTCCACCATTATTTGTAATTTTGTTAATTAGGTATATATAGGTGCTGGTCCACTAGAGCCCTTTTTGTACTGTCTATTCCACCATCGCCATCGTTTATATGGTCTCTGACGCCATCCCCACCCAACATTTTTGTTACTTAAGAATCTACCAGAATGCAGTACTTTTCATAATCGATCTTCATGTCTTTCTCATGATCACCTTCAAATACCAGCTTCGTAGTAGTTTGTAGCTATATATATATATATATATATATATATATATGTAGGCTGCTCAACATGAGCTAGCTTGCAGTTGCAGAGTGTTGAGAATACAATATATATAGCTAGCTCTTGAAGGAATCTTCTCCATCTATCTAACAAACTTGCATTTTTACGACATTGGTTACGTTTGTTGTATATGGCCATATATGTACATCTAATCCACTAATTTTCAGGTTAGAAGTTCACATGCATGCCACTTTTTTAGTTCAATGCATTTTTCTTTCTTATATATTGACCATGTTATGCAGAAATGTTTTTTCATGAAATAGTATGATAACATAATATATATGTTATCAGACTATATTATGATTATGTATACTTTTGTCCTCTAAATCTAACAATATAAATATATTATGTTATCAAACTATTTAGTAAAAGGATACCCATTTTATTTTCATCAACCATATATAAGATGCATGAATATATAGACTTTGCTTTCGACAATATCATATGTATGAGCGACTGTAAATTACGCATGTTGGTAATCATCCGCACGCCTTGGTAATTTTCCTTCAACATTCATCATGCATATGCAAAAGTAAATGTGGAAACTAAATATAGGCTAGACTTTGAGCGACTATAGTGGCCTTAATGGACAAACAATTTTTCTTCTACAGGTCAATAGTAAAAGACAATTTGAACCATCCATTGTTGGATGTAGTGTACGTAGGTCGGCATACGTACGCACAAGTGATGTGATATGCCATTATGCCATGTGTTTGGCACAAACGGGAAGTTGACGCAAAGTCATGTTTCTTTTCGATATTATTATGTTGGCAAGAAATTTCAATTTTTCGTCATAGAGAGTTAAAATTCCTTGCTTTCAAATCACATAACACAACATAGTAAAATACTTCTTTATTCTCTCCTTCTTTCCTTCAAGACCACCAAAGCTACAGCCTAGAGGTCTTTTTTTTTTTTTTTTTTTTTTTCTTAATGCCAAGATCAATTTATAATATTTTAGTCCCAAATTAAGAATAACTTCTCTTCAACATCGACCTAGAACCTATCCTAGTTTTGGGTGATTCGATCGACATTTATTCCCATCTTTCTTAACAATGTAGATATGGATTTGCCTTCAAAGTCAATCAATTTAATTATAAAATAATTTTTCTTATTAGGAAATTTCCAAGTACTTGTGCAGCCATGGAGCTTGTATAAGTCTTTGGTCATTGTCTAGTACTCCATGCAATTACTTCACAAATCACAAGGGGTAGGTACGAATAGTCGTGGTGCGTGCCAATTAATCAGCCCCATATTATAAAAGCTACATAATCCGGCCCTTTGCCCAAAACACACTTTCTTTGTTAAAGCCACGAAAATGACATCCCATTGCCCAAAAGATCTCGTCAACTCTAACCCCTTTTAAGTTTCTCTGCTTCATTTCTCCAAAACCCATTAAGATTTTCGTGTGCTTTTTTTAACTAAGCTGCTATTTATTTATTTTTAGGTGATGATAAAAGCTAGCAATAAGCACGTACATATGGTTAGAGCAATGGTGAAACGGACACAAGATGTGTTGGTATTTTTGTTTCTGGCAATATTATCCAAAGCGACTGGTGCAAAACCCAATTACTATAAGCCGGGCGTGCTAAACGTACTCGACGGCGGTGGTGGGTTTTGTTTGAGTTGGAGACTGGCGGTGGAGGCCAACAATGTGCGCGCGTGGCGCACAGTGCCAACCCAGTGCCTCCTCTACATTGAGAAGTACATGATCGGAGGACAGTACGACCGGGACGTCGAGTTGATCGTTGGCCAGATTCTGAGTTACATGAATGGAATCGTTCTCGGAGATGATGGCATGGATGCTTGGATTTTGGACGTGGATGACACTTGCATTTCCAATGTCCTCTACTACAAGGGAAAGAGATATGGGTACGTGTACAAAATGAGATCATTACAATTACATATTTCGATTAAGTTGATTGTGGGTTTATCTAGGTCGGGTTCAGATCGATAATTTCACAACATAACACGTCAAAATTTAATTGGACTTTATTTGTGTCTGTGACATGCATGTATAGGTGTGACCCTTATGATCCATCTGGGTTCAAGGCATGGGCAATGACAGGAGAGTGTCCAGCAGTTCCTGCTATGCTGGGACTGTTTAGCGAATTGGTGAATAGTGGGTTTAAGGTGTTCTTGGTCACAGGAAGAGATGAAGAAAACCTTGGCCAAGCCACTATTGATAACTTGCATAATCAGGGATTTGTTGGCTATGAACGGCTTATTTTGAGGTAAGATGGATTTGATATATTCGTGTGAGTAATTGTCACACGAATATAGTAATTGTCAAGGATTTAATGTATGTGAATCCTATAATAAACTTCACATATATTAATATATTATTGACAAATTTTTTACATCATAGATTAATATATATATATATGTTGGCAAACTGTCAAACCAAATTAATCATCTCAATCATTCCTAATTAGCTCACAAAACAAGTGGTTAGTTTTCTCCTCCATGCACTTAGGATGTCACTAATCTGTCCAACTGAAGAAATTAAGGATCGAGAAAAATAAATGTCATGATGTATGTACCCATATAAAAATTGAGAACTCCCCATGATCGACATTTGAAAAGACTCTAATCTAATATTGGAAGAATTAATAATCTCGAATTGATTAGTGGGTTGAAGAAAGACCTCCCACAAAGATTCGTTGTACTACAAATTAGACATAAATGGTAGGATCAGGCAAAGTCCATGTTTATTATGCCAATTTGAGCCTAATAATTTGATTTACATATCCGAGTCAATTATTATCGGCATGCAAACTATAAAAGTGTACTCTTCTACGTTAGAGCTAATTAACCAAAGCAAGTACACAATTAAAGCACAGACATATATAATTATATATGATAAAGTTGATACCTAAATTAGTTAGGTGTTGTTGTTCACAGGACCGCAGATTACAAAGGGCAGGGCGCAGTGGCGTACAAGTCAGCAATTCGGAAGCAATTGGTGGAACAAGGTTACAAGATATGGGGGAATGTAGGAGACCAATGGAGTGATCTCCAAGGAGATTATGTGGGCAACCGCACTTTTAAGCTTCCAAATCCAATGTATTTTGTTCCTTAATTAGTCACAAGTCCTCCTCTTTCAATTATCAATTCAATAAATAATTCAACTTTCTGGGAAGGTTCACGAGTCCACTATTTTTGACATTTTTTCTTAATTTTTGTCGGTTTTTTTGGAAATAGCCAGTCCAGTCAAAAGCCCACTGGGCCACTAACGAGGAAAAGTCCGCCTGCTAAGTTAGGAAAGTACCCCCAGTTGAGTCATGTGGCCCACAAAGACAAGACATATGAATACAAATGATTTTGTATTTTTCTTTGTTAAAACATATTATTAATCATTTAATCTAATCAAGAAGGTACATGGTCAGCTTAATTGGAACCTTACCCGCCCAACTATAAAAATTTGTGACTAATTCACCAAAAAGTTATTTATGACTAAAATAAAAGAATATTGACAAATATTGAAAATTAAAAAAAAAAAACAAAACAAAATTCTAGACGCACAATTCAAAAAAGAAAATCTTCATAAATAATATTGTTCAAAATTAAAGCTTCGGTTGTCGACTTGCTGATGATATTGCTTCACTTGGGCTTGAGCTGATGTTGGGTCATTCTGTCTTGGACCATGCTCCAAGTTGTGTGATCCAGCTCTTAATTGAAACCCAATGTGTGGTTAGCTTTTGATATTTGGGCCGTGGGCCCACTTAGTACCTAAAAAAAGACAAAAAGTTTTGGTTAGAGATCTTCGCGAAATAAGGAAGGTTTGGAAGTATTCAACGTCCAAACGGAAAAATAGTTGGGACGAAATTTCGCACCTGACAGGGCAGATAGGTGTTCATCTCCACACTCATCGAATGTTGTTTACAGAAACTGCCTTAATCTCTGATTCCATTTCAGTGTTCATTCAAATTTTTGATTGGGAGAGCCTTCTTTGAGTTTCAACTTTCAGTCTTTCAACATATTCGTACATATATGATATATATACCACCTTAGTTATTGGACAAATATATACCATAAAATAATATTTCTGAAAAGATGAACGACGCAGATGTATCCAAGCAGATTCAGCAGATGGTCAGATTCATTCGTCAAGAAGCCGAAGAGAAAGCCAATGAGATCTCTCTCTCTGCTGAGGAGGTCCTTAATTTGTTTCTTAATCCTTTTTTCCTAAATACATTGAAGTTTCAATTTTAATTATTTTGAGTTAGACGTTGTAAGTTGTAACTTCTCCATTTAGTTTTTCAAGCTAATGGGGTTTTGTGATTAATGGACAACAGGAAACTTAAATGTATATGAACATTGCTCTTAGCACTTGATTGCAAATTACACCCTTTACCAGCATATAATGGGCCAGGCATATATAGTTAATGTGTTTTTTATGGGGTGGTGTTTTTACTTTTCTTTTTAATTAATATATAATTTTCTGACAGGAGTTTAACATTAAGAAACTGCAAATAGTTGAAGCTGAAAAGAAAAAGATCAAACAAGAGTATGAGCGCAAGCAAAAGCAGGTGGAAGTTCGCAAGAAAATGTGAGTTTCATTAGCTAGTATGATGGATCACCTCAATTAATTTTCCCATTTTCTTCAAATATTTTAGTGAAATTAATTTTGGTGGTGTACTTGTACTTACTCAATGTACAGTGAATACTCGATGCAACTGAATGCATCCCGTATAAAAGTTCTTCAAGCACAAGATGATATAGTAAACTCCATGAAAGAATCTGCTGCCAAGAAACTGGTACGTGCTTCTGAAGACCAGAAGGCATACAAGAAGATTATCAAAGACTTGATTGTTCAGGTAACAACATATGATTAATTTTAACCAATTAATAATTAAGGATGTTAATTAATGAAAATTAAGTTGTTTAATTAATTAATTTATGTTTGTGCATAGAGTTTGATGCGGCTAAAGGAGCCAGCAGTGTTGCTGCGGTGCAGAGAGGTCGACCGTAAGCTTGTTGAGTCTGTTTTGGAGGAAGCAAAACGCGTGTATGCTGAGAAAGCCAACAATGCACCACCTAAACTCACCATTGACGACCGTGTGTTCCTCCCACCTCCTCCGCGTGGTGATTCACACGAACCCTCGTGGTAATCTTTTCTATGTATCCATTGCCTTTGTTATGAAATGTTGATCGCTAAGTGTCTAATATTAGCTAGCTTGATGTACATTGTTGACCCATTTTTTGAAAGTTCAAGTTTTTAGAATCGAGTTGAGTTATTGCCTGAAATGATATTAGAGCTCTATTGGGAGGTCTTGGATTCGAAACCTCCAACTTTGTCTATCCCTTCACGTGCAAGATAAGGCTGCACATGAGGAGAATGCTAACTACTTTGATATACATTATTAATTCAACTCGAATTTTAAGTTTTGAAGTCTAATACTTGTCTAATACCTACCCTTTTGGGTGGACTAATATACTTACTGTGATTGGCATGGTTTTCATTTTGTTGGTTTGCATATTGTTTAAAAGTTCGGGTGGAGTGGTTGTGGCCTCGCAAGATGGGAAGATAGTGTGTGAAAACACCCTCGATGCACGATTGGATGTTGTCTTCAAACAGAAATTGCCCGAGGTTGGTATATTTTAATGACACGGACACAATCGGGGTCCAAATTTGAAATCCTTAGTATTATTCTATATAAATTCATGGATCAACTTCTAGCAGTTAATTACTTACTAGCTAGTATCAGCTAACCAAACTTTCTAGTCCATTTGGGCATTCATTCAGCACAATAGAATTGAAAAAAAAAACAAAAACTGATAGAGAATGCTGCAATTCACTTGTTTTTTTTTTCCCTGCAGATCCGCAAGCGCCTTTTAGGATGAAGCAGTGCATCATCAAGAGTTGTCTCTCTACTTGTAGACAGAGCAGTACTAGACCAGGGGCATTGATGACTGAGTTTCTTGGACAGTCTACTCCTTAAGCTTGTCCATATTTTCTGCAAGTGACAATTGTATTTTATTTTTTTTTGGTTTGGCAGTTTACTTCTGACTTTTTGAGATGATGAACTTGCTTGCAAGAAATTTTAGCTTCCTCTATATTTGTTGTCATAGGGGCAAGCTAGTTCATAATATATATTATATATATGTTACATTACTGAATTACTACTTTTGCTTCCTTTGCATATCATTGAAAACTAAACTCCTAATTCATGAGTGTTAGGAAGAGACTAACTGAGATTTAGCAACAAAAAAGAAGTAATTCCTACTTGATATTTCAAAGATCAATAGAACTAATTCTACAACATTTAGACCACATTGTTGATCACATGAGGTGGGATAGATGTGCAACCCTCCTTCATTTTCATAATAAATGTGATCAATAAATATGGTATATCTAGCGTTACTCTTCATAAATGTGCGGTTCCCTTCATAATCGAGACCTTGGGTCACCTAGGCTTGGCCCATATGGATAGTGCCATGACCCCATCCATTATAGGTGCCAGTGCCACACTGATATTGGAAAAAGTAGTGCTAGGGAGACTATCTCTTTGTACCATCTAGTGTACCATCTCTTTAATAGAGGTGTATTAGAGAGATGGTACACTAGATGGTACAAAGAGATGGTCTCTCATGTTAATTACCTCCAAAAACAAATCTGTTTCTTGGGAAAAAAGCTACCTAGGAAACAGAATGTCTCCTACTCCTACCCTTTTTTCCCTCGGATCCCCGGGACTTCCGACCCGACTTCTGCTGTTTACTTCCTGCTTGACCACTAAAAATTCCAATCCTTCCAATCCCCTTGGACAGTGAGGTCAAGAATGTCCTTCCATTTCCTGTTTTACCCATCATTCCTTGTTTCATAAACAACTGCTCCTTCTCCAACTCACTCAGCCTCACTCTCATTCTTGAAATCTCCAGCTTCAGCTCTCGGTTTTCTCTCCTCAATGAAGCATAATTGTCTCGAGGGGACATGGCTGCACTTGGTACACCGCTGCTCATTCTCTGTGAGAGCAGCCCATCTCCTGAGCTTCCAGACAATGCATTCTTCAAACGGAGCTGCTCAAAATACAGAACTTGCACTGTCATCTGTACTGGGAGTCGATCATTTTGTGCAGCGTGGTTGCAGGCTTCTTGAGAGAGCTTTTGGCAGTCTATGAATTTGCAGACTTTCTTGCACTCTTGGTCAGTTAGCAATGAATGAACCTAAACAAGAAGCTATCAGGCCAAATGCTTGGCAAAACTAAAACATGATGGATCAGCTCTTGTATTGGAGAATAAAATTTCCATTGTATGACATGAATCCAAGATACACGAATTGGCACATACACAATTAATGCACGGTTTATACCTTCTAGCAATGTTGAGGCTAGTGTAAACGTGTGTCTATGACTTAACAAATGTTCTGGAAAAGGAACAAAACAAAATACAAAATCATGTAATTTGATGTAATTAATGCTGATAAGTGATAACTTACCTTCAAATATATATCAACCGCCCTGTAAAGCCCATCATCGATGACACGAGCATAATCAGGTAATATTTCAATCATAGCAATGAATTTTTGTAAGCTCAGGTAAGGATCAGGAGCAATTTCAGCTAGATACGTGTCAACAAGCCGTCCAACTTTCAACAATGACCCATGACTTGGAGAACCAAGGCCTTCAGACTCATATCCACAATCTTCATCTTCTTCTTCAATCCGCTGCAGGAAATTTACCAGTATTCGATGAACGGTATCAACATCATACAATGAACCCCCTGCTTGGATTGATGGTATAAGGAGATCATCAAGTGAAACCATTTCCAGTCTAAAAGCAATCCTCCTTTCAAGCTCAAGCCTGCATGCGATTGTAGCATCCACCATGATTGCCATCCTCAGCATCCCGAACATAAAACTCAGTGGCACCGAACAACTTTTCTCTGTTGGCATTAAGCTTATAAGGGTTTCCACAATAGTTCTCTGGTCATGTTCTGCCATGCCAGGATTTGGCTTCACTCTTCCTGGATTCCAAACTTGACCTTTTCCAATACCCTTTAAGGATGCCTGAGCAAAATGCATCAAAGATGCAAAAATGCTATCCGGTCGAACACCTAGTCTTGTCATGGCACAGATAACCCTCTGATAATAATCAATCCTTAGTAGTGAGAGATCTTCAACCCACCACTCAAGACAACCACTCTTAAGCTCTGTAGACTCACCAACACAATCTAACATAGACAAGCCTGATACTAGTTGTTCCTTGCAAGCATTCATGGCAATGGCCTCCACACATCTGCTTGGAATTTCAACCTCCTCTACTATAGGAGGTAGTGCCTCACAGGTGGCAAGGACTTCCACTGATTTTTCAAGACTCTGAACTACAACCTCATTCAGGTAAACCTCTGTTCGCGCGATAAGGTTTTCATCCCTGTAGTCTTCAGTCATTTCCAAGTATTCTGCAGCACAGCGCAGATGGGCAACATTTGCACTTGTGATCTCAAAGTTCATGCCATAACAGAATTTCATTGCAAGTTCAAATGCCTGTGGCCCTCCTGGTATGTTGAGCAGCTCCAATTTTGCAGATGAATCCTTGGCATCTGCAACCATTTTCCGAATCTTTCCACTTCGAGATACCAGTGGAAACTTCAGCAAAACAGAACAATGTGATCAGTTTTGAAAAAGAAAAATCATTTCTTGTTGCAGGAGTTCAACTTTTTTCTATATAGTATGCAATTGGAGACCATCAGCATGGGGTGCGTGTGTGTGGTATGCAATAATGCAATAACAGGCTACAATGCTTATATCTTAAAGTTCAAAGTCAAGGGTCCAGTTTGTAGCTATATATAGCAAAGACCTTACCATCAGATGTGAATTGTTTTAGAAAACAGACATTTTTCATGTTGAATAGCTAGAAGAGTTCACCTTGTGCAGTAAAAAGGACTCTCCATCAGCAACAATTGTAATGTCCCCGGCAACATCTGAAAAGATACTACATGCACACAGAAACTATAATATCAGCATTGAGCAATCAGCATGCTCGAAACATCACATAAATTATTCAAGAATATGACCAGCAAATAATTGGGGCCATCCCACATCCAAATCTGTCAATTTAAAACATTCAATCCAAATTGCAAAATGGACAAATAAGGCTACAAATGAGGAAAAGAAACCCGCAATCCACAAGTTGGCCAAAGATCAACCAGTTTCTATGCAGAAACTATATAGCCACAACTTTAAGACCGCATGTCCTAACAGTCATCTCTCATCAAGAATCAGCACTAAGCTTGAAACATGCTCCATAGAAACGATAATAAATAATATACCCCGGTTTTTTACCAACTGTTCATAGAAACGATAATTTTAAAACTTTATCAATTTAAAAATGTTGTGTTTTGTCTAATATGTCAATTAATTAACCAAATCTTAAGCCCCCACGTTCAAAAATTGTACTAAATCATTTTAAACAGATTCACTTCCACAAAAAATTTACAAACAAGCCAAAAGAACACAAGAGGGGAAACAGCAGCCTTGTGAGTTGTGTGTGTGACTATGACCATACGGAAATCAAAACCTTTATAGTTTATAAAAGCACAAGAGCTACAGAAACATCTAAAAATACAAAATAAGCACATAAGAGGAGTTGACAAAACCAAAGAAAGAACATAAACTACAAATTATGCAAGCTAGTGATCTTAGCTAGCCAAAACTTTGAAAACCCAAAAGCATGATAGCATGATATTAAACTTCGATGTTGAAATTAAGCTTAGCTATTAAGAGTTAAAATGCACATATGCACACAGAGAAAGAAGAGTATTATCTAGTTCGAGATGGGTACCGAGTGGTGAAGGAGTTGGAGAGCTTAGGAGTGGGAGAGCGATTAGAAAAAGAGAAAGGGTTCTCGGCCGACACCATCCCCATTCACACACACTCTCTCTCAAAGTCTCTAAACCCACCACCAGCTAGCAGAATCTCAAACAGTGTTATGGATCATGATGATGATGAACATGACTGAGAGAGAGAATATGAATCAAAACTCATTCTCTTTTTCTTTTTCTTTTTACGCAAATGACCCGTTGGTGTTGAGCAATTCACAATTGCACCCTATCTTTACTTCTGGGGACAGGCTCTCGCTGGCTGTGCAGCCCACCTTTTGCTTTTGCATCTTCATCATTCCTTTGTCTTGTATTGCGTTCCTTCCATCTTTTTCTAATTATTTTGTAGATAATAAACAGAAAAAGAAATGCTTTGTCTGATTGCGACTATGCAGTGTCAGAACTCACGCCATTCTGAAGAAAATACATAATTAATAAAAGTATAAAAAATAATAAATAAAAAAAACTCGAGATTTTGAAGTTGATAGCTCAGTAGTACGGACGTAATTGGTTGTTGCACTTGCATGCATTAATTCAAATAAACAGAATTAAAACAGTATATTCATTATTTACAGATATATTTTTATTCTTATGCTTTTTTGGAAGAGTATACAATTCTTTTTTTTTTTTTGGCCAAGGGAAAGAAGTACACAATTCTAATTTAGAGCAAGTAATGAAAGAGAAAGGACCAGAAAAATCATACTTAAAAAGGGGTATAGCGTGGACTGATGGAACAGAAGTGACACGGAACTCAATAAAGATGGTATTACACTATTATTAGAGAGAAGGTAGAAGTCCGACCAAAAAAAAAAAAGGTAGAAGAAGTGCATACGTGCTCCATTCTCTTTTTCTTCATACTAAATTATTTGTTTGTCGTGATTAAAAATTATAATATAGATACTCCGACATATTCCATTATTCCTTCTTTCCCTGGATCTTTGTTGACCGAATTATAAAGACCAATAGGGCAATAGGAACATTAATTATCTTTTTAGTGCTTATTGTAATTAGATTTTTGGTTGGTTCATGGGTCTACTATTCGGAGAGATTGGCATCCATATGCTTGCATTAAAATGAATAGCATTACAAATTTTTCATTTATTTATATGTAGGGGTGGAGCCAGGATCTAAAGTTTGGTGGCTGAATTTTCAGAATTAAGATAATAGGCTAAATTAGAAAGCATAAATGGACTTAAGATGAAGGTTAAATTGGGCTAAAGATAATAATTAAAGTGGACTGGAGATAGAAATTAAGATGAGTTGAGGATTTTTGTACCAATAGAAATTCATAGTGAAAATGAGAAAAAAAAAATAGTGATTATTTTTAAATTTTTTAACCACTTAAAAAATTTGCCTTAACTCCCACCCATATAGAAACTCTTTCACAACCCCAAATACTTACAATTTCTTTTATACCCTCATACACATAATAAAATGGTCATTTTTAAAGTCAATAAAAAGTTTCAATATCCTAACATAACGCCCAAAATTTCAAAGCTAAACACTAACATAACGCCTTTATCAAACTCATTCTATATCCTAGGAAGAGATTAAATAAAAAAAAATAGAGATTTACCCTTACAAATTTGGAAAAGAAACAACGGCAAAAAAGAATGACAAAAAAATAAATGAACGAAATCAATAAAATGATGAAATTAGAATATTAAAAAAATGGATAAAAGTGGAATATTAAAAAAAAAATGGGGATCAAACTTTGATGGGTATTAGTTAACCGGAGATTTTGGGAGAGATTAAGTCCCTAATATGAGGTTTTGAATTAATTTCATTAAGTATGGGGGTTTTGAATTAATCAAGTTTTAAAGAGGGAGTTATGAATTATTTACTAAAAAAATATGTAGGCCACATGGGCTAAAACCCAGGTTAGCCAACTAGTGACTCCACCTTTGTCTATATGTTTGCAAACCCTACCATTGTCGTTGTGATGGAATCTTCGTATGTCATCATCAACATACCTGTGTATTCAAAAAAATATAATAAATTTGTGCTCCATGCATACACAAAGTCACAAACAAATCTAATCAATCCAATCCGCAATTCATCTACTACTTTGAAGGCTACTTTCACAGTCCATTTTGTGGCATATTAATGTTAGTTCTCAAGTGACATTATCAATAATCGATATGCTTATGCATTATAATTTAGGTGAACAAAGTTGATAATTCGTTGTGAGGGAGGGAAGATAAGAATGAGAAAAAAAAAAAAAAAAAGAATGGAAGAGAGGGGAGTGGGGTGAGGGGTGAGGGGTGAGGGGCCACCGGCTATCGGTGGTCGTCCTCAAATTATTTTACGTTAATTTTGTAATTATAGGGTCAAAAGTGAAAGTTTAGGATAAAAGACTTGGGATACGGGTGTTCAAAGAATAAGTTTGGGTCCACAAAATCCCTCATATGAGTATATGACAATACATAGCCATATTAGGCCCAAAGCTAAGTGAGATAATTTGGATCTTGTACACAAGTCCAATAGTAGAGCCAATTATGAGGCAGCCCAAAAAAGAAGCATATAATTTGATAAAAAGCTGTGATATGGCATTTACGTAATATTTCAGTGGAGGCAGGGCAATGACGGAAACATAAAAAGTCGCGTGCGCCATAGCGAATCTATCAGGTCAGAAGCTTTGGTAGCAAAGCAAAGTAGCGTCTCCCCTGTGTGGTTTTAGAGGCCAATATCCAGAGTCCACACCACCACAGTGACAGTCACACACACAGAGCTCCACCTCCACACCAACAACAACAACGAAAATGCGTTCACTCAGTCTGCTCGCTTCTTCTCTGTAAGTTCTTCGTGCCCATTACTCTATAACTTCATTTCAATCCATTTCAGTTTATCAATTTTCTGTTGGAATTTTTGGTTCATAGATTTTGCTTTGTTCTGCAATAGCTCTCATGAGCGTGCTTAGTCTGAAAAGCGCTTAATTACCATTTCTTGTTTTCGGTGTAATTGCTTGCTGATGGTGAATTGAAATGCATGTTTATGGATTCTAGAAAATTGCCCTTTTCGTTTATATTCGTGGCAGGTGCCCAATTGTTTCGTTTGATTTGGGTCGTCAAGCATCGAATGAGTTATTGTTTCCTTGCAATTTAAGCTACAAGCTTACCAAAGGTGTGGACTCTTGCCCATGTGTACAGTGTAGTGAGTGTTTAAATTTAGTAATTATTTGTTATTATGTGAACTATGATGGATATTTGTTTTACCCTTTTACTATAATTTTTGCAGCAAGCAGGGTGCGTAAGACATATCAACTCAAGGCTGGCTTTTGGGAATCTGTTAAATCTGGGTAATGGGAGATATTCATTTTTACTGATGATACACATGCTCACAAAATGACAGATATGTCACAATTTGAATTGGAATGTTCCATTTAATTTGTTGAAGTTACAAATATAGTTAGAGTTTCAAGGAATATATGGTCACATAATGCTTTAATGTTAAATCAGTCAAGCATGGAGTGTTTAGTTGGTTTGATTGCTTAATCAATGAACTTATTCCGGAAGTATATCAGCAAGGATTAATGACACTTCTCCATAGAATGAGAGCAAATGTTTGTTGGGCTTAGTTTAAAATGGTGCATCTAAAAGTTTTATGCTTTCTAGCAGCATATGCTTGTACCACTATGTAGTCTTGAAATTGATACTAATTTAACTCAAGAAGAATAAGAACTTAGATTGCTTTTCATCAATTTATGACTATGTACATTACCAGCCTCGTCTATCTCTCTCTCTCACTCTCCACTCTCTTTCTTTCTCACTCTCATTTGCAGACAGAGAAAAATGTCCTTAACTTACTTCTTCTTGCAGTATTTTGAAGAACACAACACAAGTAGTAGAACCAGGGTCCACACCCCAAGAAGAGGAAGAGCCTCTGCCTCAAGAGTTAGTTCTCATTGAAAAGACTGAACCAGATGGAACAGTTGAAGAAATCATATTTTCTTCTGGTGGAGATATTGATGTGTATGATCTCCAATCCCTTTGTGATAAGGTAAATACTATGTCTTGGCAATTCTTTTGCACGCGCATCGAAAAAAATTGGTTGTCAATGCCTGTTGAATTCACACTTGTGTCTAAGTCACTCTTCATAGATCAAGAGTCCATTTATTGTGGATGTATCTTAGCTTACTGACCTTTTTTTGAAGTTTGATCTGTTATTCTTTTTGCTGTATATGAAATGCATATGCTCTCTCTCCAATGGGAACATGTGGAGATTGGTATATTATCTTCCACTGGAAAAAGTCAAATCACCTTAATGCATATTCTTGTAAATTTAATAGGTAGGCTGGCCAAGGAGGCCACTATCGAAACTAGCAGCAGCTTTAAAAAACAGCTACATGGTAGCCACACTGCACTCTGTTCGGAAGTCACCTGGATCAGGTACATAGAGGATAGGACACTGTTGCAGTATCCTCCTTTTTCACACAATTGGTATTGCAATCTATATTCATGCTTGTTAATACAGCTAAAACTATTTGATGAACATCTTAGTGTACTTGGAGAAGTTATTTGACAGAAGGGAATGACCAAAAGAAGTTAATTGGCATGGCACGAGCCACATCAGATCATGCCTTCAATGCTACAATTTGGGATGTTCTTGTTGATCCTTCCTATCAGGTATGCTGGTGTTTGAACACTGTTTCTTGAACCTATGCACTAATTACATAACAGGTTTTCATGATTATTTGGAAGTTTTTCCAATGATGTCTTTATCATTCAGGGTCAAGGCCTTGGAAAGACCCTGGTTGAAAAGCTTATAAGGGCTCTTCTGCAGCGGGACATTGGGAATATTTCACTCTTTGCAGATAGTCAAGGTAAAACAGCCATTATTTATATCACTTAGTCTATTGTGGTATTATGCTTTGAGTGCTATTTATACTGTTCAAGATTGATCAGCCTGTCTGCCATTGCGATACTTTTGAGTTTGGGACACGACATCCTGCTGTGGCATTTTCATTTTGTATTAATTGTCATACTTTGTTTTCTTTCATTGCCATTGCAGTTGTGGACTTTTATCAAAATTTGGGTTTTGAAGCTGACCCAGAGGGCATTAAAGGCATGTTTTGGTACCCGAAGTACTAGTTATCACGTAGCGAAGGTCAAGTTTGTTTGTGCTTTTATTACAATGGTTTAGCACTGCAAATTTTGAGACTCGGGACTGTTGTGGATGAGTATGTAAATCTCTTAGGTACATATTTGTGATTTCATACATATTGTACAATGCTTTTGTGATTAATGTGTATCATCTAGCATGTACCATGAATGATGAATGTTAAAAATTATGATTTTAAGAAGTCTTCTTCTCTTGAGTTTGTCTACTACTTATGAGATCATTTTGGTTATTTGATATATGGCTCAAGGAGCAATACAGATGGCGGTATCATCTAGCTTGACTTGTCTTTCTGAAGTACATGGTGGTAATGGTATATTGGAAATGGTGTCCATCGATAGCCAATTACCAATTAATACCCAGAAAATAAAAGTAAAGGATGAATCCAACATCCTACATTCCTACCAAACTTTTATTTTTAGATTTTTAATAGTGGATCCCACTTCATTTTAAACAAGAACAGCATTAAAAATAATGGGTTCTAAATTTTTTTTTTTCAATTAAACTCAGTTCCAAACTTCCAATTGCTATATATTATATATAGGTCCTTTTTTTTGGCCATGTCTATATATAGGTCATTAAAAAACAAAATTGACATCTCTCATCCGACAATTCCAGAATAGTCCAGATGGTCCATGTCCCAAGAAGCTGTGGGTTGGTGTGAAATGTCAAAGTAGACGATATGAGTCTGATGTGTACAAACTATTTAATGATAAAGTTTCATGGGAGGTTTTATATTAATGCACATATCAGATGCCCTCATGTCAGCATGTATTAATGCACAAAGTAGACCATATGAGTCTGATGTGTACAAACTATTTAATGATAAAGTTTCATGGGAGGTTTTATATTAATGCACATATCAGATGCCCTCATGTCAGCATGTATTAATGCACAATTTGGATCGTCTTCAATCTTCATATCGAAATGCATATGACATTAGCCATTTTGTTATCCTTAAAAAAGAGAGAAGAAAAGACAATAGGCAAATTTCTAAGATATTTTTGGAGAGGGGGCGGCTGCCCTTTGTCTTTTGTGATTGGTGGGGGCCAACAATATTACGTGACTTTTAATCTTTGATAAAGAGAGATTCATTTCATCTTTTTTATTAATAAATTTCACAAAGTAAGCAATTGGGTTGTTCTAAAACCAGATATATAATCAATGTCACAATGAAATTTTAAGCTCCAGTTAAGACGTTGGCCAATTTGCACACTGGGACGCTGTTAGGTAACGTGGGAATGGGGCTTTCTAATTCTACCACTAAAATTATAAGTTAATACTTATTTTTAAAATTAAATTGTCTTATACCTTTTATAATGCATATATATATACTACGTGGCGTGTTATAATTCGGGTCACGCAGAGCAGTTAAAAAAAAAGTCGCGTGGAAATCCTAAAAAAAGATTTTGCGCGGGAGTTGAGGAGAGGTGATACGTACGCATAGAGAAGAGTCAACGAACGTGCTCTTTAGGATTTCACACTCACGCCGAGAAAATTGAAAGCTGAAGGCTGAAAAGAGACAAATAAAACGCCAAATGTCATTAGTCTCTTCGTCTGTCTGTCACTCTCGGATTAAAAAAAAAAACGAAAATATCAACCTTACCCAACTCAACCCCAACCATACATGACGATCGACAACGCCGTAGTTAGTGCCCTGACTTATACACACCATCAAAGTGATTTTGTTGTACCTTTTCTTTTTCTCTGGGCACTCGCCACTGAGTTCATCCCCACTTTCCCTATTGACTCAGCTTTGATTTCGCAACACCAACTCTGCAAGTCCACTACCTCAACAAGCTATTTTCTCCATCCTCAACTTCCAAGTATGATTGATTCTGTCTTAGAATTTCAGAGATTTTCAATTTTTCGCGTTTTTTCTTTCTTCTATGCTGTTCTAGTTTTACTTCTCATGAAAAAACAAGTCAAAATTGAACTTGGGCAACCAAGTGTATTGCAAATTTACACTTTACAATCAAAGGGAAGGCTGGTCATGCAAATTTGAAGCTCCCACAATTACATGCTGGATTGCTTAATTGTTGGAGATTGCTCATTTGGTTGTTTCCGTAGGGCGTTAGAATGCCGAGATTGAGAGTTTATGGATGTGTCATTGCTCTGTCGTATTCCTGCTTTGTCCTCCTTGCAGTCGCGCAAGTTACTGATCCTTCAGAAGGTGAATTTGCTACATATATGCTGTAATTTCTAACTTGTTAAAAAACCCAGTTTCAATTCAATGCAATGGACTCGCTGATATGTAATCTTTGTGGTTCAATTAAATCAGTGCTACTTTATATGATGCTTTTGAAGAGAATAGCTTATGGATTTGTGCCCATTTGCAGTCAATGCATTGCAAACAGTCAAGAGCAGTTTGTTTGATTCTATGGAGCATCTAAAGAACTGGGAAGATGGTGATCCATGTAAATCTAATTGGACTGGGGTTTTATGTTTTGGTGCTGTTGGGAGTGATGGATACTTACATATCCGGGAGCTGTATGCATTCTTTATTCATTCTGCTTTTACCTTTTCAATTATATTGTATTGTATCATTTTCTAGTACTGTTTTTAAAAATGTTTTCTAATTATAAATTGATGCAGCCAACTGCTAAGTATGAATCTATCAGGAAGTTTAGCACCCGAGCTTGGTCAACTATCTCAACTTGTAATATTGTGAGTTATCATCTCATATCATAAATTGATCCATGATTACATCTTTTTTTTAGGTTTTTCCTAATTATCTTCCTTAGTAATATTTCTAATGTCTTTTCTTTTATTTTTCCCCCCTTCTGGAAGAGATTTCATGTGGAATGAATTAAGTGGCACTATACCCAAGGAGATAGGAAGCATTTCATCCTTGAAACTCTTGTAAGTTGAGTTTATGTTGTTTTCTCTAAGTATGTTCATGCATCCTTGCCGTTTGTCATATATATTCATGTAAAGGAAGGCATTGTTTATGCAGCCCTAGATGGAGTAGTTCCTGCATAGAAATGATTACAATGTTTCCATCTGATTCGTCATGAATTTCATATATTTTTACTGATGGAAACTTGATTGATTAATATGAAATGATAAAGCCAAGATCAATTTACTATTGCAACCTCTGAAAGTTTAGTACTCTGTTTAAGAAAAGGAATGTTGCATACTTTTATGACTATCCTGAAAAGGTAGTGAACAACTGGATGTTGGTATTAATGATGACTTGTGATGCAAAAAACTACTTCAACCAATCTGTATTTCTCTGTATGTTTGTCTTAGGAGTACCAGCATAAATTTCTGTTTGTGGTACAAAATTTTCATTATTTTTGTGATACATTGTGTGTGCAGGCTATTGAACGGAAACCAATTATCGGGTTCCTTACCGGATGAGCTCGGTTATCTTTCAAATTTAAATAGACTACAAGTTGACCAGAACCACATGTCAGGTCCAATACCAAAATCATTCGTTAAGTTGGTCAGTGTAAGACACCTGTAAGTACATCTTCAAGCTAAATGCCACATAAAGTTGGGTAGCGTTTTGTATTTCTCATGTGTGACAGCTGCATGTATGTTGCTTTGCAGTCACATGAACAACAATTCCTTCAGTGGTCAAATTCCATCTGAGCTTTCTAAAATACCCACTCTTCTTCACTTGTGAGTTTTATAGCAACCTATTTATTATGTAATTTCATTGTGTAATTTCGGAAATTTTTCTTTATTGTTATTTGTTGACTGATTTCTGATGGTATGCAATTGGCATGCAAACTTTTACAGGCTTCTGGACAATAATAACTTATCCGGATATCTTCCACCAGAATTCTCCAACTTAGCAAACTTGCGCATACTGTATGTTATAATTCAACACTGTCTTGATTGTTAAATTGGATTAACTTGTTTCCTTTTATATGATTGGTTTTATGTGCTTCTTCTTGACTATATATATATATATATATCTTTTTTTATGTTTTGTAATATGTTTTCTCCCTTCCACTTTGCAGTCAACTGGATAACAATGACTTCAGGGGGAGTGATATTCCAGCTACTTATGGAAATCTTTCCAGATTAGCAAAATTGTAAGTTTTCTTTTAAGTATCTTCCCTTTTCTTTTTAATCTTTTTTTTTTTTAAATGGAAGGGGGTGACGGGATATTCATGCTTCTGCAACTTGAAACTAAACACAGAAATATTGGATTAATTCTATTTTAAATATGACCAAAAGCCGACCAAACTTGATGTTTAGAATTTTGATTCTACTCATCATCTACATATAACTTGATTGGTGGTTATGGATGTCAGTATTTGAATTATGAGATGCTAAATAAACAATGTTGCAATTAATTTAGATGGAAATGGCTGCTTATATTGTAAGGACATTCACAAAAATTTACCCTTATATTCTTCCATGCTTTTTAAGAATATAGCTGATATGCAAGCACTCTCTGAAATCCAATATTTCCACTTCTGGAGATGCTTTATGTGCTTTACTTTCATGTTCAATACATGTTGCATTCATTTTCTTGCAATGACTGTTGATTCTTTTTATTATTTTCCTCTTTTTGATTTGGCAGAAGTCTCAGGAATTGCAGTTTGCAGGGAGCAATTCCTGATTTTAGCAGGATACCTAAACTTGGTTATCTGTAAGTGTAGATATGGTACAATAACCTTGAAGGTTTAATATGTACCTTTCTGTATAAGCAATCTTTCTTGACACTATAATGCATTTATTACTCTATATCTCTATCATATAACTTTATACTGGGTTCATGTCACAGAGATCTAAGCCGGAATCTTCTTACTGGACCCATACCATCACATAGACTTTCTGAAAGAATGACAACGATGTATGTAACTGGCCTATGTAAACTTGTTCTGTTTATATTTCACATTGCTTTATCAGTATGTTAATATTAAATGAAAGTGACGCAAGATACTTAATATATATTACTATCTGTGATAAATACAATTTAATGAAAAACTTGCCTGTTAAAATATTTGTTGTTTATTGCAGTGATCTGTCAGAGAACAATCTTAATGGATCTATTCCTGAAAGTTTCTCCAATCGTCCTTCTCTTCAGAAATTGTGAGAATCTGCTTACTTTATAAATATTTAAAATACCTTTACATATGACTCTTTAACATTCAAGTGTGATGCTCGTATAATTCTACTGAAATCATATGCTAGTATGCTTCTATGCACACTGGATCTGATTTTTTAAATAATTTGTATTACAGGTCGCTTGAGAATAATTTGTTGACTGGTTCTATCCCTGCTATATGGTGGAACATATCTTTTGGCACAAGAGCTATACTTGCACTGTAAATTCCTTTAGCCAAAAGTAGCATCACCATTTAAATTAATTTTATTTGATTTCTTAGAGTGCCTACCAATATATAGTGGCCTTTGATTGATTTTAAGAAATTAATTGTAAGAAATTTTGAATAAATTTTTAGATTGAACTTATTTATATGTTAGCTGGATATTGCAGTGATCTTCGGAACAATTCACTTTCTAACATATTGGGAGATCTAAATCCTCCAGCAAACGTCACCTTGTGGTATGTTTCTAATGCAATGGTTTCTATACAACTCCTTACTTTTAGAGTTATTTCTTATATATTCTTCGAGACTTATAAGAAACGTACTCTGCAGCCTAAGTAATTTATTATAGCTTGTGTGGACATCTTAATTTTCTCATTCAGTCAAAAGTTGAGACTTTTACTGATACGTAGGTTGATTAATTAAAGTCATGGAAATGATGAGGTGCAGAAAGAATTGCAATTTAAATTAAGAGAGACATGATACCAAATTTTTCATTTTTTAAATATAAAAAAGCAACAGAAATTGCTCTGCTGGTGTATTCTTAATACAGGTGCTTATAACTAGAATTTCTTGGAGCTTTTTCCTTTTCTCTTCTATTTAATTTTCCCTTTTCTAATGGCATATATTGGGAATTTTAGGTTTGCTTTCATGTTATGGTCCTTTTGGAGTGGTTAACTTGCCCATATTTTATGTTTGATGAAAATTATTACCAAAATTATACCTTGCTTTCAAATTCTTACTTGTAGTATCTTTCCTCAGGCTTGAAGGAAATCCTATTTGCAAGAATGCAAGCATACAAAATATAGGCCAGTTCTGTCGATCTGAAGCTGGAGGAGACTGGATCCCTGAAAACTCAATAAATTCAACTCAAACAGTGAACTGCCCCAGTCAAGCATGTCCAGTAGATAATTTCTATGAATATGTCCCATCTTCCCCTGTGCCATGCTTTTGTGCATCACCCATTAGAGTTGATTATCGTCTGAAAAGCCCTAGTTTTTCTTATTTTCCTCCATATAGACAGCAGTTTGAAATGTATTTAACTAGATCTCTCAACTTGGGCCCTTATCAATTATCAGTTGTTTCGTTTGTCTGGGAAGAAGGGCCCCGTTTAAGGATGCATTTGAAGTTTTTCCCTATGTTCCGTAATTCCCACTCAAATACATTTAATGCAAGTGAGGTTCAGCGAATTAAAAGAATTTTCACGTCATGGGAATTTCCTCCAAATGATTTCTTTGGACCATATGAGCTTCTCAACTTCACTCTGCTGGGACCTTATTCAAATAGTATGTATTTTAGCCTGGACATAAATTTTTAAGTCATGTGAGTTTTGGGTATAATTTATGAAATTATGCTGTATTTTGCTATTTTCTCATATACCAGCACCAGCCTATGAGTATATTGGTCAATATTTTTCCTGCATGAGTTACACTGATACTATTTTTGATCAAATTTTGTTTACATTTTTTATAGCATAAAATTTGCAGTTTTGACCAGGTAGTTGACAGTTCTTGAGCTATTTGGCCTAACATTATTGTTTCTCAAAGTTGTTGAAAACCTTATTCTTGCAAGAAAAACCACTGTCTCATTCCCATACTACCTGTGTTATTGTAGATTCTATCATTTCCATGATATTAAGTAACATTTGATATATGCACACTGAGCATTGTAGTTCTTAGGAAACTAGGAGGAAACTTGATTTTCCTTTTCTTGTTCTTGGTTGAATAACTTAATTTATGTCGTTGTTATAGTGATTGTTGAGACACGAAGGATGGGCATTAGTAAGGGCATTTTGGCAGCTATTATAACAGGGGCCATTGCTTCTGTTGTCGCTATTTCTGCAACAGTCATGCTTCTGATCACAAGATGCACCAGATACCAGCACACACCACCTTCAAGGAGGCATTCATGTAAGTCCTGAATACTATAGGACTGAATATTGGAGATACTATAAGATCTAACTATCATCCTTGAAAGTAGTATGAAGTCCTTATCACTCTTTGCAGCCTCGAAGATTTCTATGAAGATTGATGGAGTAAAGGTATTCACTTTCAAAGAAATGAAACTGGCTACTGGGAATTTTGATACTTCAACTCAACTTGGACAAGGAGGTTATGGGAAAGTTTACAAAGGTATTTTACCTGATGACACAATTGTAGCCATAAAGCGTGCAGAAGAAGGATCCTTACAGGGCGAAAAAGAATTCTTGACCGAGATAGAACTTTTATCGAGGTTACATCACCGAAACCTAGTCTCGTTGGTAGGATATTGTGAAGAAGAAGAGGAACAGGTATGAAGCTCACAGTCTTGAACAATTAATCATTGCTTGCAAGTCACAACTATCTTCTCTTATAATTCTTTAAATCATATCGTGGACATTGTGTGGGTGCATATGCACTTTTTTTTTTTCTTGGGGATTAGGGAAGGGATGGCTGGTTGATGATCTCCAAAGATCAAACATAATGTATACTTAATATGCCAGTATTTTCATTGTGAATGCAAAGGGTTGGGGTTTGATCATCAGGCAGAGTTTAAGAATGCACTGCACAAGTTGTCTGTATGTAACCTAAATGTGTGTGGTATACTGGTATGGTTAAGTGCTTCATTGTATTAGGATCACATGAATATTATTTTCATTTATCAAATTATGTTCTTGGTGTTTGTGCAGATGCTGGTTTATGAGTTCATGCCTAATGGCACTTTACGGGACTGGCTTTCTGGTATGAAATTTCAAACATTCACAGTTTCTTAAATGGCTCCTCCTATGCATCCTTCTTCCTACATTCGACTCTCTTCCTAAGTTCTGTACTGACGTGCTGTGATATGACAGGTAAATCCAAGGGAAGCCTGAATTTTGGTATGAGGTTACGAATTGCATTGGGTTCAGCTAAAGGTATTCTTTATCTCCATACTGAGGCAAATCCTCCTATATTCCACCGTGACATTAAAGCCACCAACATACTCTTGGACTCCAACCTTACGGCTAAAGTGGCTGATTTTGGTCTCTCGCGACTTGCACCTCTCCAGGATGATGAAGGGACTGTGGCCACATATGTATCTACAGTTGTGAGGGGAACACCGGTATGTTTGATTCTGCAAAGCTTATGAGGCTGGCTGTAGAGTTAGGAACTAGGTTATGGAATATGGTGGTGAAATTGCTTCTTAATTGAATTTGTTTCTTTCAAGTTTTATGTCTGCTACTTTCAAAGGTATCAAGAAGTATTCTTTGTTTCTTGACTCTTTTACTTTGGAATCATACATGCAGGGTTACCTGGATCCAGAGTATTTTTTGACCAGTAAGTTGACAGACAAAAGCGATGTCTATAGCCTAGGAATTGTGTTTCTGGAGCTCTTGACGGGTGTGCAGCCAATATCACACGGCAAAAACATTGTTCGTGAGGTACCCATTTAAAGAACACTGCTCTTTCTGTGACCCATTTGAATATTGTTTTTCATATAAGAAAATGATTAGAGGGCCTCTAGTTAAACAAATTCAAACACTAATATCAGTATTGTTCAGCCTGAAGGAGTGAAGGGTACTAACGATCATAAAATTATAAATTTATACTTGCTTTGTCAGGTGAATATGGCTCAGCAGTCAGGCATGATGTTCTCCATTATAGACAGCAGAATGGGTTCGTATCCCTCTGAATGTGTTGAGAGGTTTGTAGCTTTGGCCCTTGGATGTTGCCATGAAAAGCCAGACAAGCGACCATCAATGTTGGATGTGGTGAGGGAGCTTGAAAACTTACTCAAAATTATGCCTGGAGAGGACACCATTTTTTCACCACCATCTTCTTCCACATTCAGTATTGACAAATCAGCAACATCCTCATCCTACTTGACTGGAGACCCATATTCGTCCTCCAATGGGCCGGGAAGTGATCTAATCAGTGGTGTTGTCCCCACCATCATGCCCCGATAAGGAAAAAGATGTCGTATACAAGTATACAACCATTGTATATAATCTTTTTCTCGACCTTCAACCTCTCACATGCTACTATGCTAGTCTTGTGATCAGTTTTGTGACACAGGAAATTTGTATACTTGTATATAAGAATTTCTCACAAAAGTTGTATATGGAAAGAAAAAACAAACACCTTGTGCGAATTTCAGAATGTAAAATGGAGTTTTGTCTCCGATTTTGTCTATATAGAGAACACAAGGATGGATGACTAATGCATAAATTAGCGTCTGTAATCATATTGTTGTACCAAAAAGAATGCTGGTCGTTTCACTGCATACTGAGTTTTACAAAAAATTCATGAAGTCTGGAACTTTAAATCGCATCAATTAAGATTTTGTCATTTTGAAATTTTTTAGCCGTTTTAAATTTTCTCATTCAAATGCATCGTTAAGATTAAATTACAATCCTTGAAACTGTAACTTTACCTAAATTTTGTAGTTTTTTTTAGGCCATGAATATGTTTTGTAGTTTGAGTTGGAGATTTTTCAATCCAAATTTGTTCACAAATTATAACCATACATACTTACTAAATTCATCTATTATCTTTATCTAATTTATCAAAAAATAATTATGTATATCTTTACAAAAATCATAAGGGTTTAATCAAAAACTGACGATGACAAAAAAATATATTTTAATTTTCTCTAACATTTATACAATTAAGTAATGTAATTGATACACATATTATAATATAAGTGGAAACACATGTTATAATATAAGCGGAGACTATTAACTTAACCTATGCTACTGAGTATAAGCGTATAACGAATAATTTCTCCACAGTACAGTGCAGAAATGACGTCATCAGTGGCCTTCTTGTTTTATTTTTTATTTTCTTCGATATACATTTGTCTTTTCTGTAATTTTTAGTCGCTGGTTTTGGCCAAAAACAACGTGCTGACTTTTGTGACCCACAATATTAAATTAAAGTCCCACATCTGTTTCTTTTGAATAAAACTTGCCTGCACCCCCTGTTTCACCAGCTGGCATCCCTCTCTCTCTATCTCTCTCCTCTCTCTCTCTTTCCCTCTCTCTCTTTCTCCCTTTTTTCTCTCTTGTGACACCACCTGTCCCCCTAAAACGGGGGCAGGTAAGTTTCACTCGTTTCTTTTTGCTAATAAAACCCCACCAAGTTCCAAGTCCCCAACTTTACTCCTAAGTTGAAATCGAATTTTATTTATTTATTTTTTGGAAGGCCAAAATCAGCAGTCGGGTTCATTCCCGGTAACCTTCTCTTTCTGAATTCTGAATTTCGGTTGACTGACGTCTGAGTCAAGCTTCCCCGCGCTCGTTTCTCTTGTGGCGCTTTTGTTCTATTGGTACGTCTCATTTTTCGTTTCCTTAATCCGGTTGTTAATTTAGGGTTTTATTAATCTCATCGATCAATACTATGCTCTCTGATTCTTAATTCAAATTTTAGGGTTCTCAATTCGTTATTATCTTTTGCTGATTAATAATGCTCTGTTTGATTATTTAATATCGTCAGAATATAGTCGGAAAAGGGTTTTGGTCGTTCAATCTTTTAATTCCGAACAAAGTGCTTGAATTGTTAATTCTACATAGGACATTGACATTAGCTTTCAACATTACAGTACATTGTTTGTAAAGTTAGGTAATTTGCATATTTCATGAGCTTGTGATGATCCCAAAACCAGAATCTTTTATTGAGCTCTTTGGTTCTTAACTCTACTAATTTTTATGGGTCAGGATTCTTCTTTTATGCGTCCTTTAATCCTAAAATTAATCGGATTTTGGAAACCTAGGCAAATTTTTTTGTTTTTTGTTTTGTTTTGTTTTTTTTAAAGCTATAGTGTTACAACATGATTTCTTATAAAAAGGTGTGGGTGGTCTGTGACTGTGGAATATGGAAGTGATATTACAATACTAATGTAGTAATACCTATTAAAATTCCTTTTGCAATCAGCAGGGTTGACACTTGACCACTAGGCACACATCAAACAAGCAAAGGTGACTTTGTCATCGTTACAGTATCATGGAAAAGTGGCATTAGATGGTTTGATAGAGCCCTGTATTTCTGATTGCATCCAAGAGAAGAATATAGTGCGCATCTCTCAAGACTCTGAAGTTGAAGTTATGATCTTTTTGTGATATCTGTCTCAGTGAAAATGCAGTTTACATTTAGGAAAGTTCTATTGTTTTCACTGTTCTCCATAGTTCTCTTTGGGTATGCTATAGCTGAGTTAGAACATGAAGTTTCACAAAAGTTGATATCTGCTCCTCACAAGAATGTGAGAAGTAATGTTATTGATGGCACTGGTGTCGAGGATTCAAATAATGGACTGGGTGAGATGAAGAGCATGAACAGCAAAGTCTCGGTCTCTACTGTTGCATTATTTACACTGGCAATGGCTGCTGCCACTGGTTTAGGTGCGGTCCCATTCTTCTTTGTGGAGCTAGATCCGCAATGGGCTGGATTATGTAATGGAATGGCTGCTGGTGTGATGTTGGCTGCGAGCTTTGATCTTATACAGGAAGGGCAAGGTCATGATGCTGGGAATTGGGTTGTTTTTGGGATTTTAGCTGGGGGACTTTTTATTTGGCTTTGCAAGAAGGTATGGACTTTGCCCTTTCATTTTATTTCGTCTTTTTATAGCTTTCCCATTATTGTAAATTTTTGTTTCCGCTTCATATTATTGTAAATTTGATTCCTGCTTCTTAGAATTCACATTTCCATTGCATTTTACTGAGTGCTTTATTTGTTCTATTTTACTGTTAACATGCGAAATTACTTTCTGAACCTGTAGTACATCTATGAAAAAAGAAAAAATACTTTTGGGTGCCAAATATGATACATCAAGAAACCTGAACAAAATATGCCTAGTTAGTCCAAACATAGTCCATAAACATGCCTTTGTCACTCATTCTGTATTATCTTTTGATGAAAGAAGACATGCATGTTGAAAATGATATGATATTTTCCCGACTTTTCAAGTTAGGTACTCCTATAAGTTTGTCAACTAACAAGGATATTTCCCTTGTACAATTTCTCTTTTAAATATATCTGCTTGTATGTAGCTGTATTAGTTGTGGTGTCTTCTGATACATAATGCTAGGATGTATCTGGTTTCAGTTTCTTGAACAATATGGAGAAGTTAGTATGTTGGACATTAAAGGTGCAGATGCAACTAAAGTCGTTCTTGTGATTGGGATAATGACTCTTCATTCATTTGGGGAGGGCTCTGGTGTTGGGGTTTCCTTTGCTGGCTCAAAGGGTTTCTCTCAGGGCCTTTTGGTAACTTTGGCTATTGCTGTGCACAACATTCCAGAAGGGTTAGCTGTGAGTATGATGCTTGCATCCAGGGGTGTTTCTCCACAGAATGCCATGTTATGGAGTGTGATTACGTCACTACCACAGGTAATTTGTGAGATAAAATTCATGTGATAACCAATCCAAGCCAAAGTTAAATTTCAAATGCATGTATATAATATGACTTAAATGACTTGTATCTTGATTTCTAATTACATTCACTGAAAGGTATAAAAAAGAAAGAATGCAGAAAATTAAATTTTGAGTTACTTGTTGTTATGGATGGATATTTGTTCAGTATTTTAATAAATAGGGTTGGGGGGGGGGGGGTGGGTTGGGTGTTGGGCCTATGGGCCACACAACAGCACCAAAGGACTTTTACTAATCTGGTTGACATCTTCAATATGACCTTTTTAACTTAACGGACCTTTTTAACTTAACGGCCTTCTACGTATATCATTGTTGCAGCCCCTGGTAGCAGTTCCTTCATTCATATGCGCTGATGCGTTTAGCAAGTTCCTTCCTTTCTGTACGGGCTTTGCTGCTGGATGTATGATCTGGATGGTTATTGCAGAGGTGCTTCCTGATGCATTCAAGGTAACTTGCTTCTTGGGACTTGTTCATTTTTGTTGTTTCTTCAAAAGGTTATACTTTTTGCACTAGGCTTTTAGAACCTTTTGGGTTAGATTGAACTTCCAATATAATATGGGACCTGAATTTAGATTTATTAAGTACCTGTAAAATTCTTTCCATTTCTAACGCATTTAGTTTCTTTTGGCTTTTGGTTGTAGGAAGCCTCTCCATCACAGGTTGCATCAGCAGCTACTCTCTCTGTAGCATTCATGGAAGCTCTTAGCACTTTTTTTCAGAATTTCAGCCACGACTACAAGTGAGCTCTTTTTTTATTTTTTTATTTTTAAATATTGAGGGCAATGCATGTCTATGATATTTGTTTAATGTGATTGATGTCTTCTCTTCATGGAAGCTCTTATTTTACATGTTTTGTGTTGCAGCTCAGAGGATGCTTCTGGCTTCTTTGTTTCATTACTTTTCGGTCTTGGGCCATTGCTTGGTGGCATTGTTCTTGTTGCATTTGCACTTGCTTTCCAGTTTCAGCATGCTTTTCTCATGGGTGCAGCATCTGGCATTGCCTTTGTCCTTGGTGCCTGGCGACCATTGCAGCTACTTTTTTCGTCAAAGATGGGATTTCTTCCTCTTATGTTTCTGCTTGCAATGGGAGCTGCATCTGTCCATATTTTGAGCTCTAGCATTTTGAAGCTTGCAGGTCGCAAAAAACTTTCAGGGAATAACTTACCCACAGTAACAGGCTTTCCAGTGAGTGTTCACACCCTCCAGTCATTCTTGTCGTGTGGAGCAGTTGCCCTTCATGCTTTGGCTGAAGGTCTTGCACTAGGGGTTGCTGCACCCAAAGCTTATGGTCTTGGTCGGCACATGGTCCTTCCCGTCTCCCTACATGGACTCCCTCGGGGTGCAGCTGTGGCTAGCTGCATCTTCGGGGCTACTGATAACTGGCACGGGTCCCTTGCAGCAGCTGCTCTAATTGGATTCATGGGTCCAGTATCTGCAATTGGAGCAATACTCGCAGGAATTGACTATAGCGGTCTAGACCATGTGATGGTTTTTGCTTGTGGGGGACTATTCCCAAGTTTTGGAAATGTAGTAAAGAGAGCTGCAAGGTTGGATATGCGTAAAAGCAGTTGTGGGATTTTGATGGGGGTGGGGTTTGCAACTCTGTGTTTGACTTGCACTAAGTTGGTTTGCTTGCACACACCTTATTGCAATTCTGCACCAGAGGCTGTCAGATGAGATGTGATGGTGCTGCAGCTCATGCAATGTAATTTCTTAGGTGTGCTTGCATAGTGGTGAGGGGTTAAGCACAGCCATGCTCTAGCATATTAGTTGGCACCCCATACCTTGAGAATTTGTGGAAGAGATGCTGTAGGTAGAGTTTCAGAGGAGGATGTACCATCCTTTGCGCGGTGAGCAGAACTCGTCTATTGTACAAACATTAGAAAATAATATTATGTTACAGAAAAGCAATGAGGAATTGTGTTTTATCCCTTTGACACTAAAATTTCATCTTTAGGCAGTTTTGATTCAGACAGCTTTTACATGGACACAAGGATTCTGACACATTGTTTCCTTTGGAATCTCATTTGAGACGAAATAAGATCCTTATGGTCTTTTGGTACATTAATGGAAGATTATATTTGTTCATTTTCTTCCATAGGGTTTCGGGTTTTAAAACACAATTTCTGTTCAACATTTTTATTTATTTTCCTTTCCAGTATTTACCTTGGAATAGACAGAATTATTAAGGAATCAAATCTTACGGGAGGGGGCCAATGGCAATGGGGTTGCTCTTGCTGACAAGGACCACATTGACAGAGAAATCGGACAATAATTCAATTGTAGGCAATCAACCTGAGAAATGACAATTTGAAAATCTGGTAGTCATATGCTAATTGAGCATCCATACATACTTCGGTTACTACCTAATCATTTTTTTTTTTTTTAAGAAAAAAACTTTGCCAAAACTTGAGCAGTCCATCATAGAATGTGATTTAACCATCTCAGATTCTCAAGGGTATTAGAACAAGAATGCCAAACCCGGAAAATGTCAAATGAACACAAGAAAACGGGTACTGCTAACATAAGCTATTGTAAATTGGTAACACTTTGAGGTCTAGAATTCATCAAACCTAGGATTTTATTATTACTACAACATTACTAGATATCACATCACGCACTCTCCAGAAGTCCACCCAAGTTATGAACAAAAGGATAGGAACCCAGAAAAATAACAAAAAACCAAATCACTTGTAAGTCGACTGATTGCTCATTTGCTCTGCAAACCCTCACTCTCCACCAATTTCTCCTTCTCTGCAGCTGATCCAATCTCCCCTTCCGCCGGCTTTGCTTCCCCGATGCTCTGCGATCCGGTCAGCCTCGCCAGCATAACAAAGGACATCCCACCAAGCACATTGTTCAAGCACCTCAGAACCACCACCGACGACTTGAAAACCAGAGGAGGCAGCCCTTTGGCCAACAAATACTCAACCCCATTCAAAGTTTGGTACCTAAAATTACTACTCACACCCATGTGCGCCGCCCAAGTGAGCGCATTCAACAAAGTCGGTGGAGGCTTATTGGGGGTTTCGAATTCCGGATCCATCTTCTTCCTCAGCTTGATCAACCCATTTGACAATGCCGTTCCGGCGAGCCCCGCAACGAACCCAACCGCGGCAAAGACAGTACCTTTGTACACGAATGTCCCCAACCGGTTCAACAAGCCGTAGGCGCCCGGTTCAAACATGTGGCTCGCCGGGCAGCTGGCGAAGATCGAAGGGAGAGTGGCGGCAGTGGCGGAGACAGTGGGGGCTAGCAAATACATGAGCGTGAAATTCAGAATGGACCCGACGACGAGGGTCGAGAAGACGAAGTCGAGCTCGTTGAGCCCGAAATTGGGACGAGAAGCCATGTCGCCGAGAACGCAAGAGCTGACGCCGACCACTTCCTCCATTAAAACCTTGAAAGGGAATTGGGGATCGGCCGCGACCCTCGATCTCCAGCCGTTGAGAAAGAGACCCAGAATTCCTAGACCCTGAGATTTCGACGACGATGATGAAGAGTCGTCATCGTCGGAATTCCCATCACCGCGGCTCCAACCACCGCTGTTTCCGCCGGCTCCAGCGCCACCGTTGCTGCCATTGCCGCCGGAGAATGTGAGCTCTGGCTTTATGGGCCGGGTGGGTCTGGGAACCAAAGAGAGAGTGCGATTTGGGATTTGGGAATACGGGAAAGAAATAGCAGAGTGAGGGTTGTTGTTGGAGAAGCGGTGATTGTCTGAGAGAGTGTAGTGATCTCTGGCCAGAGTAGAGTAGCGAAGCTGAGCAGTGGCCGCCATGTTTGATCTGAATCTCTAGGACGCTCTCTGCAAATGATATTATAAGAAACCTAAAAACAAAAATTGAAAAGAGCCTTTTCTAAACCCCGACAAAACAAGAATTAGAAATATTTATTATTAATATTAATATTGAGGCCGGCCGTCCCTGTCCTCTAAAAAAATCGCAAAACCCTAAAAATGAAAGAGGAATATTATTATGGCGCGCCTCTGAATTCCATTGAGGACGCACTAACCTCCTCTGGATGACACGTGGTATTTGAACGTGGACGCAATTGTGGAACCAGGTACTGGATTTGGGCCCAAATTCCCACCCAACAATTCAACAGCTTTCTTTCCTTATTTACTTTTTCCAAAAAAATTTAGTGCAAATTCATATACACAAGTCCTTTTTTTTTTTTTTTTGTCAAGATACTGTTATTTTTCTAATATTTGAATTTGACTGATTTGTTTACCAAATTTGCGATGCAAACTTTACCTATAACTATTGTACACAGCGGAAAAGATATGTATTAATTATAATAATTAACGAAACAAAATGAACAAATAAGCATAAAGTAAATGATAGGACCGTACAACCAAAACAAAAATCAACAACAATAACATGCTATATATACCTTACCTTCAAGACAGCAATTAGAAGCTAGCTTTCCAGTAGTTGTCCTAAAAGTCTCAGCTGGGTCCATAGAAAAATGCTCACTAGTGATCTGAAATACCATATACTTATTCAAAAAATAGTGCAATTACCAGAAAAGGCACTTGCCCTTGGGATATATATATATATATATATAATTACAATAGAGATATATGAGGTACGAAACAAATACTTATAAAGTATTAATTTCAGATGAACGAAACAAAGCCCGAGTGAGGAAACTCACCATTGCGGAAGATGGACTGCTGAAGAAGAGAGGGAGTGAGAGAGATCCGTTTTTAGATAAGAGAGTGGATTTAAGGATCGACGGCTGGAATTGATGTGTGGTTTAGTAGGATCTGATTGACGGTTGGGATTCATATGTCCCTTAATAGGGTTTTGTGGTCTCTATAGAAAATGCACGTGTAGGGGAATTTTATTCATCTAAGCCTTTTAATTAAGTTGGAAGCCGAGCCCGTCAACTTGGCTACAAACTATATATTTGGGTTAGAGGCTTAGAGCATCTTTAAAAGTTAGGAAACTGGAAAAAAAAGGATAAGTAAGGGAAAAAAAAAAAGTTAGATTTGAGGAATGACTCTTCAATACTAAAGTTGAAATTTTTATTAAATTTTTTTTTTCTTGGGTTTTAGTCTAAAAATTGACTATCATGGCCAAAAAAAAAAAAACTTGATTTGGAAAAATTAATTTTTAGAAAAATCTAAAATTTTGAGAGATTTTAAGAAAGATGGAGTTGGAGTTGTATTTTATGTCATTTTCCTCCGAATTTTAACTTGAGCAAAAGTTTGGAAAATGGGTGGAGATGCTCTTAGAATAGGCCTTTAGGCAGTGAGAGAATCCAATTAAAAAACTAATTCCAAATTTCTTCTTGGCTTTTAATTTTTTGTTAGAGAAAAATACTTAAGCATGCTCTTTGGTATATATATAAAAGGCTTGTTAGTAATTCCAAGTTGGTATAAAAGGCTTGTTAGTCATTCCTAGTCGTCAGTGAATTCCATACCTTTTATGCAGTATGCACTTTGTTTAATGCCTTGTTTTGCAAGTTGAAATCATGGTACGTACATGAGAAATTACAATCTTTCATTGATTTTCTATTAAACTAGCTAGCTAGGCACAATGATCATGGCCACCATACAACTATGGCACAATCAAGGTAATGCTTAGCAGTTGGACAACCTATTCATACACCATACAGGCTACAGCCAACAAAGGTATATCATTATAAACTAGAATGCGCCCATTACCCAATAAACACCCTGGGCCCTAGCAACTTCACTTAACATCTTTCAGCATATCAGCTTCCTTTGCAATCTTGTAAGGGTCACAATTAATCTTTTTGCACTAGCTGCATCGCCTTTTAGATAACTTTTATATGCATATCAATTCACAATATCACGCACATGTGTTGGCCATGCTATTCAAATCAAGTAATTGGGTACGTACAACAAGATCACAAATTATATAGCTCGATCATAAGTCATTCAGGGTCATCCTTTAATCAGAAAAATAAGCACCGTTCTTTCAAGGCAAAATGAGTCAAATTATGAGCTGCAACATTACACTTATAGGCTCAAATCTTTAGTAATCAATTGACTGCATACCACTAAGTCAGTCACTAACTAGTAACACTACTTTCTAAATGCCCCATCTTTGCAAATTCCCTTACATCATGAGTATCACCCCCATATAATAGAGTATGAATACGAGAGCATAGGAAACAAATATTAAAGAAAAAATGAGTTCTAAAGTGTTTTATAAGAACTAAAGATGCAATAGCTAGTCAAATAAAAAGGTTCCAAATTAAGAGAGTTTAAATAATTGAGGTAGACATTGTAAAGAATCCATGTAGACTCTGTTTTCAAACTTATAATTTTGGCATATGACTGATGCCATACCTACAAAGCTGGACCCATTGCACTATAGGTTCTGCACTATCAATCAAACTAATTTCCATAAATTTTTAGAGAAACCGGGCTCCGAGTTACCAGCTGCTTCAACCAAATTCCCATAATTTTTTAAGGAAATCAATCTTCTACTATAAGTCTATAACTGAATATGTTCGTAGGCAGTTCATACCTCCATATTTTGCTATGCTTGTAAAGCAAAACGAGTTGTAGAAAACAAAGTGTAGAGTGCAAGCGTGTGATGGGACCCATTGGTATCCCTCCTTAGTGGAGGAGAAATGCATGTGTTTGATTTCTAACAAATGCATTGAATAGGTGAGCCATGTTGGTTAGGTAAAACCACGTGAGGAAAATAAGTTGCTTGTAGTTTTTGGGGCTCACATTTACAGCAAAGGAGAGCTAGCTATAGGTATAGCTAAGGGTGGTGCAGCAATGGTTGAAAGTAAAAGAAACAATGCATTAAATGACATGTAAACATTGAACGTAAATTATGGAGAAGTTGGCCACTTAGCTTTCCAACTATCAATATATTTACCAATGTGCCATCAAGCCAATTGCCTATATAAAGGTATCAGAACCTTGCAATTGGAAGCAAACCAAGTAAGCCAAGCAAGCGAGAGAAGGCATTCGAAAAGCATCCAAACTTTCAAAGCGAGTTTGAGAATTAGAGAGAGACTCACTTGTGAGAATTGAGAGGAAAGCCTGAAATTAAGTGAGAAGAAAAATCCTCTTGAGAGAACCCAAGAGAGAGTGTTTAGCCATTTTGGTGAAATTGTTTTTTGTAACGCCAGTGGAAGAAATTACTATTGCTGTCTTGTGAATGTAGGCATATTGTCAAACCATATTAAATTCGGTGTCTCCTTTATTTTTCTTGCCTAGTTATCTGTAGTTGTTCACTTGATTTGTTATCCCATTTTTATCACACAAGAGTGGGAAAAGTTGATCCGCGGGATTATAAAATAATCCATTGGCCTTGTATTAGGCGCCACCTTTCCCAACAGCGTGGTGTAGTTGAGTGAATGAAATCTTTGAGACAATTGCAGGTTTGGTCACTCTGAAGGTGTTGTACTTGCCGTTGTATTTCAGTGATCGCAAGGCGGTTGAGTCTCCTTTGGGAATACAGGAACTAGTAACAAGCATAAGTTGATGAGGACGTAAACACCGCGTGTGCAGTGTAACAAAAGAGGGGTGGTCTGGTCGACTATGTTTAACAAGCTCTTAAGAGACACAACGAATTAATGCAGTAAAGTGATTCTATGTTTAGTCTCGTAACAATGTCGGTCATCATATCGGAAGGTAGGTCTATCAGCTTTGCCTTGTTGCTGCTGCATGACTGCCCACTTTTCTTGCTCCTCTGCATCGCCATTAAAATTTCTTACAGAAGATTTGTTATGTCCTGCTTGAATCTGCTACCAGTATTAGTCAAACCAACGTTGAAACTACAATTCCCTTTCTTTGAATTGGAGCCCTCCTTTTTAAATGCAAGCCCTCCTCCTTTTCCTTATTGGGTTACGAAAGGTAAGAAAGAAATCCGCTTGGGATTAGGTGCTTCTATATATTGTCAGCTTAAGCTTTGGGTTTTTGGGCTTGGCTCTAACTTCATTAGGATTTAGGAACTATAGAAGTTTTACTCGGCTTCAAAATATAGAGAAAGATACAAAGTCATACAAATTGAAGTCTGTAATCAAGAGCTAGAGCAATGAATCCGCTTGTTTACTTTGGGACCACGCCAACTGTAGTCTAGTCTTTATATCAATTCAAGAACACTGCAGATCTTCAAACTTCAAAGAGGCAATTTACATACAAGAAAAATTGCATATGACTCTGTTTACGTACTTATAAAATTGGCACATGACTGATAAATGATAGCATACGTACAAAGCTTGATCGACTGAAATTCCTCCAAGAACTATTATTGCTTACAAAAAGCACCGCGTCCCTCCGTATTTTACTTTAATTGTAAAGCAAAACAAGTTGCAGAAAACAAAATCTACGCTGCAAGCCTGCTGTAATGTAGTGAATAATAAAACCTCGGGCACAATTGCGGGTTTACTCTTGCTCAAGGTGTTACCATTGTATTTCAGTGATTGCAAGGTAGTTAAGTCTCCTTTCGAAGATCGAAAATTAGGGTGTGTTTGATAATGTATGAAAATAATCAACTGTAAAGTAAAACTGCTGTGAGGTATAACTAGCTGTGAAACAAAACATAAGAAAGGTAAGAGAAAAATCCGCTTGTGGTTCGGATGCTATTTGTAGCATTTACTTGCATTGCAAACACATAAAAATACAAATTCAAATTAAATATGGTGTATTTTACACCACCTTGCCCCAGATCAAAACATCTCATTCGTTGTGTATGTTTCTCTAGTCACGTGTTAGGTGTTAGGTTACAAAGAGACGCATATGACATCCACAACAGACAGAATTTTTTTATTTTATTTTTTTCATATGGTAGCCAATGTTGCACTGAAAAGAAAAACAGCATAGAATATAAGGTAAGACGTGATAACTTCAAACGCTTGTGACAAGACTCTGTCTTTCTTCCTAATATTTAGAAAGATACAAATTCAAGTCATTAATTAAGAGCTTTAATTAATAAATCCACTTGTTTGCTTTGGGACCAAGCCAACTGTAGTCTATTTCTTATATCAATTCAAGAACATTGCAGATCTCCAAGGGCACGATTTAAATAATTCAGGTGGTCAGAATCCAGACTCTGTATACATACTAATAAAAAATGGCATATGACTGATCACATACCTACAAAACTCGACCCACTGTCTTAGGCTCTAATGGTTGCACAATTAATATATATTTATATATATTTTTTCACACTTCCCAGAAGTAACTAACACAAGAATAAATCCAATGAATGCATTAGGTTTACACAGAAAACTGACCTCACCAAACCTAAACTCAAGAGCCAACTATATAAATTTCATCCTTTTTGTTTTTTTTGGGTCTTTGTCTGTCTGTTGTTCCAAAAGGAAAGAAAAACAAAGCAAACAAAAACCACCAGAAACCTCACCAGCAAAGAACTGTTAGCCTGTGTTTCTTGAAGCCGCGCTGATGGAAATGTGTATTGCTAGCCATTCTTGGGTCTCGGCCATGAACTTATGGAGTCAACATTTAGAACTGGAGTAATATGAGCACTTATCGTCCGGTTTTTGCACGTTTCATTCCGCTTGAATTGAAAGGAGATACACTGCCACTTGGCCCAGGACTTTCTTCTCTGAAATTGGAATTTAGCAAAGCTAACTCACGCAGCTGCTGCCTCTTAATATAATCCTGCGACTCGTCCTGCAAGTCAAAGGTTTATATCCAAAAAGAAAGGAATGAAGAGCTAAAGTCAAATTTAAGATCAAGGTGGCTTGCTAGTAAAATGCAAATGAAGAATTCAGTAATTGGCATCCATGAACAAGTTCCCTGTGCAGCAAAAGAGAGATCCCAGCTTGGCTCAACTGAGCTAGAGAGTTTGTGGGTCAACTGATCTAACTTTTTTAGTCTGCTCATCAAGCTTAGAAGTGTTAACTCCCATGCAGCTTAACCAAGTGGATGTCTCACATTTTATCATATTTCCTATCTAGACATAAACAAGTAAATATGCATGGAAGCAAATGTTTCAGGACAGAAATGCAAGGAGGGCTAGCCATCCCCAATCATTTACATAAAATATACAACTAGAAAACCAAAAGAAATAAGTTTGAGATAATTACCACAGGTTTGAGCAATTCTTCTATAATTTCCTGTGCCTGTCTCAGCCTTATATCAACGACATTGGCAGGTAAATCAGCTTCAATCAAGATGTGGAGTGGTTCATTCAGGTGTTCATAGCCTGGTCTTCCCCGTAGCTTCTCCTCCTTGACATGGGAAAAAATATGAAACGATTAAGCATGTAAACAAGAACCTAAGTCTTAAAACCAATAATTATATAAACAGATCCATTCAGAAATGTGCTACATTCCAAAGTCAGTTTTAACTTTTAACCGATCATCACTGAGAACAGCAATTCCAATAAGTATCAGACTATAAAAGAATGAATAAGTATCCTATTACCTTGTCCGGATCCTTAATTGATCCTTTCCCTCTAATGTATACACGACAACCTGTAGTAGCTTCAACCCGTTTCAGAGAATTACCTCTAGGTCCAAGAAGTCGCCCAACAAAATTGAACTAATTTCCACAAAGAAACAAAACGATCAGGCATTATTTATTACATTGAGGGATGCAGAAAGACTTTAAATGGTAGCAGTATGCAAAAGACTTACATTGGGGTAAGTATCTACAGGAATTTCCAAACGTAAAATCCTCTTCACAGTGTATGAACTAGGGCTCGCAGGTGCACCTTGCCAGTCCATTGTCATCCCATGGGGTCCACTTAATCTCTGCTATCGAATGAAGGGTTTTGCCATCTTAGATGTGTGACATTTATAATAAAAACCAAAGAAAATAAACAGAGAAGGATGACTGGGGAAAATTGATAAAGAAAGAACTGACAAAGGATTAACATTCACACTCTGGGTAACAACTAACTGAAACTTCTACCTTCAAAAGAGTACAACCAAAAACAAAGAGGACATAAACATACAGGCAAGTATGTCAAGACAGGTAACCCTGTCCATCTTGTGGGTCATAAAATCCACATTCCAAGACATGTCACTCAGTGAACTTATAAAACATCTCCCCCCCTGATTTGGCCACGGACAGAATGCTAACATAGAGACAATGGTTAGTCCTCTATGATGCTTATATCATATTATATGCTTAGGTTGCTCATAGAATCAATCATTGTTTGATTTCTTAAGCTTTTTAACTTTACATCACTTGTGTACTTCAAACTTCATTGTTATACGTGCATTGCTTATTCCTTATATCTGTGTTTTTATGAGTTAATTACAGGTGAAAGGGACACTGAATGTCAAAACAATTCCATATGTTTAGCACAATAAGATAACTCTGAACTTCACAATGAAGTGTATTTAATTCTGAACCTCCTCTCCACCTACATTTTCAGTTCAGGTCATGCTAGGAGAACTGATTTTCAAAAGTTCATATATAACACTTGTATGGGCTAAAACTCAAATTCAAATTACAAATTGGGGGCAAAATTACCTCATGATAAACATCAGAATGAATAAAAAGAAATCAAAAATCAAGTGGGTGCCATAAATGTAGTTTATATAAATTGATGCTCTAACTCTTCCAAGATGCTTAAAAATTAATCACAACCTACAAGGGACTTCTAGCATCATAGATAGACAGTACCAGTCAATTGTGTGATCCCAACCCTTTTCTATCACCTTACATTACTAAGTTCATAACTATATATTAATTTTATCATAAATATTTAACACATAACTGTATGAAGGCATGAAACACATCTTTATCTCATAGGTGGGTAGTTATGTATTGAATGAAGCAATGAGGAGAAAGAGTATTTAATCACAGCTTACATGAACAAAAACTAAAATAATACATAAAATGCAATGTATTCATAGAAAATATCACAGATGTCTTTTAAAAGTTCAAAGACAATCACCTCTTGAGGAAGTCCATTCCAGCCACCCAACCCTGTCCCAGTAACATTTGACATAAGATTTGAAGAAGCCATTGGACTAGGGCTTCTATGTCGCATTCTGTCAAAGTCACCAAAACCTTGGTTGGACATCATTCCAGAAACCCGTAATATCTCTGCACACAAAGAAGCATTTCATATGAGAAACTGGCCACACTATTGGAAAACACAAGACTAGAAAGATGAGTTCAAACTCCAAAGTCAAGATATAAATCAGTCCAAACAAAAGGTCAAGATAAGAAACAAAAGAGAACTGAGTTACAAGGCCATTTTAACCATAATACTTGGTAAACAGGAAGAAACCGTGGCAGCATTAACCTACTAATTTTTGCAATGTAACACACAACACCTTGATGTGGATACCACCACATACGGGGGTTGGCCAGTAGAAGAAGTTCAATGAACTACATTTTGGGTGAGCAATGAAGCCTATCTAGATTGTTCAAATGTTAAAGCCTCAAACATGCAGATATGCATAATTTCATCAGGACACCATCTTTCAAGCACTTAACTTCAGATAAGTCCACTAATCGACAAATTACCTAATCATAGAGGCAGAGAGTACATACATTATCACCTCTTTAACCTGGATATCTACTCATGAAACCAATCCAATCTACCCACAGGCAACTCTTCTGCTAAAAAGGTCATCAAAATCAACATTCCTTGTGTTTTCATCCTAACGTATTGTACAAAATATATTCATCTCTAAATTCTCCTTTCATAATTTTTTTACTAGTCATCAACACAGACCGATTTTGGCAGTTCAAACTAACTGAATTACAGACACTTCAATGCACTCAAATTAAAATTTTCAGAAGCCTCCACTTCCTGTTGCAACTAGGCCATGCATTAGACCTTTAGATGGTAACGATATTGTTATCAGTTCTTGCTTTTTGCAAAACACATTCATGAGCCCAGCATGATGGATGTTATCAGACCTTTAGGCAGATTCAATGGATGTTGCAAGTTTCCATAACTTGTCAACATATTGAATTAATTCTTAAGGTGGAAAATAGTAATCTAGCCCATTTTTATTGAAAAAAAACTGTAATCATTGGAATATCTCAATTATACACAATGCTTTGAGTCTAATTTAAACGAGATTCCAACTTCCCCATTAGTAAAGGTTAGAGTGTGTAAAAGCCAGGGCTGCAGACACAATTCAACAATGAAATGTGGAGATAAAGCACGATCAGTTCAAGAACAGCCTTTATGACTGAGGAAACGAGCAGCCAAGGGTCAAATAGTGAAAACCAATCAAACCGATCTGACTAGTCAAGCAAGCACATTTATTAATTCCAAAAACGCTGTCATGGGGACAAAACAAATGAAAAGGGAATAAACCCATAAAAATCTAGATCCAAAACTCAAAGATGTAGAAGTAAACCTTGATTCAAGAGTCGGCTACATATCGGAAGAACTTGCATGAAAGGACCAAGCTTTTGATGCTCTGCTAACAACTCTGACAAGTAGTGACTAGAAAACAAAAGCCACCAATAGATCAAAAGAAAGGGCAGAATTTGTTCAGCATAATCAAATTAAAACACAGAAAACTTTATGCCCAAGGCTGTATTTTTTTTCTGGGCAGTTTAGTTTGGAAGAATCAAAGTTAGGTTCTAGAAGGCATATACAAACCTGTCAACATCAGGAGTGCTTCTAATCTGTGGAGAAGCAGCTCTGGCAGGTGAGAAGTTGGGATTATACAAACCTGACATGGCTTTTCTCTGCTTTTCTCAGAGAATTTGAACAAACAAAAGAATTGGATGGGAAAAGGGTTTTAGTTGGTGTTGTTGCAGAAGAAAAAGGAGAGACAAAGCGCCATCAATAAAGGGAGTTTGTAATAGGAGAAAAATGAAATAAATAAATAATAAAGATAAAAAAGAAAAAAAGAAAAGGGTAGAGACAGCTCTCTCACTCAAATTAGCTCAAAGAAAAGGGCAGAAAGAAAGGAAGGAAAAAATCTTTAATTATTTTCTTCTCTTTTTCACTATTTTCCATTTTTCCTTTATATATTCACCCCTTGTTTGGAAATGAAATAAAAAAAGAGTTTGGGGCAGTGAGAGTCTCTTGAGCGTGCAAAAATTAAGGTGGTAAAGATTCACAGGAGACTTTTCATCTCACAGTGACCGATGAACTGAGAAAGAGAGCGAGAGACAAAGACAGGGAGAGATTTTTTACTGCAAGTTGAATGTTGTGTTGGGATTTCTGTGTGTTATATACTTATATATATACCCAGATGAAGTCCAATGGAGACTGGAGGACACGTGTTGGCCATGCAGAGAATCAAGCTGTACTGTAGAACTCTCAACATGGAGGTCCCAGACAAGCAAATAGCCTCGATGGCCAATGACAATGATGTTGCCAACGCAATCTTAGCTGGTCAGTGACCAACAAGTTTTGCAATACTACGTCGTTTTGCTTGCTCAAGAAATTTCCTCCTCATGCCTCTCCATTTTTCTTTTGTTGCCCTTTTCGTCTCCCTTTTGGTTTCGACACTTTACCATGTTTTGTGGGAAGTGGAACTCGTCTTGACCGCTTTTATGTATCATATCAATCACTGTGCTTACTGTGCTTACTGTGCTTCCAAAGGTCCACACGTTTATTTTAATTTTCCTCTTAAATTTTACCCAATAAAGAAAAAATAAATTTAATGAAATTGATTAATCCTTTAACCTTTTCTTTTTGTGTGAATTCAATAATTCATAGAACCATAAACAGCAATGAAAGCAAAATTCTGGTTGTCCACTGTCCAGTCAAGGTCATCTAAAGAAAAGGATACCCTCTCCTCTATTTAAAACAGCCACTTTCCTTTTAAAACAATAGAAAGCTACTACTAAGGTAGAGGCACCATCACCTAACATAAAACCAAGGTTTCCTTTCTTTCCTTTTTTGGCCTTCTTACTAATGGTGAAAAACTCATGATTACCCTTCACTATGAGCTGTCTTTCGCAATATACTTTTGTTTTTCTTCCACCTCTCATCATTTTTACATTAAAAAATTTACTTTTTTTTTTCTTCTTTTTTGCCACAAAAAGAGTTTTATTATCATCAATCTCATTAAAAGAGTTAAAGAAATGAGTTCTGAATACTATTTTAACATGTATATTAATTTAAACCGACAATATGCATGTAAACAAATGTCAAGAGTAAACATCTTTCCATATATAATTTGATTAGATTTCTTTGTTGCAAGATAAATATTGTGCATGAATTACACATGATTATTTACGATAGCTAAACTAAGCTACCAACCCTTATTTTAAAACCCCACATATTTTTTTCCCTTCGGATTTCTCTAGGTTTCATCTTCATGCTATATTTTTTTTTGTATTTTTTGCTCTCTCATTTGTCATGGTGTTCATCACCTTATTGCTACACTATCTCTAACAGTGCTCTCACATTGCCACGCATACATAATTGCATGAAAATTACGAATATTAATTTATTGAAATAGAGGTTGTTGAATGCTAGTTAATTAAGCTCAAATTAGTCATTTCCAAATAGATTTTAAAATGAACGTAGCCGCGAAAAAACAATATATTATAGGAAAATGATATAAACAAGTCGTATTTTTTCGTGTTCATGTTATGTGAAAAATAGCTAAACTCGAACACAACCCGTTAAGCAACAAGTGGAGAAATGCAAACCCAAACACGACCCTCAAAACTAACGTATAACACATACACACTACCCGTTTCACCCGTTAAGGAATTTAATATTGTTAAAAATTGTCACACGTTACACTCATTAGACCTGTTACTTTGCAATGTTTAAACAATATGTGCAAATTAAATGATAATTAGCCTACAAAAAATAAATTGAAATATCTTTATATTTTAATGAGTTTCGTGAGTTAACACGAAAATGACTCGTGTTTTAAAGGGTTCATCCGTTATCAACACGAATCTAATAAAACTCAGTCTGAACATTAAATTTTTTGTACATATTTGTATCATGTTAATAAGTCGTGCAATATTTTGCTAAGTCTACTAAAAAGGTATAAAAAAGAAAATTGGGTAAAAATGCGCGTGGTTTTTGTTCATATATGGAATGTAGTTTTAATCCAACAGCAAAAAATGATAATGCACAACTAAAATGCCAAACTTATGCAAAATTTTGTCATGCCTCTTTTTCACGGACGGGGGGTGGTGGGGAAGCATGAAGGATAATGAAAAGGGTTAAAATTAAAGCAGTGGTACCTTGGTACCTACCTACCTCACTGTCAACCCACTGTCATTGTTGTGAAGGCGTACTGTCTTCAACTGGTTAACTGGTTAACAGGTTAATGTTGATAATGGCGATTAGTATAAAGCTAAGCCACCTCAACATAATTGGTTTGATAGGACTTGTACTGTTGTACAAAACAGATTACACATACTTCCAATTCAAACTAACAGTACAGTGTCAATGTATTCGGACATATCCAAAAATCAAATAATGAGATAATATATGATCATTATTTATTGGTATGATATGACTAAAACATAACTCAGTTGAAAACTACATTTTTCATCTAATTAAAAGGGATGTTGCAGCTTCAAATACTCTCTCCTAAGTCCCTAATAACCACCTAGTAAGTTTAAAAAAAAAAAGCGTTGTGATTGTAAAATTCTTGTTACTATCAAATAAAACCGTCATAAAATTTGTAAAACTCAAATAAACTAAAAAAACAAAAAACAATTTTTTTTGCCTCGGAAAAAACATTCTTTCTTGACCCTTAAATTTCACGAGTCACATTTTCATTATTATTAGAAGTATCAATTTTCTCCTGGCCAAAAAAAGAGAAGTATCAATTTTCTAACACTAAAATGATTGTATGTCGTACAAAGGATATAGAGGAACTCTTTAACAAAAAAAACAAAAAAGGATATAGAGGAACTCAGAATCTGATCCCTTCCTCACATACTTGACAAGACATGAACTTTTTAGCTATGAATGAACACTTCCGTTAATATGGTTAGCCTCCTGATTTAGTGTTTTTATTTTTAGTTTTTGCTTAACAGAGAAGAGCAATTAATATGAAACCAAAATAATTTATAAAATGGCATCAACATTGATCCCTCAATGTCAAACTGGGTGGGGCTCCAGCTCCACGAATAATGGTTGAGACTGAGATTGAGATGCAGGGCAAGGCCACGATTTGACCAGTGTGATCCAAGTTTGTGTACCACCTATTTTATATGGATCCATATATCGATGCAAAAGAAAATTATTAATGTTTTTATGTCTATTAAGGTCTTAAGAAACGAAATAATTCAAAATTCTAGAAACTTGGATTCCCTAAGAAAACCACGACTCACTCAGACAGGTCATATCCAGTCTGAAAATGATCGCTACTTTTTGAATATTTGTTTCAATTACTTGGAATATTCCACCATTTGTGATACACATCCTATTATCCACTTCATTTCAAATTCAATCAAGTAAATTTCGACTTCCCCCTTTTTTCTTTTTCTTTTTTTACATTTTAATCAAATAATTCGAACAGGATGAAATATGAATCAAGGACAACATTCTTATTTAAGTAATGAGTCTAATAACTAATGAGGAAAAGTAACTTTAACCTTAAGGTCCTTAATAAATTAAAAAAAAAAGGAAAAAGTAACAAATTTGATGAACAGAGTAAAAATCACATTAATTATTTATGAATATTTAAGAATAAAGTAAAAGTCACATCAACATGAACATAATTCATATTCATGTCAGGTTCCTGCCGTATTTAAAAAAAAAGAGTCAAGCTGGTATATCTTTTTTTATTTTTTATGTTTAGAATTAGAAACTATTTTATGTCATTTTTAATAATTAAATATTAATTTGTTTCTCAAAAAATTCAATTTTCATATTGAATAAATTTTTTTTTAAAAATAATATTAAACAAGTCATGCTGAACTCATTTCATGTTTGTGTTGTGCTAATGTAGTGATGTGCTTAATAGGCTACAAACTGTAGTCGAATCCATTTAATTACTTGTGTCATATTCATACCGAGTATACAGAGTGGAATGGTAAGATATACGTGCATGCAATGTTAATCATGCCCACAGTTACATGTGTTGTACAATACAATGTTGAAACAATCAAAATATTAAAACACGTACACACAAAGTTGAATGATAAGATATACACACACTATGCCATAAATAAACCAATTATGCCAAATGATTCTTTGGGTGTAACATTGCACTTTAAAATAGCTAGTGATTGATTAGCATTTTGGGAGTGCTTGTAATTGTATTCTTATGAAGCAACTTATACACACATTGTTAATTAGGGGCCAAACTTTTTTTTTTGGGCAAGTGTGAAGAGATTCATTGAAGAGGCACCAAGCCAGGAAAAAACAACAAAAGGGCCAAGGCCCAAAGAAAAAACAAGAGAAAAACAGTCCAAACAAGAGGCCCAACTCAAGAAGAGAAGGTGCAGACTGAGCTAAACAAGAAAAAAAGAAAACACGATAACCCTAATCCTGATACAGGGAGGAGCAGCCGCCGCCAAGACCGAATTCTGTCACCAACCACGCGTGTTCGCAGCGAGATGAGCCACAGCCACAAGCGCACTCCAGCCACAAAATAGCAACCAAAACCCAAACTGAAACCTCGACAAAAGCGCAAAAACCCAAACCAAAACTCACTAGGCAAACACCAAGATCCAAACATCACCTTCCAGAACGGCAAACATGGCCCCTGCAAAATGGAACAACACTGAGAGATGGGTATGTAATGGGGTGACGGGGACGAACCGCACGGCACCCACTGAGACAACTCGCCGAATAGGCGGGTAAGGCAGGAGGAAGATCCATTCAGATTTGGGGTTTGAGGAGTGAGAAGGTTGAAGGAGAGAATGGTAATAGAGGTGAAGTACTGAGGAGGAGAGAGAGGGATGATGGTGTAGGCATGGAAATCTAGGGATTCAAAATGTGGGTTGCAGGAGAAAGGATTAGGAGATAAAAGAGAAAGAGTAAAGGGTAAAATAGCTCCCAAAGAAGAGAGAGGAGCTCCCATTAACAGGAGAGCAGCTGAGACAGAACTCAGGGAAGGAACACCCATTTCGGGTGGAAAACAAAGGAAAGAGAGAAGGGGCAGGAGGGAGAGGGACAGAGGAGCACCCCTCTCCCTCCTGAAGCTTGCTGGTGTGTGGAGGAGAGAGAACAGAGGTTTTTTGTTTCACAAAACTACATAACACGAATTAGGGGCCAAACTTAACTTGAGCCATTTATCCACACTTAAATTAGTCCATTGAACTAACATTATCAAGGACCTTGGGCTATTAAAACTGTAGACATCAAATTGACAAAAAAAAAAAAACAAAGGGTAGACATCAAATTGACCAAATTCAAAATCCAATCATCCAAAGCTTTGGTGGGGATTATTAACTCAGGTGTACAACATTTTTACCCCTACATATTAATAGTAAAAATTAGCTTGACATCACCCATGACCCATGAAATATACGGGTTTGGGATGGCCCACTGGCCCAAATAATGAAAATATGGGCCTCCCCAGAAAGTGCTCTGTATTGGGCTCGTAATGAGGAAACAGTTTTGGGCCGTTGGATACAAAGTATCCAAAACAAAAAAATTAAAAAAAGGAAAAATAAAAGGAGTCTTCGTCCATTGTCTATCGTCTTTCGTCTCTGTGACTGTGTAGGTAAAGCTGAGAAGAGAGAGTTTGATAGCTGAGAGTTGAAGATGTCGCTGGTGTGGATGGAAGCACTGCTACCGCTTGGAATCATAGCAGGAATGCTTTGTGCTATGGGAAATGCTCAATATTACCTTCACAGAGCCGCTCATGGCCGGGTATAGATCCAATTCCAATCTCCCTCCCTCTCTCTCTCTCTCTCTCTCTCTCTCTCTCTTTGTAAAATTGAAATTGAAATTCATATGAATCTGATTTTGAAATTTTTGATATTTGAATTTTTGGCAGCCGAAGCACATCGGCAACGACATGTGGGACGTGGCCATGGAAAGAAGGGACAAGAAGCTCGTTGAGCAGGCCTCTTCTCCTGCTCAAAATTAGTCTGTCTCTTCCGGTACTCTTCTTCTTTGGATTTAGGGTTTCGATTTTGTGACGGCTATTTCGATTTGGGGATTTTGTTTGTTTGTTTGTTTGTCTGTTTTGATTAACGATAATCGGGAACTTTCTTGCTTGGTTTTACTGTATTGAGGTTAAATCTGACTTAATAGTTTCTGAGGTAATGATATTGTTTCAAGCTGAATGCTAACCTACAAATTAAGCTGACTTATTTGGATGATGAATTTGACTAATACATGGATCCTGTATGAGATGGGTCAAACTGAAGCTATAGAGGTCATGGTTCATAAATTTATGTTTTGAGTATAGAGGTTTTGAGAAACCTATGATAGATGGGATTGTATCATGTGAGATCGAGAGATTGAGCTACTACAAAAGAATTGGAAGAGATTTGTCAAGTCTGTAATTTTTAGGGATAAGGAATTGTCAAATGATCAATTAGTGTGGGACAGCAAATTACTGGATGCATCATGTGAAGTTATACAGATCCATATCCAGATTCACAGGTGATACAGAGCTGCAGTTGATTTATAGAGCTTGTTTGGTTTCATTTGGGGGCCTTGTCTAGAATATTTATATGGGGAAACTTAATAAGTGAATTTCTTACTTTGCGTATATTACTTTTTCTTTGCCCTGATAGGAACACCAGTCTTTGTTTAACTTTCTGGTACAGCATAGCCTTTGATCACAGCTTGGGATCCGAAACCATGATTATAGGAGTTGATTGATATATGTTTTCAACTAAAACTGGATTTGAAAAATTAATGTGATTAGGAAGTTTCATTGAGAGTTGCTTTCCAGGTATTCCTATGCATCCTAGTTCATGTGGGAGCCGCAGGAGCCCATAACATAATTTGATGTTGGGAAGTGTCAAAATCTTTACCTGCCCCTAAACACAAATCCAATGGTCCCAGATCTTGTATGAAAAATTTATAGTACTCCAGAAATTTTATAGTTACAAACTCATTTATGGTTTTTATGAGAACAACTTTAGTGATTTCATGGTGCAAGAGCCTAGCTCTTAAAGAGAGAAAGAGATGTTTAAAGGACTGCATGCAAATGTATGAACTAATGTCCTCTCTTGAGGAATAATTTTCATGCTTACATAAACCCTTTATCTATAGGTTCTACCAGAGAGGAGCTAACTACCAACTCTAATTCCTCATTTGGAGTTGATGATTATCTAATCTAAAATTATGAGATAAAACTTCTCCTCCCAGTTTGATAATGCTCCTGTCTTAATAGGATCTTATCTGGTGGAGCTCCAACCAAGGTGGAGCATAAGCATATCCAATTGTAATGAGTCATGTCCACTGTGGGCATGCTCATTGGGTCGGGTCTTAGGTTTAAGTTCCAGCATAGTCTTTTTAGCAGTTTTTCCTTTGCATGGAATCAAAGTTTATAAGTTTTAAGGATATTAGAAAGGAATTTGGTGGTAGTATGCTATTGTGTTTGGAAGAGTATCAGAAACTTTATTGCTTTTAGAAGTTCCGTTATGACTATATAAATACACACACACACACACACACACACACACACACACACACACACACACACACACACACACACACACACACACACATATATATGGATATTGAATTGAAATATATACCCCTCTAATCCTCTGAGAATTCTCTCCCTGCACTATGTTCAGTTTTTGTCAAAATGATTTCCCTCTATGTTCTTCACACTCTTATCTATTTTGTTTTTCTTACGTTCTTATTTGCTTGCTCCCTATTGCACCTATCTGCATTAACCTAGTAATATTTTTGTCCAATTTTGGAGGACTGAAAAGTGCAGGCTACATCATATGTTTCGCAAGAATCAAATTATCCTTAGTAGAGGACCCTCTTAAAATTTTAACTCAACAGGGCCCTGTCATAAGGAGCCTAGGGCATGTGCATGTGCATGTGCATGTGCATGCATATGATTCGAATATCTTGACTATGAAGCTGATGATATTGTGGTGCAAACTGCAGGAACCTTTGTGAATGGAATCTTGAGGAGGAATAAAGTCATCATCCCATTCTGAAGGAGCCTAGGGCAACTCCAATCCCAAATCTTTTCATTGTATGTGAATTTGCCTAAGCTGTTAAACCGTTCATAGAAAAATTTATGTACTCCAGTGATCTTACTTTTGTAATGTTAACTTTTGGAGATGAGTTGTTTGCTTGAGCTTTGTGTGGTTCGGGAAATGTTCGACTGTCATGCGTTTATTTCTGGAATGATAGGCGCTCAGTTTAATATGGATTCCAAAGAGTAAACAACTTATTGTGGAACTTTTATGATCTAATATGAAGATTTAACACACACACACACCCAAAAAAAGAAATCAGTCGTGTGGTTGAATTTGCAGTATGTGTGGGTAGAAACGAATTTTAATGAGGAAATTAGTGCTAGTGTGTGTGCTACCGATTTTATCATCCACATTCCAAGCAGAGTATTTACTATTTACAGTAGGTGGGCAGATTTACTATTTACAGTAGATGGGCATATCTGCTCCATAAGCAGATAATCGGTTCGATATTCAAACTCTGCCTGATAACTAATTCATTTTCACTTTCTACATTAATGGGTAACCATAATTTTCTTACTTTCTTTTGTTTTTTTCCCTGATATGAATTATGGTCCTAGTGCTTCTTGCAGAAAGTCATTTGAAAATAGTTTGTGAGCAAAATGGTATCTTCATTAATTTGATGATTGAGTCACTACCACCCCTTGTACCAAGACATTCTTGATTTCGTCTTTTTTTTTTAATAAATGGTGTGTTAATTGTGTTGTTACCATTTATTACAAAGAGGGATGATTATGTCTGTCGTGAAAATTGAATATAAATATTAAATATAATGATGATGCTGTAGAAAGTTGATATATTTTCACCTTGCTAGTTACTCTTCTCTGCAAACAAATTCAAGTGGAGGAAGATTTGAGGAAGAAAGTGGGTGAAGACCCCAAATCCCTTGATATGAAACGTGGAGCTGGAAACTATGATAGATGTACCTTCTGGCTTCTGGTGGTGCTTCACAGTTCACACTGATTCCCCAACACCCCACTTCTTGCATTTGCTCATATGTGCGCTGTTGGGTGCCATTATTGTTTATTTAATGCTTCTACTAATTTATTTTATTTTGATCGCATTAAAAACAAACCGAGGAACAAACAAACGAATATATAATTCCAATTTCCAATTAATACAGACCTTTCCATCTGAATTCTTAAAAAAAGAAAAAAAAGAAGAGAGAGAGAGAACAACCAGTTTAATATCCATTTGCTTTCTGGCGACTTAGGTCCACGTAGTAGAATATTAATATATAATTTTTGTTTTCCGTTCCATAAAAATGTTAGGTGGAGGGCAAGACAAGCACAGTTGACAGCACTTGAACAAGGAAATGACAAAAGTACCAAAATTTTGGACGTGGCAGAAAAAGTCGAATTCCTCAACCATTCGCGGTCTGAAAGCTCTCTGCCCAAAGTGTGTGATTGTTTGGTTTATTTCCTCCCAAACAAGGTTACAACACTCAACATAAGATTCTGTTGAGTGTTGGCAATTGACATGAGCATCCATACCAAGCCATATGAGTACCTGGACAACAAGTAGAACTGCTTAGATATAATAAAGCCTGTGTGTGCTTCACCTCGACAATAGAAACGCCATAGCATTCTATTGCCAGTGTATAACTCTTTGTGTCGGTCTCCTTCATCATGTACAACATTAAGAATAGAGAAATATTAGCTATCATAAAGCTTGTGTGTGCTTCACCTCCATTGCCATACCAAGCTGTGCATGATCAAATTCTCATCATTGTTACTACATGATCTCCAAGTAACATTCTTTGGACTCAATTAGAAAACAATTGAAAAGAGGGTGTCAATGAAACTTATAATTTCTTGTCAATGAAACAACTAAATTCATCACATATAGAATCACTTTGGGCTAAAATTCACAGTTCACAGCACAATGAATCATAGTAACTATCAGTGAGTGACAATAGATTTACACAAAAATCCTAGATTACCCACGGTGACACAAAGAATCTACCAAGAACAAACAAAGAGGAGAAGGAGAGACACCACCAAAAAAAGGTGTGATTAGATGAATTTCTGAATACAGGAATTGAACATTGAATATGAATAGTGGTTGGAATTTGGAAGAAGTGGGAGCTTGTACAAAATGGTGAGACTCAAGGCACATATTCACTCTCAATGGTCGGTTGTGTTCGAGTAACCATTGCTGCAGGTGCTTTTGTATCCCCAACTGGGGTCATATGCAAGGCTTCTCCTATATCTGCAGCCTTCTCCATCTGTTGCAAATTCTTCCTTTCCTTGTACTTGTGCACCCACAGTACCAAGAATGACAACAATGCCAACAATGCTAATCCACCCAGCACAGACCCAACAACTATCCACACTTTTGCCTTATTCTTCTTCTTCTTCTTTCCTCCACCACTAGGCATTGGTGCTACATTTGGACTTCCAACAGGGGCAGGACTAGGAGAGACTGGTGCTGGAGAAGGAGCAATGGACTCGACGGCTATAGAGAAGTGCCCCTGTTGGATTGTTGAACATATGTTGCCTGATACCACATTGCTCAAATTGACAGAACCATCTAAATCAAATGAAACGCACTTTGCCACAGTCCCAACAGGGGTCGGTTTCACATCCTGGAATTTGATCATTATGGGATCACCCGATGCCCTGATATCTAATTCAGGTAAATTTTTCGCTGACAAGTTGGAAGCATCATAAGCAAGAAGACCCAGCACAGGAGCTAAGTAAGAGTAACCTGGTAATGGGTAATACACCATTGACCAATTGCCTAAGTTTTGGTACACCAAAACAAGCCTCTGCACATAAGGACTCTCAGTGACACCTGGGGGGATCTCAAACTCCTTGTACATTTTAACACCTCTTCTGTATAAGCTACCACTTCTGAGCCTCATAGCTGCAATCTGAATTCCAGTCAAATTCGAAGGAACAACCCCATCATACGGAATGCCAGTCTTGGGATGAACAAAAGCCCTGTAAGCATAATCTTGAAGAAGATTATCAAGAGCAGTTGCTGAGCCTCTTGAAGATTGTGCAGAGAGATCCGGCAGCTGCGAGAACCATACTACAATGAACAGCATCGCGAGACTTCGGAAAAGAAGCCCCATCGATGCCTTGAAGCTTTGAAACTCAGCACAATGCTACTCAAACCAACTTGGTAAAATCCCAACTCCCAGAGGATATACGAAGTTCACAGAGGTGTAACTATTTATAACACACCTGGATCCAAAGAATGATAACGGAAATGTGCAATAAATTTCTTGGAATTAAGCCTCAAAATCGCAGGTCTTAGACTTGTAAATCCACACTTGGAGGCATCAACCACATTTATCTCCAATTAATAGAAGCAACGGATACAAGATAAAGAAAAACTATACTGTCAGCCCTCAGAGTAGAGAGTGTGAGAGTGTGAGTATAAAGCGACTTTGAAGGTCTCAACGGTTGCAACCCTTATGCCTTCTTCAGATTGCTTTTCCCTTTTGGAATCCTTGTCAAAGAAGCTCTCTCAAAGACTCAAAGAGTTTTGCTTGCGAATCTTCTTTAGCTCAAAAGGAATTAAAACCCAGATTCTTCACCATAAACCCCATAAACGAATTAAATTGAAATTTAAAGCAAGCAAGAAACTCTTCCAACCTCCTCTTTCTTCTTCAAACGGTCAAAAAATAAGCTTCGCGATTATTACGGTTCCTAAAATTAACAAAAAAAATACCGCAGATTCAGTATCAAGATCAAGAACCCAGGTGGAGATTTTAGCAGGGGCAGCTAAATACCTGATCTCTGTAAGGATACAACTGGAGGGTCTCAGTACAAAGCCCTAAATCTTGAGCTTTCTTGCCAACTGAGGAAGAAGAAGAAGGAGAAGAAGAGCAGAGCATGCAGCTCAAAAACCCACAATGAAATGCAAATTCAGACCCAGAATTAGCCACCAAAAAGCGCGTGAGAAGCCGATGCACTTCAAGAATCTCATCATTGAATTCGCTGGTAAAGATCACAGTAGTAAATGGCTCACAACAACCCCACAGATACAAGTAGGTGTGAGAGAATCAGAGCTTTAATGGGGTCCTCCAAAGGGTCTGCATTTTGCTAAATCTGAAGGAAAACACAGAGAAAGAGAGAGAGATATAGTTTTACTTTCACTGTGTGATGGCTCCGGAATCGACTCGAGGATCAAAGAGAAGAAGGAAAGAAACTAATTACCGGGTTTGTAGTAGATTTGTTTCTTTAGCGAAAGAAAGGGTTGGATATTTATTTGGTGAAAGATTCACTGTGAAAGCGAAGCAGAGTGATCTTTGCAGAGTTTGAAGCCCAAATTTTAGAACAACAAAATCAAAATGGGGAAGGACCGAAGGACTAAGGAGATATTAGCTAGATAAGCTCCTCAAGATTTAGATGATAGCCAGCAGAGAGAGACGTACTGGTGGAAGTGAAGCGAAACAAAAAGACAGAAAGAAAGAGTTAGAAAAATAAAAACACCAAAACAACCAAAAATTGATAGTTTTTAATTATGGATTAACATTTTAATTATATAATAGATTTTTTTATTAAAGGGTCATATTATTTTGTTTTTTTTTTGACCAATGGGGCAATGGGTCTTATTATTTTGTTACATTGTATCAGAATGTGTCATTTACAGGTGTGTATTAAACACTTCGAGTCTTTGACAAAACATTAAACCCCACCTTAATTCTCCTTCCTTCTTTCTTTTTTTGTGTTCACATTATTGCCCTTTTTGCTTCACCTTGTTGACCAATGCGTCTGTGACTCTGTTGCTCAGTCTCTGTGTTACAACAATGTGAACCCACGTTTTGGGTCCAATAAAAATACCCACAAAAATAAAACACCGAATGACTTCATTTAAAAAGGGAAAAGAGCCAAGTGAACTTATTGAACCTCACAGGCCATGTTAGCTATTAAAGTGGACACATGTGAACATATGGGCTGGGGATGGGATCATTTGTATGAAGTTATGAACCACCACAAGGCACCAAAGTTTTAAAAAGTGCTTCAAACTTACAGGCAATTTAGATTTTGTTTGAAAAGTTCAACCTTGTTGAGTTCGGTGTGTTCTTGTTAGTGAGCAAAGGATGGATAGTTATAGTTGATTCTTTGATCTTATGAAACAGTCATGTGTGTAACTTTTATCTCATTGTAGTCTAATTTAGCCAAATTCTCCTGCTTTAGTAAGAAATCCACTAGATCGATCCATTTCCATTGGTCAATAAAAACATTTAAGAAATAGTCAAAAGAGAAAATGAACCCAATTTGGATTTGGTTCAATCATCAAGTTCATGAATGTGAAGAGACCAAACAACAAAACAATGTTATTGTGCAAATCAATTTGAAGTGATTTTCAATACACCTAGGGAGGCGATTTTAGCACCTATCATACATTTGTTTGGAAACAACTTCATCTTTTTTACAAAACCATAATTGCAAAATAATTAAAAAAAATTGAAAAAGAAAAAAAAATCATGTATGAGAAGAAAAATGAACTGTGAAAATTGTTTCCCTACTCTTGAGAATTGCGGTAAAAAATGAGTTATGTACACTTATACCCTCTGAGGTTTATCATCTTTTCGCATACACTACATGAGGTTTAAAAAAGTATACATACACTCATTGAGATTTCAAAATTATTGCATATAATCCCTGCAAGAGAAAACAATAAATAAACAAAAAAGAAAATATTTGTATTGAAGTTGAACCTTACACAATGAGTAATTTTATTAGGTTATTTCACCTCTTAGTATACATTTTTGCATACTTTTTTATTATTTTTTGTTTCATTATAAGGGGTTATATGCAATAATTTTAAAATATCAAAAGGTGTATGTGTAATTTTTGAAACCCCATGAGGTGTATGTGAAAAGACGATAAATCCCAGGGAGTATAAGTGTAATTAATTTCTAAAAAAATATTAACTATAATGTATAATTTTTTTATTTAATAAGAAAATTAGTCTGTTTTGTAGAACTCTTGAAAAGAGCATAAATAGTGTGACATGTTGAGTCAAGATTTGTTGTTTCATCTTCTATTGAAATGCCATGCGGAACCTTGACTATCATAGTATCAATAATTTAAACCTAATTTATTATAATAAAAAATCAATCCAATTTTGTCCTTGAATTAGTTTCACAAAATAGATTAGGATCTCCGAAAACCAAAATAAAAAAATCATTAAAAAAAAAAAATGGTAAACTTTACAAAAAAATTATCTCACCACACCTAGTTACTCTCGACACCCACACCAAAGTCTTAAAAGTCACTTTTACTCAAGTCACTCCCACATTATTCTCAAAATAAATTTATATATATTTTATTTCCTCAAACCGTAGGGACATTCCAAACCCCATAAAGACACCTAGAAAGAAATAAAAATCCAAATAAGAAAAAAACCACAAGGAGTTTTCTATATATGGCTTCTGAGATTGTCAAATACACAAGCCAGCTCATATGATCTGACACATTTTCTGTAATGATGCAACTTGGGTCCACACTCTACAGACCCCAAATGCTAAAGTACTCCGCGCGCGCACATGACCTACAATCCAGCATCCTAATAGGAGCGAGAAAGATAGGCATGAAAGGTGTGGACTGAAATGAAATAGTGGTAAGTGGGATGTAAAGCAAAACCGGGTCCGGGGTGATTGAGTAAGTGTGCAATGACCAAATCGCCCCTGTGAAATACAGCAATTTCATTTTCTATGTGCTGGAGCCAAATTTGCACCAGGCGCAATTTAGAAGCTTCTAATGACCAAATTACAGAAGGGCCACTTTGTCGCTATTGGTTGCTCGTGATGTGGTGGCGTTGCTAGCATTGCGTGTGTGATATGAAAGAAGGGCCACTTTGTTGTTTGTTGTCCTCCTCTTGGGCCCATGTTCCCCAGGTGTCCAATCAGCTGTTTGTTGCCCAACTTCTTCAAATTACTGATTTGCCCTTTTCATTTATAATTTTCCTTTGTTAAATATGTGCGGAGGTTTAAGTATTGGATTAAGTTGGTATTTAACTTGAAGACTTACAATTAACACTTAACCATCAAGCCCTTTAGGTGCATGTGAGATTGTTTATCGATCAAATGGTCCTTTTAAACACTTAGAAGCTCTTGAACTGCTGAAAATTGGAGAATTCAACTTAAATTCGAGTCCACATCGTAAAATAAAATACTTTGTCTTAATAAAATAAAATAAAATTACTGCTCAAACCATCCTTGGGCTTATAGAAGAGCCATTCCCGCACCTCAAACTATGAAGATTAATTATTTTGTTCTTATTGTTTTGTTGATCCACGTGTGAGTTGCATAAATTATGAAAGGAGCATAAATATACTTTTTTTTTTTTGTGAGATAATTCGATATAGATTTATGCATTGAAATAATAGTTTGACTCAGTACCCTTTTTTTAAGGGTTAAATTTTGAATATAAATGACTATCTGAGACAATTAATGGTTGGATTTAATTTAATGAATCAATAAATTATTAATTTTAATATATACAAATTTAATCTAGCGATATTTATACAATATCCCTTATGATTATTTAAAATTTATCATTCATTTTAAAAACTTCCATGGTTGACTTTTGGAAAGCAATGTACAATAAGTTATATTGGGAGTTGGGACCCTATAAGAATGTATAGCAGCCCCCAGATATTAGCATCTTAATTCTCATATAAAGTGGGCTCAGATAAATACAATAAATTGAAGCAACTTCTGATGGGCCATGTCTAAGTATCGTTTGCTTTACTTCACAAGTATCCGTAGAGCATAGGCTGGTAATTGGGCTTCTACAAATTTCAGTAGAGGGTGGCCCAAAAGATCAGTAGCATCTATCAGATGGTAACAGGCCCTCTCATGCATGTATCTTGATTTTGGCCCAAAGCCTAAAACCAAACCATGATGCTGATGATGACGGAGAGATCAATCAAGGGTGGGGCCCAAGAGCTATTTCATGTGGTTTGGATGTCCATATCAATGCATGCTTGCACTTGGAGTAGCCTAACACAATAATATTGCCATTGTTTTTTGTCTTTCCTTTTCGTATGTGTGAGTGAGGAAGTGAGGAGTGTATATAACTGTTGTGTTTGTCTCCATCATCCAAAATGGGATATCAGATAAACTTAATTAAGGTCAAAATAATAAGAAGTAATTCAAAAGATTCACTTAACAACTCAAGCTTCATAACTTAACAATCTAATTTATTAAAGAGGTGCCCTTAAATCAGATTTTAATGAATTTTAAAATCCATCAAAATTCAAAGAAAATAATTAAAATTCTTATGTAATCCATTATGTGCAAGCAAATCCATTAAATTTCATCTAAATCTATTTTAAAAAATTTAATAAATGCACATGAAAAGTCAAGGATCTCACTTTTATAGTTTACTTGGAGGCTTGGAGCTCATAAAATCCGAGCATGTGTTAGATCATAGGTCACGTGAGAGAAATAGGCATAATCAAATACATACGCTCGTGATAGAGGATATTTTTTTATGAGCAAATTACAATTTAGTACTTCAACTTTATATGTTGTTTCAATTTAGTACCCCAACTTTAAAACCTTGCAAAAAAGTACCTCAACTTTCATTTTGTGTCAAAATAGTACCTCCGTTAGTTTTTCTGTCAAAATAGCAGGGGTATTTTCGTCTTTTCCTTAAATTTAAAAAATAATAAATTTTTTTTGAATAAAAAATAATAATTTTTTTTTTAATAAACAAATTTAAAAAATTAAAAAAAAAATTAAAAAAATAAAAAAAAAAAATTTTTTGGGTAAGGGGTGCAGGGCGGGGAGGGGAAGGGAGGGGCTGGGGCTGGGATGTGCGACGGGGGTTGGGGCTGGGGGGTGCAACGGGGCTGGGCGGAGGGGCAGGGGTGTGCGACGGGGGTTGGGGCTGGGGGAGGGGGTGCGACGGGACTGGGTGGGGGGAGGGGTGGGTCGGGCAGAGAGAGGGGGAGTGGGTGGGGGTGGGCTGGGGATGGGCTGGGGAGGAGGGGAGGGCAGGGAGGGGGGACGGGGGCTGGGATGTGCAACGGGGCTGGGCGGAGGGGCAGGGGTGTGCGACGGGGGTTGGGGCTGGGGGAGGGGGTGCGACGCGACTGGGGTGGGGGGAGGGGTGGGTCGGGCAGAGAGAGGGGGAGTGGGTGGGGGTGGGCTGGGGATGGGCTGGGGAGGAGGGGAGGGCAGGGAGGGGGCGGGCTGGGGAGGGGAGGGGAAGGGAGGGTGGGGGCTGGCTGGGGAGGGGAAGGGAGAGGCTGGTTGGGGAGGGGAGGGGTGGGGGTGGGGGTGGGGGCGGGGGGGGAGGGAACCAAATTTTTTTTTTAATTTTAATTATTTTAAAATAATTATTTTAAAAATTTTTTTTATTTTAAATTTTTTTTATTCAAAAAAAATTATTATTTTTTAAATTTAAGGAAAAGACGAAAATACCCCTGCTATTTTGACAGAAAAATTAACGGAGGTACTATTTTGACACAAAATAAAAGTTGAGGTACTTTTTTGCAAGGTTTTAAAGTTGGGGTACTAAATTGATACAAAATGAAAGTTGAGGTACTTTTTTGCAAAGTTTTAAAGTTGGGGTACTAAATTGAAACAATATATAAAGTTGAGGTACTAAATTATAATTTACTTTTTTTTATTTTGTAAAAGGGGTAAGTCCCACCGGGGCATTGGTCAACCAAGGTTGATTAAAAAAACAAAAAAAAGCGAGAGTATATTGTTTATTGTCCCCCTGGTTGAGGTATTGGCCACTTCTCTTCTCGCGCTCTTCCGTATTGAGCGAGAAAGAGAAGAAACACAAAGAGAAATAAAAAAAAAAAAAAATACATCATTTTCCATATCCAATTACCGAAGGTCACAGACTCGACCATCTCTCTTACTGGCTTGGCTTCCTATCACCATCAACCCCTAGCTGTTCTCTTCTACATTCTTAATAATTCTCGCACTCTTTTTGCCCAAACCCTAACCTTTTCTCCACGCATTTCGTCGGTCAATTCCTTCAATAATTGATCGTCTCCTATCATCCCCAAAATTCAGGGCTGGCATCGGCGCCGATGCAATTCCTCCCACTATTTATTTCGATTTAGGGTTAGGGTTTTTGCGATGCTATCTCTCCTCCCCTGAAACCCCATCATCGGTGGTTCGCTTAGGAAGGTAAGCTCTGATTTCTTCGTTTCGCGTTCATCAAGTTTCCTTCTCAGTTATGCTTACAAGCGCCTTTGTCATTAAGCTTTCTTGGTTTGCACGGAATAGATGATTCTGTCTTTTTTATATTCATGTGAATTGCTTTGAATTGTTGGGTTATTTAATTATTATTATGTGATGGTTATGGTTAGGGCTAGGACATTTAGGCAAATGGAAGCTCCCGGCGGCAATCTTGACTCGTATAGAGCTCCTTCGGGAAATAGTAGTTCTAGAAGATATGGGATGCTATCCGCTTCCAATATCATTCAGGCACCACTTTCTGCCTTGCTGGAGTACTCTGGTCTTCTCCGTGGCCGCTCTAATCACCAAGAAGCGGAATCTTTGATTAGTGGGCGTAGCTCTGCTGGGTTTCGGGATCACCATCATGGTCAGCTAGACCAATCTGTGGCAACAAACAATGACGGGGAGGTCTCTATTAGGATAATTGGTGCAGGGGAACAAGAGCATGACAGGGAAGGCGCGGGTTTAGTAGTTGGTCAGTTGAGGGAAGTTACTGCCCCCCAAAATGAGGTTTCTTCACAACCAATGGCTGGGGCGGCCTCTGTCACATTGGCAACAGAAGAGGGTCAGGGAGATACCAGGACGGATCGTGGTTCAGGAGAGGGCATTTCCCAATCGATAAATGGAAGTGCTGATGGAGAAGTAGGTGATGGAGCTGGGGCTAATGGCAGGGATTCTTCTTACCAAAGATATGACATTCAGCAGGCTGCCAGGTGGATTGAGCAGATCCTGCCTTTTTCTTTGCTTCTATTGGTGGTCTTCATCCGCCAGCATTTGCAAGGTAAGTGTTTTTCTAACTTATGTTTGCAAATATTGATCATGCTTTTCGTTCTCTTAAAATGAATGCTCAGTTGTAGTTAGACATTTATTTCATTGTATCTGCTATTTGATGATTACTGGGTTGATAACCATCTTGGGGATTTGTATTGTAAGTTTGGAGGACGTGAGTTGGAGGACAAGTGTATTCCTCCAATAACTAATTTATCAGTAGCAATGAGTGTAACTCTCTCTCTCTCTCTCTCTCTCTCTCTCTCTCTCTCTCTCTCTCTCTATAGACACATGCATATACAAATATACACACATATATATATATATATATATCAAGAATTAAGATGCTAGGAAGAGCAAAGCCAAGTATATATTTGAAACTAAGTGCTGGTGAGTGATAAAACCCATCTACTTCCACGGGCCTATTCCTTGGGTTCAATGTCCCTTAAGTTGCCTAGGAATATAAAAAATAAAAGAAAACACTATTGATTTGGCCTTTAGTCAGTTGTATGATGAACTGGTAATATGCATTTCTACCTTGATTGTCAACTTCAGGTTGTCCGCTTATGCATGCTACTTCATCTGTGTGAAACTTGTCAGGTTGGTAGATATTAAAGAACCAAACATGAATCTTATAAAAAAGAACCAAACAGGAATGATTTTACCTTTTGCATAAAATGTTGTTCATAGCCATTAATTCGGAATACTTGCATTTGTAGAGTAAGGGTTCTCATTATGAGCATATTTAAGCTCACCTTTTTAGGCCATCTTTTCCCCTCTCTCCTTTCAAATTAGCGACCATTTTTGCTCTGCATTGACTTACAGGTTTCTTTGTTACAATTTGGATTGCTGCTGTTATGTTCAAGTCAAATGATATTCTAAGGAAACAGACAGCTTTGAAGGTATACTTAATATTTATTTATTTTGCAACTTTCAACAGTTGCTGTTGTTTTAGCATAGCGAGCTTTTGTTTATTATGCATAGATGTGGTTGTTGGCTGCAGGGAGAGAGGAAAGTCTCTGTTCTAATTGGCATCTCTCTTGCATTCACACTTCATGTGGTTGGCGTTTACTGGTGGTATCAGAATGATGACCTTCTGTACCCATTGATTATGCTTCCTCCTAAAGTAATTCCACCTTTCTGGCATGCTGTTTTCATCATCATGGTGAATGGTAATCTTTTTTTGCCCAAGTTATCACTGTGGCTGTTCTTTGCAAATTTTGACAGTTTTCAATTTTTTGTAGCAAATAATTTTCTTATGTGATAATTTCTCTTAAGCAACTTTCTTTCTGTGGCATCATTCTTAGGATAGCAGTGGGGAAAGTGTTAAGAACTTAACATTTAGTTTTTATTTCTTATTAATATTCAAATCTCTCCTACAGAGGGTGCTTCACTTTTCAGAAGTAGTTCTTGCTTTTGTGTACAGCATGAAATTTTAGCTTTACACTTGTACTTGTAATTTTGGCTTTCTGTGGGCGCATGCATCTTTTTTCATTTATTTTAACCTTTGCAGTTTTCTATCTTATGTGTAGCAAAAATTATTTGTATTGAAAGCATATTTTGAGCTTTCCGTACATGTGTCTCTTCATCAAGTGTTCGGATATAAGAGATTTTCATGTTCTTATTGTTACTAGATGCTTCATTCCCAATTTCTGTAAAATTTAAGCTATATGTTAAGTTATTGTAGTGCCTTGTGATGGTTACCTCAAATTGGTTGCTTTCAGACACCTTGGTCCGGCAGGCAGCAATGGTTCTCAAGTGTATTCTGTTAATATACTACAAGAACAGCAGAGGTCATAACTATCGTAAGCAGGTGAGGTACTATGAAATTAAGCAAAAGTAAATTGGGTAAAGTTACTTTTGTTTCGGAAAAGATTAAGCAAAACAACAGAAACTGGCTCAAAGCTCTTCTTATGAAGCTGTTGCAATTACTTCTTGTCTTTCATTTGATTGCTGGAACTAAAATGTAGGGCTAGGTTCATTTAATTGACATTTTCCCCCCTCCTTTATTCCCCATCACTTTTTCACTGTAGAAGTGCCTCTTTTCCAGGGTCAAATGCTTACTCTGGTTGAGTATCTACTGCTGTTGTACCGTGCCTTGTTGCCAACACCAGTGTGGTATCGGTTCTTCTTGAACAAAGAATATGGAAGTCTTTTTTCGTCACTTATGACAGGCTTATATTTGACTTTCAAGCTCACATCTGTTGTGGAGAAGGTAAGAATTTATGTTGATATAATTTTTCTTATGTTCCCAATATTACTCCAGTTTTATGACCTCTTCATGAAGAATGACTCCTGGAAAAAGTAGTTTTTCACATGTCATTACTGTTTTTTGCTCTCCCCTTGTTCGATGAGGTTAGGTGCAATCCTTCTTTGCTGCATTGAAGGCATTATCACGCAAGGAGGTGCACTATGGGGCTTATGCAACATCAGAGCAGGTAAAATGGATATATATTTTTTCCCAATTGACTTTCTTGGAAATTTGAATTGTCTGAGTGATATGAATCATATGGCAAGTGGTGGGGGTTTGTGTACCATGTTCACAGTATAAGCAACATCTGACCAATGCCTTGTTTGTGGATGGTGTTACTGATACTATTTTGGTTTTAGATTTTAAGGTTTTCATAGTTTTATTTTGGTGGTTTTGATCCTTAAATGAAAGAGCTATTGGTTCATGCATTTAAGTTGTCGGTGATCTGATGCAGGTCAATGCAGCAGGTGATCTATGTGCTATTTGCCAGGAGAAGATGCATGCTCCCATCCTACTTCGTTGTAAACACATCTTTTGTGAGGACTGTGTATCAGAGTGGTTAGTTTATTTCTGTGGTCTAGGTTTTGTCTTTATATATTGCATTTTAAAACTGTTTGTACCAAATACCGTAGTTACATTTTGTCTTTGTTGAAACTGCTTTCCTATCCGACCAGTTACCTTGCATTGCAAATTTTACATCATAATAACAAATTTTGAGAAACAAAGTGATTGTTGATTGCTTTTTCAAAATGATTTACTTATTGAGAAAACTATGCAGAATGTTAATATTATCGGTTTGAGAATTTGTCAAAATTAGTTTTGGTTTCCGTGGAATGGTCTCTGACCTGAGTAATCCCCCAAAAATTTAATGAACAACCACTCAATAGCCTTGCTTATGGTAGTTCTTTTATCCCCTTTGTCTGCTGACAGACTTATTTGTTCAGGTTCGAGAGGGAACGGACATGCCCATTGTGCAGGGCTTTGGTAAAACCTGCAGATCTGAGATCGTTTGGCGATGGATCAACGAGTTTGTTTTTCCAGCTGTTCTGAATCATCTACTGTAAAAAGCGAGGAGTTCTTCTGCTTTGGTGTTCAAATTCTTATTCAAAGCAGCCATCTCCCTCCTGATCCTTATGACTATACGGGTATATTTGATTGTATTTTTGCTCTGCCTTGTTCATGGGTTGCCCTTGGAAAGAAAAGTGTTTGGGTATAACTGAACTGGCTATTGTTCATACGATGTATTGAGAGAAAGGTCAAATGTATGTAATGCGCGAATTAAGCTACAGAGAAGTTACTTTAATACCATGTCCAACTGTTAATTTGCCATGAATGAAAGTTTCCCGCACCCCTTCCCCTCATATTACATTTCTGTTTTTCCTTCTAGATTTTCTTTTTCTATTTTTGGTGGGTTGGCAAATGACAATTGTCAAACGTGAAATCTATTCCCAGACTTCTTCAAACGTCGCTCACATGGCCCCATTTGCACCACTAATTTTTGGTGCTACAAGGCCAACTACTACCTCCAATTTTTTCACCTCTTCCTTCAGGACCTTCCCTCACCTGATGTATATATAAGATAGTTCTCCAATCCCTCTCTCCAACCCCATATCTCTCTACATCATTGATCATATTTCTACTAGACAAACACAATCTAACTTCCCCACCTTAGCTTTCTCTGAGAATTATAGGTAACCTTTCATCTTTGATCCTCATACAGTGATGGCAAAGGGAAGGAGGTACATGCACAATTGGGTCGAAGTTGCACCACCCCAGATCATAGCCCACCAAAAATGTTCAAATCTTCCAAAATTAGAGACCATTGTTGAAGAAGGATCTGAGAGCTTTGAGATTCTGCCAAAACGAGTGGTGTTTCTTCTTCCAGTATTTCTATCTTTTGTTTCTTACTTCTTATTGTATAGGCATATTGCTTGATGTGCCTGGGGGAAATGTTCATATAGAAGGGAGGCAAAATTGTAAGTGATATAGATCGGCAGGCTAGAACTTGAGGTGCTTTCAGCACGTCTGAAATGTTATGATATTTTGCATATAAGCATTGATTCAATTGTTGCAAATTTTTCATCTCTCTCTCTCTCTCTCTCTCTCTCTCTCATTTCTTGCTGGTTGTGGCTGAACATAAATGCATGCATATCTGATGTGATTTAATTTTAATTAATTCCAAAGCTTGTTCACTGTTATCTTTCGATCAATTAGTCAATTACCATGTTTATAGAGGGACATTGAGTTTGAATCCATTCGGGCATTCCTACTACTATCCGGCTTTTTAAGTTTTTGAAGGAAAAACCTCAATATGTTAGGAAGGAGCACAAGGAATTACAAATTTACAATCCTCTGAATCTCTGATTCTGAATGGCTGAAGAAAATCCTGGGCCTTCTTCAATCTAAAAAGAACCACTTGATGTGCTACTTTATTACGAGCACGGATCGATACCGGATGATCAGTCATTTCAGTTGCGGAATTTTTGTAAATTGAGAGAATTCCCGGGTCTTTCTTTTTGAATTTTGCAAAAGAACCGACATTATTTAGAACAACAACCTACAAATCAAATAAGAATTCTGAAACTCGGAACAAAATGCACTGGTTGTACAAGGAGGACATGGACAATATTTGATGATCTTGAAGTAAGGTACACATGCCATTGGAAACAACCCAACCTTAAGCAAAAGAATATTACATCCACAAATTAATATACATTGGGTAATTTTAAACCCCCTAAACTAACTTAAAAATTTTCTTAAACCCTCACCTATCTAGAAACTCTCCCAAAACCCCAAAAAACTTATAATACATTTTTTACCCTTCTGACACACTCTGACGCGCGCGCTGACGCACTCTGACGCGTGCTGACGCACTTTGATGCGTGCTCTGACGCGCGCTGATGTGGATCAGTGAAACTGAATTTCAAAAATTCAGTTACACTAAAAAAAATATAATTTTACATTATTATTAATTAGAATAAAAAAATAATTACACCATTATTTTCTACAGAAAAAATAATTACACCTTTATTTGAAAAAAAATAACAATTATATCAATTCAGTGTTTCACTAGAGACTAAATGCAGTTTTAGTCTAAATTCAGTTTCACTTAATGCACTGAAACTGAATTCAGTGAAACTCAAACCCTAAGCTATGTCATCGGCGTCCACATCTCCGATCTCAAACTCAAACCATAGACTACACCGTTGTCGTCCAGATTTTGAATGTTCGACCACCTCACATGCGCCGAGAACACGACTCATAAATGAATTACCTTTTTCACTTCTCCCAACCATGCAATGAACTGTGGTCCTTTGGTCCTATACAACAGTAATCACCAAAAGCGTGAGGCTGCCTAAATCTGTTTTCACCTGCAAATTTGATTCATAATATGTATTTCAGGACCACAATTTCATTCAAAATTCATCTAAAACTCACAGTTGAAACTGTTTCACGAACTGAGACTGTTTCACGAACTGAAACTGTTTAATCTCAATAAAATTCCCTAAAAAAACCAAAAGATCCAAACTTTTAACGATCAGAGACATTAACATAAATTACAAATCTGAAAGTTAGGCATGCTAAATATGCATAAATTGAAATTGTGAAGCAAACCTTCACAAGATCTCCTACTTCTTCCTTACATTCCAGTTTGTCCTCTGCCAACCAGTTTTCCAAAAGGTTCTTTTTATTCTGGTTCACAAAAAACAAAATTATTAAAGCATGAATCGAAGCCAAAAAAAAGAAAGATCAAAATCAGGTCTCACCACCACTTGCGGCAGAGCCGCCGCAGTGGCTGTGAGGTTCAATTTGGGATTTCTTGATTCATCAACAATTGGACTAATCCAAACACATAGAATTGAAGAGCACAACGAGAAGAAGAAGATGGGTACCTGACTTGACGAAAATGGTTGTCGGAACACAGAGATTGCCGACAAGGATGTCTCCGGCTTCTCTTCTTCGAAACGGCTAGCCTAGGGGTCGTCCAAATCTTCTGATGGCACCAGTGGACTCGGAACGACGAGAGGAAGCCATCCATGGCGGTCCGGCACCTCGTCATGGCCGGAATTGGCGGATCTCCGGCGAGGGAGCGCAGGTTTGCCTAGACCCGATCCGGCGTGGACGCTAGCTTTCATGGCGAGTGGAATACAGGAGGAGGAAGAGGGAGGAGAGACGAGAAGATCGGGACCGGTATCGCCGGCAACCGTCGTCGGACGACGGAGCACGCACCGGCGACAACCATGCGGAGAGAGAGAGAACATACAGAAGAGAGAGAGAGAGTCTGAGTGAGTCTAATATGATTTGTGTTATAATCAATGGGAGAGATTAAAAAAGGGTAAAACTGTAACATTAAAAAAATAGGGGTCAAACTATTAGTTGACTAAGGGGTTTTGGGAGAGATTAAATGTTTAATAGGAGGTTGAGAAATAGTTTTATTAAAGGTGGAGGTTTATAAATAACTAAGTTCAAACTCGGTAGTTTTAAATAGTTTACTATAATAAACATTTCAGGCAGAAAGAATATCTTCCACCCCCTCTTTCCCTCTCTAAGAGAAAAAGGAAGAAGAAAAAAAGAGAACAAATGCTACACTAATCTTTAAGAAAAAAAAAAAAAAAAAAAAAGACAATGCTGCTTAGGCAGAAGATGCAGGGGGTCTTTTAGTATCTTCTGCTACAGGAGGTGTTCTAGCATCTTCTGCTACAGAAGGGTTTTTAGCATCTTCTTTCTGAGGAACTGAGACATCTGAATTTGGTGTGACTTCATTTGCAGAAACATCTTTATTTTCTTGTGGGTTGTGGGTGAGGACAGGAGGCATTTCCTTAGTTGGTGTGGTTACAGGTGAAAGGTCCTCTGGAGGTGGGGTTGGGGGTGGTGATGAGCCTGGAGAAATGGAGAGCATCCTGGAGACCTCAGTTGGGCTGGTTAAGGGGTAAACTTCTGAAACTTCTTCGTCGTCTAAATACACAACATCCTGCATAGTGAGTTGGTGGTATTCAACAATTTCCCTCAGGAACCGGTTCTCGCGTGCATAAACTGAATTCTCATTAGCTAATCGAGACTTCTCAGCCAGAAGTGTCTCCAATTGAAGCCGGATCTGACATCACATTATATACATGTTAGGAACAATAAATTAATGAATGCATATATGTGCAAGTATCCCGAAGAAATTGTACCAACATTAGAAACAAAGAAGCAGAAAATAGACCAGTCCTAGTTTAGGATCAAGCACAACAAACACTGAAAAGGAAAACAGTACACATACCAAGTCATCATCTGCCTTGTGGTTTCCCTTGTCACGATTCTCGCGAAGGCGCTTATTTTCTTCTTCTAGTTGAGCACATCTTTCCTTTGCAAAAGCCAGATCTGCTTTAACAGTTTTCAGCTCCCGAAGAAGTAGTTTTGCTTTGGCAGCCGTTGCCATTGCAACCTGTGACCCAAAACAAAGACCACTTATGCATTCCACTGGCTTAAGTGAAATCTAAATAAATCCCAAATGAAAAATTGAGAATGAGGTTCAATCCCATCATCAATGTATAGATCAAGTTTTCTAATCTCACATGCACAATTGTTAAAGGAGTTCCAACTTATGTAATGTAAGTCTAAAGAGTATCCTATCCCCTTTGCTGTGAATTTCATTCATGCTGTAAGTTTGATGCATGCACGGAACTTTGTAATGTTTAAATCCAGTGACAGACTGACCAGTCAGAATGATTCAATAATTTCAATCAGACTCATTAAGATTCTCTACTTTTAACAGCATGAACCAGTCACACACAAATACATAATTGCCACCTTACGTCGCGAGATGCCTTGAGTTGATTATCACTGTTGGTTTGAGTCTTAGGCTGCTGCCATGAACTGTTCTGGTTCTCACCAAAAGAAGCTTGATTTTGTGCCTCGGGATGGTCTCCTCTTCGTTTCATTTGCAGCTTGATGTCGGCAGTCTTACTCTCCACCATCGTACGACCTTCCTGAAAAGCAAAAACGACAACACAAATAACATTATCATGAATACAATGTTGTTTCCTATAGTACTGAACATGGCATATAAATTGAAGAAAACACTCCATTTAGATTTACAACTAGCAAGCAAGGATTAGCATTTTACCTCGAAAGCCTTCTCAAAAGTGTCACCGAGATTATTAAGGGAAGTTGTGAGTGCATCCAAGCCCTTTCGGAATGTGGGATTTTCCATTCTTCTTGAGTTGTCAGAGGACTGATATGGTTGCTGGAACTGTCTCCAAAAAATGAATAAGAAAGCTCGGCAATGAAAATTTATATAGTGCATGATGAGATGATTGTATATGTCTACAAAGTTAGAAACTTGGAAACCAATTTGACTGAATATGCATACAAATATGAAGCTGAAGGATCTCACCTGAGAGCCACTGGAGGCATAGGAGGACTGTGATCTGATCTCTCCAGGCATATCAGCTTGTTCGGCTACACTATCCTCTTCAAGAATGGCTTTGGCTTTGCGAGCCAGAACACCCCAAAACCCAGATTTTGTGGATGAATCCTCGTACGCAGAAAAGTCCTGCATTATTATATTTATAGGCATCAAAATCATCTCAGAACAGAGGCAATTCATTTTCATGAAGAACGCAAAACAGGGTCACACAATTCATTGAAAATAAAACGAGCCCAGATAATCAAATCAGATCAGAGAAATCATAATCAAATTTACAGAGAAAAAAACCAAGATCAAGAATTCAGGGAAAACCTTGGATCGACTGCGTTCGTGGGAAAGCGCGGAGGCGCGAATGGCCTGAGCGGCGAGAGACGAGGAAGCAGAGAAAGTTTTGGAAGATTGCAGAAGCGAAGCTGGAGACGATGCAGAGTTGTCGTCAGGTGAGCGATGAATGATCTCCTCTTTGAAAGTGGACGCTCTTGTCATCCCCTGTCTTCTCCTGTACGCCATTTCTCTCTCTCTCTCTCTATCTCTGTTTTCGCTCTTTAATCGTTTATTCCAAAACGCAATCACTGAATGATTGAATGAATCGCTTCCGTCACCGGCGATCAAAACGACGACGAAGGAGGAAGCGTTTTGCAGGCAACCGCTGTTTGGTTGGTTTTTGGGTTGGCCTAACGAACTCTTCCGCGTTTTCTTCGAAAGCAAAAAAACTGAAATATGAATGAATGAAAGGGAATGAAATGGAAGCCGCAGAAACAGAAAAATAATAGCGTCAGCGCTGGCTATATATAATAATAATATTCTATTCTCTAACACCTGTTCTGTTCCTTATTCCCTGCCCTTGGATTTTCATTTCCATACAAAAAATTTAAAAATTTCTATCCAACCAAGGCAAGGACTTTATTTCCTTTCAAAAGAAAGGTAAGGACTTTATTACACAAAAAATGTTTATTAATAATTAAGGTGGGTCATGTAAACATGTTGTGTTGTTGTTGTGTCACTTGTGTGACAACTCATGAATATTGGGGTGGGGAACTGGCCCATGTAATTAAATTGTAAAAGGACTTCATCAACTGGAACTGGACCCCTTTGGAGAGTTGTTGACGTGTGAACCAGTTTCATTTTTTGTTTAATCTATAGTTTATTGTTTATATGCACATTGTGATTCCCTCAGACTAAGCTAGTTAATTGCTTTGTGTACAAGTAATGGTATGCCACCACAAACTCTTTGTGTGAGCGATTCGTATATATGACAGGTCAAACTCAAAGACATGCGCATATTTTTACGACAAACTTTCAGACACAGCGACACAGCCAAAAACCCAAAATGATTCTCTTCTCTATAAAGTGTGTTTTTGACAGATTAATGGATTTAACAATAAGGTGAAAAAACATATTAGTAACTCTCGGACAATGAATGTTCAAAATTTCTTTTGTTTTAGGACTTCAGTCCCTTTCTTACAGTTGAAGAGCTAAATCAGTATACTCATGAGTATTGATTGAAGACTGGTGTTGATAATCACCATAAGGCTGATTTCTCAGCTGCATGTGGTGGGCATAGGTAGAGAGCTCTCTGATAAGTACTCTTTTTATCAGAAAAGGCCATCAGCTCAGCACCTGAACCGTTCTGCATGAATCTGTCATGTCCTGAAGAATTTATCTTACCAAGTTGAGCTCTCAAATATGGCAGATCGAATGTGAACTGGCGAGGCAGTGACATGGCTTGGTCTGGTTTTGGCACTTGGCTTGTCTCAGATGAGCTGCTGATTGCATGACTTGGACCTTGAGCAGCTTTTGTTGTTTGATCATCTCCTCTTAAATGCACTGGACTCAATTTATGTGTGGAGCTCTTAATTTGACTAAAACTTGGAATGCCCATGTTTCTAAGTCTGTGTTGCAACAACTTTGAGTGAGAATACTCCGAAGGTGACTCCATGGGTTGTGCTTCATTCCCCAAATTCCCTTGGTTCAGTATCATTTCTGTTGACTTATTGCCAGTGGTTTTGAACCCGGAAACTGAGAAACTGTAGTCTCCAGCATTAGATTTGAAAGAATCCAACCGACTCTCATTTCTTCGATTCTGATGAAATTCACTGGAGTGAACTTCACCTCCCAATGTACCATGTGAATTCTTTCTTTCACTACTAGATGCCACTTCAACTGTAGCACTTTGGATACCCATTTCATCACCTAAAGATCCCTTTTCTCCTTTGTCAGCATCCCAGGAATGCAAACTGTCACCAGTGCTCTTCATAATAAAAGTAGGATGCACATGAATCTTGTCCCAGAAATTTTGAGATGGTGGTGCAGTGAACACAGTATTCAGAGTACTTGGTGCCCATTGGGTAGAGGCGGTTGTGAAAGGAGTTTGACTTTTTTGCAGTTGGAACCATCCAAGTAACTTCTTTCTGGCAATCATCTGAGCTGTTGGTCCTAAGTCTTTAACAAACAACATCAAGCTTTCTCTGTAACCAATATCCTGCTGATTCACCTACATAGAAAACTGACTATTCTCATGGAAGATTTTGTGACATCAATCAATGATACATAAATGAAAAACCACATTAGTTATCTTGGCCTTTCAGGAATATGGCATTAAATTATCAAGGCCAAGTGATGTGGATAAGGTTTGCTGATTCTTGAACTAGGCACATAAACACATAAACACACACACACATAGAGGATTTTAATGATAGGACAGGAGGCCTACCAAAAGGCCATATTGCATATATAGAAGTTGAGATCATTAATTCAAGGACCCATTCATTTGCAGAAGAACAGCACAAAATAAAGAAAATGTGCACTTTAGATACCACAGGCCGTGATCCTAAAAACTAAAACCATATTCCATAGTTCATGTACCACCTGATTATTGGGAAATATGTGCTGTCTGTATCACTGGTGTCATGTATTTCACACACTGCATATGAGGTTGTATATTTAGAAACACAAAAACAAGCAAAGAAGACTTACATGCTCAAGTTGCTTTACATTACTAGAAATTGTCAAAGCAATTGACTCATTCTCATTGAGGAAGGATGTCCAAGGTCTATATGTACAGCGTTGATCTGCTTCAAAGGATCTAGATCTTCTACCATCTTCAATACCTATTAACAAACACAAACAAAATTCAAGTAAGGTCCTAAACCTTGACTGAACTGTGAGAATTAGTTAGGACAACGGATCAAAGGAATTTGGGTTTGTAAAATAATGGATTATATTTTACTTCTTACCGAGAACTTTGTGATCTCTTTCATCAATGCCAGAGCACCCAGTTTTTACTTGGCTTCTCCTGATATTTGATGAACCACTAAATGAGCATGCCATAGCTTTTGATGATTCAGCAATCTTCATGCTAAGGGATTTCATATTTCTAGCAATTTTCGGACAGGAGCTAGAAGCTGACTTCCCAACTTCACCTTGGGCCCTCCTACCACTTCTTTGTCTCGTCTCTGAGAATTCTAATTCAAAGTTCTCAGGATAGGTTTTTAAAACATGAAATACCTTCTTAGTTAGTTCATGTATGACACGAGCCTGTAAAAAACAAGAGTTTTTATTCAGCTGATGGAGCAAATGTAGATTTTTCAAGTTGGAGAATTAAAACTTTCCAAAAGTTATGCAGAGGTTCAATTAGCAAATTAGCATACCTGTCTAAAATAAATGGTAGCTGAAGAATTAAAATGCATTGCATTTTCTGTTATTAGAAATGCATCATGCTGCAAACAGTTCATTAATCGTCAGATGACAAATCAGATGTCAATTAGATAATCTATAAATAACGAATACTCCAAACAGCCAAAGATATAGCTTTAATAATTTTTTAACTAAATCAGCTTTTAAACTGATCCATGTTTTGGATCAGGACTCCATTATAATGAGTTATCACCAGCAGATCATATTCTAGCTCATGTGAAACAGAAAACAAGTTGGATATACATATATACAAGTTGAATCTTGATGTTATGTGAGAAAAATAATAAGTTCTATTCTGAACATTAGAAATTCCTAAGGTTATCTGACATCTAAGACATGTTAAATAGATTACGCCGGCATGTTGATCATCCAGAAAATTTATGAGCTTCGAACTTTCCATTATGGTGCATACAGAGAAAAATGCCTAGGAGAGGAGAAAACTAAATAATAGAGTCAAAAATACAAGGAAACTTACATTACCATCAATTTGAGTTCAGTGAGAGGGCAATTAATAAGCCATGTGTCCCCCAGTTAAGACAAGGTTAACCATGACATACTTTTAAAGTGCATTCAAGCAAATAGTTCAGGAATTGGTTGGTTTGTGGTAAAAAAAGGCAATTTACATTTAGAATAGAACTAATTTTTGAGAGAGCAGCAGACCTCAAATTGTTCAAGGGTTTTATACATTCCTTCATGAAGTTTAGCCCTCATAGTCCCAAAATCCATAGGCTCTTCGATGATTTCATAGTAATCTTCAACCTTATAAAAAGAAAAATTTATAACCATGACTGAGAAAAGAAAAAGAAAACATACAAATATTAAATGATAAAATCACAATGAGATATGCACCTCATTGGGGTCAACTGGTTCAGCAAATATTTCATTGGTATCTCTCCTGTAATTTTTCAAAAATATGCATATCAACACAACGATGAAATTTTCTAATAAGGTACTTAAAATGCATATGCAATCATAAAATATGCTATTTGTCATATGCAAATAAAAAAAATGCTTTAAAATAGTACCCACCTCTGTAATATGTCAAGGACAAGCTCAAGTATGCGCTTTTCCGGTAACCGGATTGTAGATAGAACAGTGGATGGTTGATCTAACGCAAGCACTAGGTTAGACTGAAATTCATTTTTGTTGTAATTCATAAAGGTGCAGAAATACAATGAGACTTCACAGTGAAGAAATTAAGCTAACCAGTGTAGGTAGCATGAGCACCAGGTTCTGGGCCATCTTTACCCTGCACAACCTTTTGATCTGATAGAAAAACAAATAGACTGCACATTACCACATCATTGTCATCGAAATAAAAAAGAAGGTCATTTATGGTGCGAAAGAGGGTCACCACTATTAGTTTGGTGATCTTCATGACTGGTTTCCTCTTGACCCTGCATGACACATTAATTGGGAAATTGGGGACTTAATACAATTTACAGAAGCCCCTTAAAATGTAACAAGATAATGTCACACACCCATACACACACACACACACACACATATGTGCAATTAAACAAAAAAGAAGCAACTTTCCTGGTTCGGTGGGGGTGAAAGTACAGTAACAGCAACTTCATCAACAGGTCTGAGTTTTCTCTTCTTTCTGGCCCTTGTCCGGAAAGCTGGTCCCTGAACGTTACCCAAGTGGCGCTTCATTTGCTGTTCACTACTGCTACTTCTAGTAGCACTAGCACTAGCAGTAGAACCAGTCCCAGTGCTTGTACCAGCTGTGACACCCACGCGTCTCGGCGGCTGGGCCTTCCACGCTTCCAAAGCAGAGATTCGCGGGCTCCTCCTGTGCCCCTCCTTCCATTTTGACTTGTCTAATTTTTTACTACACACAGTTGACAACCAAAGTGAAAAAAACCCACATTGTTAAAGTTAAAAGAAATTTCAAACATACTCTCACATTTTTGTGAACATGAACAAAAACCCACCTGGACATTCTCACAAACACAGTCCTAGCTACTCCTACTTGGGGGGGTTTTGACCAGGTGATTCTATAGTTCCATAGGTTTATAGAAAAAGAGAAGAAGAGTTGAAAATGCAGTGAAAAATGTGAGTGTGGCAGAGGGTTATACAACTACATAGGGAAGATTAGAATCAGACACAGCTTTGCAAAGGGATTAATTGTTTCTTTTTATGAGAGATGTGGATATTCCAGATGAGGTAAAAACGTTAAACCCCATATTTGCTCCTCTTTTTGCTTCATATTGTATTCCTTTTCAGGCTCCAAGCTATAAAAGTTATAAAACACATTAATATTTTGTTGATGTGATCTCCTTGTAATATTGTAAATAAATATAATAATAATGATTAACTGAAAAGGGGAAGAGCATTGAATTGGAAATATGGTCAAATAAGCAATGAGGATTGAGGACTGACTGAGGACTAAGGACTAAGGGTCGCACCATCCTATACACTCTACAGTCTACAAGCACAACCCGACGAGGTTACGTACTTACGTCATATTATTTACATCGGACGATGAAGGCTTTGATTTGAAAGAGGATGGCTCAAAGGCTCAAAGCTGCATTGTAGTATTGTACCCTGTTTTGCGATACACCCTTCTAAAGGAAGGCAGCTGCCCTCTACAACCACGCGCTGTTCACAGAGCGTGTATAAACACTGTATGGATTGGGCCGGAATAGAGGACACTGACTTGGGGACTCTACTGTCCAAGCCCAAGATCCACCGTATGAAGTTTGACAGGCCTTTACCCTCTTGGGCTACAAGTCTGTTACACTCAATGGCCTTTTTTTGTTTTTCTTTCTAACCCGTAATTGGTTTTGGGGAAATTTTTTAAAAAATGACTTAAACTTTAACCCACGTGTCAATTCAGGATATCAATAATGAGTTATACCAAACTGCCCTCTCAACTTTATTTTTGATGCCAATATGCCACTTATGTCACACATGCGATCACTTTTTCAAGTATAAATTCATCATTCTACTTGTAATACTAATAACATAGAAATCAAACTACTTTACGTACATGGCCGTTTTATAGGCAAAAAGTGTAATTGGACTAATGGAATGGGCAAATTAGCTTTAAAATTAAAGTTAATGGAACACAGTAATACAACTAATAATACGCCTCCTAAATTGATATAGGGCTCAAATTTTAAGTCATTTTTGAAAATTTTTTCCTTTGTTTTAATGTTAGATGTATCTTTATAAGAATTATCCAATGTGCGATGAGAAATAACAGGCTTAATACAAGATATGAGAAAATATTTGAACAATGAGGGGTTTAAACAATCTTTTACATCCTGTATATGCATCTCGTATTAGAGAAGACATTTGTATTATTATATTTGAGCCATAAGAAGAAGGAATGAGACCTTTTCTATTTGGATAATTGGAGTGCATAAATATCTTTAGAGTTTAGACCATGAAATTAAATTTCAAAAATTTTCTTGAAATTCATTTTTTGTAGGTTTTGAAATATTATTAAATCGAAATTTTCGAAATTTTGCTAAAAGTTTATATTGTTTTAGTCTAAATTTCAAATGAAATTGAAATTCTTTCAAAAATTTTATATTTTTGAACCCTCAAAATTTTATGGAAATCCGAAATTTAATTCTTTTGTTTAGACAATAGGCTAACTGAAATGTTATTATATTATAATACATTTGGTATTATGGGTGCTAGTGTGTATTTTCATAAAAGGGACCAAGGTGGGGCCCACTCCTTAAAGGCCATTTTAGTGAGGTTGAAATTAGATGGCCCAAAAGCCCTCCAAACCCAATAGAGCGCCCTTGGCGACAAAAAAGAGGACCATAAAGTGAACGCGTAGGCCCAAGTTGTTTGTACGGTGGTGATGGTTGTACCCTTGTAGGTCATAAACCTCATAATTTAGACGCGCCTAGTGGTAGCGCGTGAGAGTAGGTTGAAAAGATCGAATTAGATAGAAGGTCGTGATTGGATGCCAAGTGCATCGTGGCGCGCACACACACTCAACTCGACTCACGAGTTGCGAACGTCTCTTTCTTCCACTCCCCTCTCCAACGACTGACTGAAGTTGAAGAGGTCTTGTCTTCTCTTTCCTTGCCCAACACTTACGTTAATTTCTCTTCATCTTCTTCAGAAATCTTTTTTATTTATTTATTTATTTATTTATCAGATCGTTGCTTTTGTACTCTTGAAGCTCATGGCCGAGTGATCGGAGCCTTTGGACTTTCAAAGATCGGAGCAATTTGCTTTCAATTTTCTGTCTCGGGTAATTACTCCAAACCCTTGAAGATTTTCATTTTGTGCTAACATAGATTGTAATTTGGGGATGTTTTCGTTTATGTTATGCAATTCACCTCCTTCACAATGTTATGGTTCGAATTTCTTACTACCATTTGTGTCAATTGCTGTCATTGTGTTGTGGGTGCCTAAAAATGGGGTTTCAGATGCAAAGGGCAAAATGGGTATATGTTTTTACAAGAAAGAAAGACACTTCTTATTGAAGAAGAGGCTGGATACTGATATACGCTGACATATTCATATCAGCCCGACATTGATTTCTTCTGCTTTGATGCTTTCTAGGCTTTTGGCATAAAAATGCTAGCTTTATTATGGAAAGCAAAATTCTTATACTGGTATTAAAATGCACTGTTAATCATGCTTTTCAGTTTGTGGAATTGTAGAAATTGGGAATCGAACCAATCTATCTACCGGTGTGCAATGTTCAATCATTTCTCCCAAAATTCTGGAATTAAGCTTCTTAATTTTTCTTTTTTGTGGCCATTTGCTAAAATGCTTCAAGTAATTTAAATGCACACTCATTGTGGTTTAACGTTTGCAGGGTCATCACTTAGTCCTTGTCCTTGGTCTGCATGTTTTCCTGTAATCATCCTCTATATTCCCAGCAGAACTTTGCTTATTTTTATTGTTTTTAATGTTGTGCTGTTTATAGGTTTCAGATGGATACAGTGTCGCAAAGATTCTCAGAAGAGTTGCCTCAGCCCACTGTCCACAGTCATGTGGATGGTGGTATGGTAGGTGACCATTCTTCGCAGCCTGCAACATGTGCTCTATGCCTGAGGATCCTTTCACCCGAAAATGAGGGAACCGGAGATCTTGAAACTATCAGCATATGTGGAGATTGTAAATTTTTGTACCTTGAAGATCTTGGTACCCCCACACATGATGCTTATCAGAGGAGGTCGTCTACAAGAAGAAGAGCTAGGTACAGCAGTTCGGAGTCACTTGAGAATATTTTCTCACAACAATTCTCGCATATGATTAATCTGGTGAGGCAGAACCAATCTCCTGGCTCTGGGCTTGAGGATCAACCTGTAGATGGTGACTCTGCTGCTAGGATATCACAGCGCACAAGTTCCCGTACTACGCCAAGTGGGTCTAGAAGATGGCGTCGGGTACCCTCTGATACTGAAAGTGATGGTTTTGATAATGTGGATTCTCTCTATGGGGAGAGTGAATCAAATCTCAGTTTTGGTCGGTACAGGGTATTTCATGGTGAGAGTGATGCCATTTCTTTTAGTGCTTATGGAGGGGACTCTGATGCATCTGTAGACCTGCATGGTTTCCTGGATACAGATACGTTTATTCAACCAGATGGTGGAAGTGCTTTTGATAGTGATACTGACATTGATCCAATGCATGCTGGTCTCGACCAATGGAACTCAGATGACCCTGAAGAAGAGGAAGAAGATGATGATGATGATGATGAGGGGGATGACGAAGATGATGAATGGGAAGCTGATGCTGAGGAAAACATAGTTGAATCTACCGAAGCCACAGGTCAACTTCGAAATCTTTTAATTTCGAGTCCCAGTGGAAGTAACTCCCGTGTCAATTGGCGCCAACATATATATTCTCCTCAATCTGAGGGTCTGATTCGTTGGAGAATGAGGGAAAGGAGTCAAATATATACCCGTAATATCTTTCCTAACTTGGAGGACTCGGAGTTTCTGCCTTATGTTGGAAATTCTGGTGATTATCTTGATGCAGGAGGCTTTGAAGAATTGCTCGAGCATCTTGCTGAGGCTGACAGCTTAAGACGAGGAGCACCTCCTACTGCTGTGTCCTTTGTGAAGAATCTGCCCCGTGTTGTTATTAATGAGGAACATGGGAAGCATGATGGCTTAGCCTGTGCAATTTGCAAAGATGTAATGCCTATTGGCACTGAAGTAAATCAGCTTCCCTGCTTTCACCTGTATCACCCTTCCTGTATTCTGCCATGGTTGAGTGCAAGAAATTCTTGCCCCCTTTGTCGATTTGAGCTACCAACTGATGACAAAGACTATGAGGAGGGGAAGCGGAACTTTAGTCGTAGAGTGGAAATCCACAATGTCCGGCAGCAGAATGCAAGTGGGGACAGTTCCTTTGGTGTTTCCAATAGAGCTGAAGAAGATGAAGAGCATGATTTTCGTGAAAGTAGAATCGAGCAGAGCTCCCTACCAGGTAGGGGACCGGCCACTAATAGCTCCAACGGAGAAAACAGTCGGGGAAGATGGTTTCTTCTTGCTGCTGCTCCAATTGTCAGTCTCATGGGCATTGTTCTTGTGCTGTGGTTAGGCAGTCCCCTAATGGAAAGAGGTGGTCTGGCGGGAGAGCGCAACTTCAGTGATCAGGGCCAACGCCGGAGTCATGTTGCTGGCACCTCACCCAACCACAGGGAGAACAGAAGCAGGAGATGGTGGTCACTTTTCTGAAGGGAGTCTCAAATTGTTAGTAAATAAGGATGCTAAGTGTGGCGTTTTTCTTTTCCTGACTTATTGTCATGTTCTGTTCCAGTCTTTGATGTATAATCATGTCAATTGGTCCGTTTAATTGTACCTCTTCTCCTTTTATCACCAGATGCGACTGCAGTTTTCTATATGTTACAGCTTGAATTTTGCTGGCTCCTCCTTGTTTAAACGATTAAGATTTGAATTTAGTTTGAGCTTCAAAAATAGCATAGCAAATTTTCAAATGCTCTTAAAATTTTATCATCCATGAAAAATCATGGTGTCGTCACCTTCCCTAAGTTTTCTTATTGAATGCCCATCATTCGTCATCAACTGTATGCTGTGATATGCTGGATTTGATGACGATACATTTTAATATCAAGTTTGCCTGATTTGCCGATGATGTTAATGGCGTCAGCTGATTTAAAATTCCAGCTCTATTGTTATGAACCTTTAGATTTGCAACGGGAGGGAATTTGGCCCCCTTTTATCAGCTGATTTGTTGATGATGCTAGCTGATGTTAATGCATGTGTAGATGAGAATAAACGTGAATCTTTAGATCTATAATATAAGTAAACACAAATACAGTAAAAAATCCATTTCCTCAAATCCCCACCTTGACCAAATTCTAGCTCTATTGTTACTTCGGAAGAAATTCCAAATTCAAATAGCCTTCTCCTATGTAAGAAAAAAAAAAAATCTCCCCTCGTACTCATTCCATTTATCATACTTATTTTCGCCCACCACAATTGTATGATTGTATCTAAAAAAAGCACATCACCCACCAAAATTGTATTTAAGAAAATACATTATTCACCAACATCCTCCAAAATTTAAAAAGGCGGCCATGGGCCCATGACTGATATAACAGCAACTTTTTATTGTTTTTAGGTCTGTATTTTTAAAACTTTTACATAAGAACCCAAATAAATTTATGACTAAAAATTTCTTCAAAAGAGGCGATCAGGCGACGAATAAGTCCGGATCATAGACATGCAAAAGATAAATGGGGGGCAAAAACCCTCCCGTTATCAATAATTGCTTCCAATTTACAAGGTAGGGGGCCAAGTAACTAAACACCCCATTAATCCTTGGGGAAAAGTATAATATACAGGCACCTGCTAAACGAAGACTGACAACTGACCTCCCTACGGACCAAAAAATTCTTGGGCGCAAAGCCAGCTGCCACAATTCACGAGTGCTCCTCAGTACCGTGAAACAGGTTTGCACTTGACAGCTTCCATTGGAGGAAAGAATTTCAAGCTTTCAACTATTAGCTATTAACGCTGGTTGCCAAAGAATTAATAGCAGAAGGCCCCCACTCTGCTCCCCATTCTTCCTCCCTTCAACCCCAAGAGGAATTAGTTACAGAAGGTGTGGTGTGGCCGGCAACAACTTCTGGCGGTTTTTCAGAAGAGTATGTTGAGGTACAAAACAATCCACCCAGCCATGGAGAAGACAGCAAATATATGAACCCAGAACAAGACGGCAGCGGCCTCCCTTCCACAACCTCTTAAATTTGCAACAGCACCTACAGACAAGGTTAATTTTGTTACTCACTGCTATTCCATTGCACAATGCTGTGCAAAAGAAATATAAAAACAATAATAGAATACAGGTGTACCAGAAAGGACAGATGTGGGCATTGTGTGCTGGAGCAGCAGGACAAACCGGAACATCTTATCATCAGGAGGGAGGAAACCGAGCTTATCAGCCATCATTACAATGCCGAGTCCTACAGGTGGCACCAAGACTAATCGTGCGAATATAATTGCAACAGTTGTTCGTACACCAAGTTTTGAACTTCCTGGACCTGCAAATAACACAGACATGTCATGACGTCATTCATCTAAACTCAAACCTAATAGGTGGGGAGCGAACAATCATTGTCTATGAGGATAAATACTATAGCAAAACCATATTTCTCTATAAATAGCATATATAGATTGTTTATGCATGACCAAATTACAAAGGGATGTCAACTCACCATCAACAAGGTTGCCACCTAGTGCCAACAGAATGCAAGGAATCATGGCCTCCCTGATAATCATCAATATTGTGAGATTATACCAAATATCACAGAATAATAAAATTAACAGGAACTAATAATGTTAGCACAAACAATCCACTCAACATTGTTTGCAGACATCGTTTCAGTTACTTTTGAACATAAATGGAATATAGAAATTATATATGCTTCACAGCCTCCAGCATAATATATACAAGTACGCCCCAAACCTAGCCAAATGACAGGTTACTACAAGTCTCTTCACAAGGCAATCCTTGTTTTCATATCTACCATGGTCCATCAAGTGTCAATCGGTTGAGGTTCCTATTTACCAGAGGGGAAGCAAAGCTATTCACATCAAGGCTTCTACTTAATCCAGAAATTCTAATCCTAAAACACTAGACCAATAAACTGTTCCCACAGCTGAAACCCACAAAATTAAGTTTCATAACCAGAGACATCTATCACATCCATATTCAACCAAGGAAAGAGGCTATAGTAATTGTATAAGTTCAACATTTACACTATAATGCTACTGAAGCTCTTCTATAATCTTGCATATACAAACCAGAATAACATCAATCTCCCAAGTTGCAATAATTTTTTTTTTTTTTTTTTGGGGGCAAATCTTGAGTAGAATTGTTTGAGTTTTTTAACTTTGATGTTTTCCATCAACATCAATAAACCTCTTTCTCCACCAACATCAATAAACACCCTAAAATGCAGCCTACTTAAACAAACAAAAGAAAAACAATATATGCAACTTAATAGGCTAATATAGCAAATGAATAACCAACAACATTCCTAGGCAAGAAAACCACCAAATATTGTCAACTACCCTTATGATAAGATTCAACTGAGCATACCCGAGGATAATGCAGCTGTCAGTGAAGAAGAAAAGTGGGCCATCAGCTGTAAAGATTATTTTCTTTAAAATTGGTATCGCTCCAAGTACCATGGCTAGGATCTGCAGAAAAATTATGCATACTAATTAGGGTCTATTATGAGATTAATGCTCCAACTGATAATTGTCCTCAACAAATAAAATTATTAAATTAGTTTAACAAAATAATATAACTTACAGAAGCTATTATTGGGGGTTGAAGAAGTTGTCTGAGCTTCAACTTCTCGTAGAGAAAAACTAAGAAATTTGTAATCTGCATCATGAATGGCATGTAACTAGAACCATAGTATATACCAAAGACAAACAGGCATAAAAAAGCACTGAAGTAAAATGGAAAGTCGCAAATGTAAAGTGCAAAGCTGTTATCCTTCATGGATCTACGTCTGAAGCAGATCAAAAATTGAAAAACCCGTAACCTGCCTATCATTGCTACTAACTTGTGTCATTCCGACAACACACTTCCAAACATTATTAAATAAGAAAACATCAAGACATATAGGACCAGATATATATATGAATAAAGCCATTCTCACCTTATCTTTCTTTGAGGCATTTGAGTTAGTTTCTACAACCTCTTGTTCATGTGTTGCCTCTTCATTTTCTTCATGTGTAAGCAATGGAACTTGATCGGGTGTCTTGCTGTTTCGAGGGCTTTTGATTGGGAGACTTTCTTCATCAATGTCAAAGGTACCCTCCGGAGGGGGGGCCAACATGTGAAATACATAAGTGTATAGGATGATTGCACCAACCTATATATGCATTCACAGAAATACAAAATGTTTAGTACTTCATCGTAAATGATTGAATTAGTGTGCAGAAAAAATTAAGTATTGAATCACTGCATCATTTGCAACTTGTATTCAAGAGTACAAACTTTGGCGATTAAGAGTGAAATGAAAAATGCCTACCCACTGGCCAAATGAAATATAGGCTGTCCCATCTGTGCTACATCGGGTCGAGTCACCAAAAGGGTTCGATTTGTCTCTACATAAAGCTGAAATCAGAACCAGTGGCACATTCCCGATGTTTCCTGTAACCGATGTTAAGCCCCAAAGAAATCAAATTAAGCTAACACGTTATGCACAAAGTAGCCAGGGTGCAGCTTAAATTGAAAATTAAATAAAAAAAACACTGTGCTTCATGTAGCCTTGTAAAATGTTCAATCATGATAATCTATTGAAGTTAATAGTTTGCGTACATCCAATGTCAAATTGTGAAACAATAAAACTATTCAATTTTTGCATACCTATTCCAATTTGTACAATTGTAAACTTGAAGAAGGGATAAGGGGGATGGACAATGGATGCAACAATAAACCCTATTATGGAGCCTGATGTACTACCCAGAACGACATTCACAGGAATAAACCACCTGCAAAAGTATAAAGTTCAACTTAGAATACAATTGTTTACACTCTGTTGCTATGGGAATATAAAAACCAAAAGAACTAACTCTTACCACTCAAGCATCTTCTGTATGGTAACGGCTTGCCCAAGTTGAGAGAATATCAAACATGGAAGCAAAAGTGAGAAAACCAACTGCAATAATAGTTGGAAAATCAGTCATACAATACACAGTATGTATATACTGGAAAGTGGCTTGTAATGCAAGAGAGAACAATGGGGAACAAAAGGTATGGGAGGAGGCAATAAGTGGGTTTTGCTTACCCCATTTAAGAGTTTCCTTCCATTGGCGGGTAAAATGTTAACGTACTTGGAAGCCATAAGAAGGCCCAAAGAGCACACTGTAAAAACCTTGGCTATGGGGAGTACTGCAATCTTGATTGTCCCGATTAACGACTCCCCTCCGGCCCTATTGGCCACCTCCGCCACGGCCAAAATGCTTTCCATGTTTTACCAAACTATACCAAATCTATTGCAGCTTCTTAAAACTGCACCAATTCGCACAAATTATTTCTCATGCAATCAGAACCAGGTTACCCACAATTCAAATCTTCTCCCCTAGTTTATTATACCGGATTAAAAAGGGGATTTCCAGACCAATATATACTCTTTTTGTTTCTGCCGAAGCCTGTCTTCCTCTGCAAAGTTTCCACCAATCATCAAAATGAACAAAAAGAATCGATAAAAACGTAAAATTCAATCAAAGTAGAAGAAGGAAAGCAGTCCCAACCTAAATTCGCTTCAGGTGTCTAGCTGCCACGGATCCAACGCTGAATTCGCAACACAAATAAACAAAACAAGAAATTAAAAAACAGATTAACAGAAAATAAATTAATCAAGCAAGCAACCAAACAAACAAAGAAAGGAGCGTACAGAACAATGAGAAATCCGAAATCGAACAAAACTGGAAATCGAAGCACAAAAACAAAAACAAGCTTCGAGTCGTCTGAGTTACCTACTCTTGCTCGGGTGTGTGTGTCTCTCTCTCGACGCTCTGTTGGTAGTTAGTTGCCGCTATTGCCACCTCCCTCTCAAACTCTATTATTTAATTAATTTATTCTAATTTCTAACCAGTTCCCAATTAGTTTTGAGCACCGGGATTCTGAAACTCGGGACCGTCCAGGCTGTCCAGCTATATTTAAGTAATCGCCGAGTTGTCGAAATTGCCCCTCCAACTTCCGTGTGTTACCGACTTTACCCTTGCCCCTCCGTCACCCTTCCGTACCAACGAAATTTCCACGCATCTCGCAATCCTTCATCGAGTTGCGTCTGGACTTGTTTTGACGTCCTGTTCACACTTTGTTTCCTTGTTATGCTTTGTTTCTTGTTTTTGTGGTAAAGAACAACTTCTTCTGGATCTGTTGCTCATTTCCTTTCTCCTCTTTTAAGTCTTTTTTCCAAAAAAAAAACAATCCTTTTGATCAAATTTATTTTTGGACAAAAAAAATCACATATGGTAAAAAGGGTGTGTCACATCATTTGTAATTTGCAAATCATTCGGTTTGTCACATCCGGAAAGCTTACGAGAGTTGCCTTCCCTTCACTTTGTTTTCCTTAATTTTTTGCCATAATTGTTTTCATTAATTACAAATTTACAATTACAAAACTGGTTTTGTATTATATGATATTGCCACTGCAATAGTGGGAGATCGATGAAGTCGTCAGCTAAATTGAATTGCTTTGAAGGGTGGGGACTGGGGGAGGAAGTTAGAAAAGGCAAGACAAGAAGGGTGGTTGGGTTGAAAGGGTGGGGACCGGGGGAGGAAGTAAGAAAAGGCAAGGCAAGGTTGATGTCATGATATTAGCACTCCATTGCATACCGACAGTTCTGGAGTGTGGAATGGTGGTTGAGGAGGGCCCTAAACAAATTATGGACAGGTGGTGGCATATGTCATGCGTGGATGTATAATATAAGAAAAAACAATAAGATTAAAATGTTCAGTAATCCATCATAAAGAGAAAGAGTAACATCTTATTTAGTGCAGGACAGAACAAAAAACAAATGTACCGACTTAATTGTCTACGTATACCAATATTGGCTGCATCAATATTTAATTTAGTTACTCGATCCAACTTCAATCTTTACCCAGAAAATGAATCCCAAAATGGGAACGCCTACTTTTTAGTGCTTCTCCGATCCCCCACCAATGTTGCATGACGTGGATCAAGTAAGGTTGATATTAAGTCCAACAAATTAAGAAAGACACATCACGTAATTTGGGGATCCATTTGGAAATATTGGGCTTTACCGGTTAAGTAGATATATACAATGATACATATTACATATATCGTGTCTCAGGCTCCTTCTGTTGAGGTATACCTCAACTTATTTATGTTGAGGTATAACCTTGTTGGGGCCTATATGAGTCGTTTTGTGTCGATCCGAACCGTTCGCAAGAATCATCTTCATTGATAGATCATCCTTGCAAAAAATTAGCCAAATCGGAAATCATTTGCCTATCTAAATTTGATAAAACAAATGGACGGTTTTATCAAAAATATTTGGTTCGTCCATTTATTTGATCAAAGTTAGATAGGCAAATGATTTCCGATTTGGCTAATTTTTTGCAAGGATGATCTATCTATGGAGATGTAAAAATTGAACGGTTCGGATCGACACAAAACGACTCGTGTGGGCCCCAACAGGATATACCTCAACATAAATAAGTTGAGGTATACCTCAACAGAAGGAGCCTGTATCATGTCTTATGTCGTGTCATATATATATATATATATCAGGTTCCTTCTGTTGAGGTATACCTCAACTTATTTGTGTTGAGGTATGCCATATTGGGGCCCACACGAATCGTTTTGTATCGATCCGAACCGTTCACAAGAATGATCTTCATTGATAGATCATCCTTGCAAAAAAGTAGCCAAATAAGAAATCATTTGCCTATCTAACTTTGATAAAACAAATGGACGGTTTCATCGAAAATATTTGGTTCGTCCATTTATTTGATCAAAGTTAGATAGGCAAATGATTTCCGATTTGACTAATTTTTTGCAATGATGATCTATCTATGGAAATGTAAAAAATGAACGGTTCGGATTGACACAAAACGACTTGTGTGGGCCCCAACATGGCATACCTCAACATAAATAAGTTGAGGTATACCTCAACAGAAGGAGCCTGATATATATATATACAGATGGCATGATTCTAGAGCTTACCATATATTCAATTAATGCATATAAGGACTAATCCAGAATTAATATCGATCATGTGAGTCCCACGCACTAATGTTTGTTTTTCCATCTTTTGATAGAATGTTGTAGTCTTGACGTCTTGTAGGGTACTGGTAATTGCTTACTTCTCTCTCCTTAACTCTTCTTAATTTATCATACATGGCATAATTAACCATGACATAATTGATTGTTGAACAAGTAATGTTCAATAAAAATCTAGCTAGTAAGATTGAACTGCCATGTTTGGATATATACAAACTAATATTGTAAAAAGTATTTTATTTGTTCATGTTTGATTTCACTTTGAATCATTGAATCTCATGCCAGGCCACACTAATTGTGTCTACAATAAGGAACACTTATGATACCTCTAATATCATTTCACTGTTAATTTGTTTGTTTTCATGTGATATTCAAAACACATGCATGGATTCGGATATATGTAGTTGTTTGCTAGTATGAATGTGGACAGAGCATGTAACACATGCAACGAGACAGAGAAGCTCACAGGGAAAGTGCGTAAAGGCTTTGAGGCTTTGCTGAGGAATAAGCATTATTATCGTCATGAGATGTGTGTATATGAAAAAATCTATGTGCATGGGAGTGATATGTGGAGAAGGAATAATAGGTGGCCCTAGCTCCTGCTCAGTGACAATTGCCAAAGCCCGACATCAACAACGTAATCTGATTCTGACACTCTCAGCCAACCCTTTTAGCCTATTGGGACCTGGGACGACAGTGGAAGCTTCCTTTTTAGCTTTCCAACCAGAACGATATAACCCATTTCAATTTCACTGGGAACTTGGGGATTCTTGGACTTTTGTGTGTCCAGACTCATCCAAACACAAGTTCAGCTCTACAAGTTGGCACAGAGGGAAGCCCAACCCATTTTATACTAGCTACAATTGGATAAGACCATGGACCATATATTTTCGTAATACATTGGCCCAGCCCAACAAGTTCAACAGGTTAATTTTATAAATATTTGTCAATGTTTATTGTTCTTGTATTCATGATCTCCTAATTAATAGGAAATTTGGGTTTAAGATTTTGCCATATCATGTTAATCATCATGTTCTCATGCGTGTGCATGCATACTTGGTTATTAGCCCATTCACCCTTTTTGCCTACTGCTAGGACTTTTGCTCGGTTGGGCCCATTTGTATGGACTTTTTGTTCTTAGTTGTTTTGCTTTTTTTTTTTTTGTTCTAAGTTTGGGCTTTTCATTTTGAGTTGTACCGTTCCTTTTTGAAATATTTTAATGCATTGTTATTTCAACAAAAAAACAAATGAAAAAAATAAAAGACCCTATTTGTTAATGTTGAACCGTAAAAAAATTCAAAAAAAATACAAAGGTTGAGGTTGAGATAAGATCCCCATATGCCATGTGCCACATTAATTTCAAATGAAAACAAATTGAAAAGTGAGATAATGTGGATTTATCTGAAAGCTTAATTATCTCTTATCTGATGAGTTTAAATTTAAATGGAGAGAGTTATCTCATCTCCATCTGATCTCATCACTTGGACTTCCCATGGACTCTATAAATAGAGCATAAGGGATTCAGAAAAAAGGGGAGGAGAGAAGACACCGAAAGGCTGCAGGAAGAAGAAGAACGTCTATTTGCCATCACCAAAGCTTTGCCACTGCTAGGTAGATGACACTTCTTTTATTCATTGCTCCTTCCAATATTTGGTTTCGGCTGAAACCCCAATAAAGTTTACCAAAGGATTCGGCTGAATCCATTTTCTCTCAATCGGTTTCGGCTGAAACCACAAAAATTCATCAAAGGATTCGGCTGAATCCATTTTCTCTCAATCGGTTTCGGCTGAAACCACCAAAATTTATCAAAGGATTCGGCTGAATCCATCTCCAAATTGGTTTCGGCTGAAACCATAAAGGATTCTGCTGAATCCATATATCTCAAGCACCGAACGGGTTGGGCCGAATCCATGGTGCGTTGAGTTACAAAAAAATGCATTTAATCTGCTGATTAAGATGATCCAAAGCAAAAAGGGACACCGAAGGGCTAAAAAAAAAGAGTGAGAGAACGTTTATTAGAGAGGTGGGAAGAAAGGCTGCTGCAAAGAGGTGCTAGAACTTGAAGTGATCTCAGCCACGTAGAGGATTACATTACAAATTCTTCTCTGCCGCTGCCAACAAAAAAGATGGCTCTTTCATTTCTTCCTTTAAAATAAACAATTAAGGGAAACCAAAGGAGAAAAGCCAAGCAAAAGAAATAAATGGCCTTCTTGTTCTATGTACGTCAATTGCAAGCCAAATTGAATAAAGACTTTGGCTTACAAAAGAAAGGTGAATGGAAGGCAAATATTGGCAAAAGAAAAAGTGAAAAAAAAGTATGGCTTCTAACTCTACAGCAATGGCGCAATATAAAAAAAACAAAAGAAATAGATTGTTGACTTGTTGTTGTTGCCTCATGTACGTTGCTGCACTTCTGCCAGTGAAAGACCAAAAAGAAAAATGAAGCAAAGGATTAATATGGCTCTCAACCTTTGGGCAGAGAAAAGAAGTCTGCCACTTGTTCTCTTTGATGAAGAATGCATGGTTCCAAAGTCACAATATAAACCAATACAAATGGCAATGGCTTACTATTCTTTTGAAGAAGCAAATAAAAAGCTTGCTGCCCTCTCAAGGCAAAAAGAGTCACAGAGAAATCCCATTTCTCAAGGGCAATATATTCCTACTAAATAAAGCCCCGCAGGAAAACAAATGTCTTCAATATATCAAAGTTTAATGGCAATGTGTCTCTCCAAATGGCCCATCAACAAAACAAACCACCAATTGACAAATCTTTTATTGGTGTGAATTCAAATTAAGGTTAATTGGGCTTGTCTCCAAAATTACAATGCCCATTAATAAAGAATTACCAATTAACATTTAGTTGGTACATAGTCTAATGGATCTTTCTCAAATCCATTCGCCCATTAAAAATATAAAGTGTGTCAATTAATAAATAATTGATACAAAGGTATTAGTGGGCACATAACCAAATTCATGTTTGCCCATTAAAAAAATAAAATGTATCAATTAATAAATAATTGATACAAAACAATTATAGTGGGCACATAACCAAATTCATTTTTGCCCATTAATAAATAAAGTTTGTTAATTAATAAATAATTGATACAAAAAATATAGTGGGCACATATCGAATCCAACTCTCTCAAATTCATGTTAGCCCATTATAAAAGAATGTATCATTTAACAAATAAATGATACAAAAAAATATTAATGGGCACATTTTCCTCAAAATCCCAAATTCTTCAATTGGTACAAAACCAACACTCTCCAATCAGTATAAAATCAACTCTCTCAATCGGTACAAAACCGAAACCAAATCCAAACCCCAAATTTAAACTCTCAAATTGGTACAAAACCACCTTTCTCAAATGGTACAAAATCATCTCTCTTAAATTGGTACAAAACCAAATATCTCAAATCTAAATCCTAAACTCAACTCCAAAAATGACACAAAGCCAATCAAGTCAAATTCTTTCACTGAACTACGTCCGGTTTGATCCCATCATGGGTACGTAGGCAATGTGAGCAAAATTCACACTCAACCTCATTTACAAAATTCTCTAAATTCCCTTAGGAATTAATTCATATAAATTTCTTTGAATTAATTTCGCACCAAATCAAATCCACCCAAATCCTTCAGAAATTAGTTCTACACACAAAAGTCCCTGAATTAATTTCTCAAATCAAATCCAAGGGCTCTAAACCCTACCCAAATTACACAAATCATTTATATGGGTCATCCACCCATTTAATTCCCAAAAACTCGGAACTACGTGTGGTTTGATCCTGCAATGGGTACGTAGGCAACCTAAAATACAGGTGCAACCGCAATCACAAATAAATTCCATTTCAATGGGTCGTTTACCTATTGGAAATCCAGACACTTGCAAGATGATCCGTTGGTTTCATTGCAATTGGAATCAAAGGGTATTCCCTTGAGTCAAGGGACTGTAATTAAGAGATGCACTCCATCTTGAATGGGTCGTACCCAAAGTAATAAAACCCTCATTCCATAAATGAATTTGGGTGAAATTATGTTGGGTAATATTTATTATTTATTTACAAATTTTGTTCAACAGTTAAATATATATTATTGACTGCATAGGCGCATATCTAATAGAGGTCGTGTAACGTTTATGGAATTCTCAATATCAGAGGTCTCGATATTGATACGGATTTGAAGAAGTTTTTTTTTTTTTTGGCCATTGGATTTGAAGAAGTTAAACCCAATATAATTGTTTGAACTTTGAACTGATATATAATATATTGTATTAATTGTGTACACTTGTCATAATATAATTAGAGAGACATACCACTGTGCATTGCTAGGTGGTATATCCCCAATACCAAATAATTTCTCCTTGTAGAGATTTACGACCACACTTGCATAGGAGTCCTAGGCCAACTAATTAAGTTACATATTACAAACATATCGATCTTCTCTATATATTATATTCTGATAATACATGAATATCCTAATTAAAGATAATTATATATATATATAAGAAAAAAGCCTTTGGGTTAGTCCAAGTAACGAAAGTGAGTGAGATAATGGTTAAGATGGAAGATCGAGGAGTCGGTCCTTTGCTGACCCAATAAGGAAAAGGAGGAGGCTTGCATTTAGAAAGACAGGGATTGTGTGCAGTTTCTGGGTTGAAGAAATTTTTGGACCCTTCAAGTTAATTAATTTGACTAGTTACTGGTAGCAGATTCAGGCAAGAAACAACATATCTTGGGTAAGAAATTTTTATTCTTTGTGTTAAATTATTTATGAAGATCGAATTAATAGTTTGTATTGACTGATTCTGCGGAAGTTAATTCTTGATTTTGATTTCTGGTATACTTACAATGTTAATTAATTTCTTGAATATATAGAAGTATCCATGCATAGTCATATATTGAATTTTTAATCGGTTAATTTGATCGAGGAAAAGATCAAAGGAGATGCAGAAGAGCATGAGAATTGGGCAGTCATGCAGCAACAACGCAAGGTTGATAGAGCTACCTTCCGAGATCATGACGGACATTTTTTTGAGGCTCGACATTGAATCAGTTCGCAGCATTCGATGTGTCTCTAAGACCTTGTTAAACGTAGTCGACCACCCCGTTTTTGTTAAACTGCTCGCGCCGCGTTTACTTCCTCAACTTATGGTTGTTTGTAGTTCCTCTTCTCCGGAAGGAGACTCAACGACCTTGCTAGCACTGCAACACAATGGCTTCTTCTGGAGAGAGACCAAACCTAAAACTTACTCCACGATTTTCTTTACTGAATTATGGCACGCTTGCAGTGTAGATTTTGTTTTCGGCAACTTGTTTTGCTTTACAAGCATAGCAAAATATGGAGGCCAATGCCTCTTATTCAATCCTCTTATGGGAGGAGAAGTTCTAATACTTCCAACTAGTAATGTCCAACTTCCACCTTATCTCTATGAGAATTGGTACGGCATGGGAGTTGAAGATATAACCAGTACCTACAACTACAAGATTGTTCGTGTTTCTGGAAATACAAAGTACGGCCTCTTGGTGGCCCAAGTTCATGTATTGGGAACAAACTCATGGCGACAGATACCCTCAGTTCCTCCTTGTAATTTAAGTCACAAGAAGGTATCTGCGTATGGAGGCATGCATTGGTTGATTAAAGCAGAAGAAGGCCATGGAGAAGAAAGCCATATAAGAATAGTTTCTTTTGACTTCAACAAAGAGGAGTTCAATTGGACAATTCCTCATCCCACCTTACGAGAATTGACTCGCATCACTCATCTTGATTACTATCACTTGATTAATCTCAAAGGATGTTTGGCAATCGTGGATACTTCTGATGAAAGATATATTGAGGTATGGACGTTGAAAGATTCTAATAAAAAAGAGTGGGTGCTAGATTACAAAATAGATTTCAGAATGTTCTTACATCGTATTCCTCCTATTGATCCTTATGCTCCTTGTCGACTTTTTAAGACTTGCACTTGTGGTGAATGGCAGCATGGCATATTTTTCATGGAAAAGGGTGTCAAAATACCTACTTTTTTCTTTTTGAATCTAAGATTACCTGTTTCCATAGGTTGTTACAAACATGCAAACCTATTGTATGAGCAGCCTATAAGCATGTTCAGTTATACCAGGAGCTTGATTTCCTTAAAAAATTATGGGAATTTGGTTGAAGCAGAATCAAGGTCATGCTGGCCAGCTGGTATACAGGGGCTTGAGGAGTACGTATGGAAATTAGGTTGATTGACCCAGAAGCAATAGTACAATGGATACAGCTTTGTAGGTATGTCATCAGTCATATATATGCCATTTCTAATAAGTTAAAAATAAGTTATATATAACCTTAGATTTCTAATAGATTGTTTAGGTTAAAAACAAGAATTGTAGATTACATGTACAACATTCAGCTACAAGTACACTATTGATTGGCCATATCGCAAATTTCATCTCTAATAAAACATCTTAAACCATTCGCCTTCCTTCCACACGCCTAACAAGGAGTCTAATTACATGTTCCGGCAACATCAAACTTTTATAAACAGGGGCATGTTGATAATTTGGAGAAAGAGAAAATGAGAACTTTGACACAATATGGGAGATTATAATCTTCAGTTGTAGCGTGGCAAATGTTGGGCCTATACACACTCGACTCCCGAATCCAAATGGCATGTATGCTTGGGGATACTTGCATGCCTCAGATAACCCATTTGCGAACCTCTCCGGCTTAAACTCATTGACCTATAAACAAGCTCAATATGCCTATAAACAAAAGTGACCAACATATCACTGCTACCTCTGTCATCGCTCTAGCTCTGTCTCTGAAACTGGTTGTGCTAATTAGCTTGCTATTATTACAAAGCCTTTATAAAGTAGAGGATTGGGAGATCGAGTTCGAGCACAATGACTAAAATGCTAGCCTGCCTTTGATCTGCCAATACGATCCAGTTAGCCGGCGTTTTGTATGCATGTATGCTCATATACTCACATTCTAGTAAACAAATTTTGTAAGTCCCAACATTATTGTTAGATGTTACCGACATATTTAATTCATTATATTTCTACCACATATAACTCTTCTTTTTTGGAATAGAGTACAAGAGGAATGATGATGACAGAATTGAATTTTTGTTTAGTATTATATTAATTATATGGCCTTGAACACATCATGAATCATATTGTCTTCATTAAGAATATTCTGCCGGCGGGACTGAAGCGCAAATCAGTAAGCTCTTGTCTAGAGTATATTGGCTAGTAACCTAGTACAAAGACCTTATTGGCATCGGCATTTCTTAGAAATTAATTTCTGAATTCTAATTACATAATTTTGCTTGGAATAGTTGCAGAGTTATTGTATTGCTAATTTGGTATAATGAAAAATTAGTGCGATATTATTGGATTAGTACACAGGGGCTGGTAGGTGATCAGTGTGATTTGAGTTAATGGATAGGGTTTTGTAGTACAGAATCTACAGATAATTTAAGTTGTGGAAGGGATCATGGTATGAATGCTAATTAACTAGCTAGCAAAATTACAAACAGTGGATAAAGTAGTACCACCATGAACTTGCAGGAAAAAAAAAACAAAAAAATCGTTGAAGGTGTGAGAGGCAAGTAATATTTGTTATTTGAAAATTGGAAATATCTATATATGTGCTACATGTGCTTTATATCTTTCTAATTACAAAAGGAACCAAATCTTGCATAATAGTAACCAACCAAATGAGAAGGGTCCATTTAGATTTCAGCTCTATCTGAAATCAGTACAAACAATCAATGTCACCTTAAACCAGCTATGCATTCCTTACACACGCCTAACAAGGAGTCTAATTCCATGTTCCGGCAACAGCAACATTTTATAAACAGGGGAGTGTTGATAATTTGGAGAAAGGGAGAATGAGAACTTGGGTAGAATATGAGAGAGTACTATTTTCAGCTGTAGCATGGCAAATGTCTGGCCTATGCACAATCGACTCCCAAAACCAAATGGCACGTATGCTTGGGGATACTTGCATGCCTCAGACAACCCATTTGCGAACCTCTCCGGCTTAAACTCATTGGCATCGGGACCCCAATTCTCGGGGTCCCGGTGCAGTGCCGGAATGAATGTCCATATGTGGATGCCTTCCGGCACATCAAAGTCCCCCAACTTCATGTTTGCAAAAGCTTCCCTTGCCATTACGACTCCAGGCCCATAAAGACGCAGGCCCTCTTGAATCACCATTGTCAGCTACATGCATACACAGATTAATGTAGCAAAACCACAATTTTGAACATTTATCAAACACTTGTTAAACATCAATAGAGTAAATAAAACCAGATGAGAATTCTTCTAGTACCGTTTTCAACTTGCGTAATGCATCCGTGTCTTGCAAGCAATGATGCTGTTGATCATCCCCACATACCTCAGCAATCTCGGCACGAGCACGTTGTTGCCATTCTGGGTGCAATGCCATTAGCATCAAGATCCATGATGCTGCAAGAGCAGTGGTCTCAGAGCCTGCAAAGTAGATAGTTCTACAATTGTCCAGAATGAAACGGTCTATTTTATGTTGAGGCATGTCAGTGCTAGTAGCAGCAGCATTTTCTAGTATCATTTGTAATAGGTCCTTTTCAGCTACACCACCACCCAATTGGCTTTCAATCTGACGATCCCTCACTAATTTGAGTAACAAAGCATCCACCTCTTTCCTTAAACTCCTAATCTTCTTGTCATTCTCTGTGGGAAGGAATCTTCATAGCATCACGTAAAAACCACAAATTATTTTTATTAGTATGAGTGAATATGAAAGAGTAATCCTACATTTTGATAAAATTAGTTGACCGCATTATGTGACAAGTGATGTGTTCTGTTTATGATAATATCAATGTAATAAGTGGACCTCACTGGTCACGTAATGTAGTCATCTATTATGATTTAAAAATGTAATCTCTCTAGTATTATTCAATCGAAAGAAACGAGAACCTAAAATTGAGAAACCCAAAGAGCAAACTTGGGTTGGACAAGGCATCCTGCATGACAGAAATCTTTGCAAAAATCTGGTTGCCTTGGGAGTAAGAGCTGCCAAAACAAGCTCTTGATATGATATCTGCAGAGAGGGTCTTCAAATCCTCATCAATCAGCATGTCAACAACACCTCCCTTGCTTTCTAGTATACGCCTCTCCCATGTCTCAATTATTGCCAATGTAGATTCCTCCATCAGACCCACCATGCCCTACAGTTCTTCACCATTTGATCAATTACCACATGCTTTAATTTTAAAGAACAAGAATTTAGACAACTTAAGAATATGTCAAAGGATAAAACTTGTATAAGGTTGTTTTTGTCACATGACAGTGTTGAGTGACAAAAGAACATAATTAAAAAATGGAAAACATTCAATTTTTTTTAATTAACTGGATTGTTTGGTCACTCAACACTGGTCACGTAATATAAGCAATCTCAGAAAAAATTATTCTCGTGTCTTAAGAGTGATTTCTATATATACCTTAACCTTGTTAAGGAAGAATTCGGGAGCGATGAGTTTCCTCTGGTAGGCCCAGTGTTGTCCGTTTGCCCGGATAAGGCCGTCCCCTAGCAGGGGCTGGAATGGCTTACTCAGATATGTAGGTCTACCCAAGTCCATGGAGTTGTGCAGTTTCAGCTCCCTTAACAACTTGGGATCGCTCACATACAGGTGTTGTCTGCTCCCTGTGGAGTACAAGTACACAGGACCTGCATATTCATTAAACCATGATAGCTTTTTGCTCAATCATTTTGATCCAAAGTCCCATGTTCTTAATCATAATTTCTTAAGTTCTGAATGTGGTGTAATAATCATAATAAATCTATCAGTACCAAATTTAGTGAGCATAGTGGGATGCATGTATGCCATTAGGATTGTAAAATGGACTAGACATACTTGGCTAAGGAATTATCCGATCGGACGGATCCTATGCCATTTTGACCATATATAATATGTGTTTGGGCAGGGCCTAACTCAAAAATATCAAGCTCAGATTTGTATGAGCATGTCGGCCCAATTCATAGGAACGGGGCAGACGTAGACCATATCTGCCAAACATATATTATGAATCACGAGCAATCCTTCCATGGGGCATATAAATATAAGGTCGATCTTGTTGTAGAAAGGATGCCCCGTAGGGTATGCGTCGCATGCCATATTAGAGAATTAGTATATGGATATTTGATAGAAGTTGGATCTAGGCCTATAAAGTGACTCATGATCGACCCAAAGTATTGGGTATTTTTTTTTTTTAATTTGAGTTATTTTATAGGCTCAAGTCTCACCTCTATAAGAAACATGATCTATAATGTGCGGTCTATAAATATAATGTCTTAATACTTTATTCTAAATTAAATCAACTAGAAGTGGAGGAAGATGCATGTTTAATGTCATACCATACTCCTTGGCCCATCGCTGGAGGTATGGGAAGATGGAGGGAACCCAGTTGTGGTGGAAACGTTGACAAGAAGATGATGGTTTCTGGTTGATGTCAATGGAAATCTTCTGCATCTCTGGAACATTCCCAAAAATGAATGAAGGTGGTGGCCCTCTGATGCCTTGCTTCCAAAGCACTGATCGAATCCTCATAGGCTTCAGCCACATCTCCTTAAGCAATCTCAAGAACAAGCTCAATATACCTATAAACACAAGTGACCAACATATCACTGCTACCTCTGCCATCTCTCTCTCTCACTCTCTCTCTCTCTCTCTCTCTCTCTCTCTCTCTGAGACTGAGACTAGTGGTTGTGCTAACCTTGCTATTACAAAGGACTTCTTCAGGGCTTTATAGAGTGGAGGATTGTGAGAGAGCACAGTGACCAATTCTAGCCTGCCTTTGATCTGCCAGTGCAGGTTAGCCGGCGTTTTATAATTTATATTCATGTATACACGTGTACACGTGTACAAACATATAATTTGGCAAATCTAGCATTATTGTTAATATAGATGTATACTGACTTATAATTTGGTGCCTAGTGTTATTGGTCATATAGTTGTCACACTCACAGCTCAATTTGTGGGGCAAATGATTATAGTAATAATTAATTCATTCTATTTCCACCTCATATAACTCATTTGATATTCTACTAATATTTTAGTTTTCGACTCCTTTGACAAGCAATAAAAGTTCAACATATGTACCTATATGATGGTACCTATTTGTATCAAACCTTTGTACTAAATTTAAACCTTAAATATTGTTAGGGAAAATTAGATGGTACCTGCTAGGGTCCAAAGCTCATTGGTCACTAATTTTTAATTTGAATGTATGATCAAAACAATGTGGGATGAGAATCATTATTTTCTTTATTAATTAAACGAAAAATTATTGGGTATAACCAATATACCGTCACGTGATATAACCAATCTAACGTGTAAGGATATTATTGGACGTCATGTTTATATTTCTATAGTATAATATTATTAACGTCTATCTATATTATAACACATAAATTAGTTATACCACGTAACAGTATATCAATTATACTAAATAATTTCTCTAATTCAATTTGACATTCTAACCCTTTGATATACTAACTAAATAATTACCAATTTACCCATAACTCTTCTTTTTTGGAATAGAGTAGAAGAGGGATGATGACATGAATGAACTCTTCTATATTATATGGCATTTACACACATCATGATTAGTTTTAAATCAAATTAATTTTATCAGCACTGGCCACTGGGAATCAAATCATCAATGGACCAAAATTATATTATAAAGTCATATACAGAAGCAAGCAAACAAGGAGGTAGTTTATGGCAATTCATATCCGACCAGTTCCAAAAAAAGGGGCGAGAAAGGCAGAAAGTATAAGAAAGACAAATCATATGCTTTCGTGCTCAATCATTTTGCTTAAAATTTGCTGGACAAGCATAAAAGCTGGATAGGCATGGTATCTCTGTTTTTGGGTTTTTTGCCAACTGCCAAGGACCAAACACGTAATCCTTAAAGAGACCAACACATAGTCCTCAATGAGACACCCAAATGGATTCTTGGCCAATTTTGTCAAAAAAAAAAAAATATACATAATATAAAGAATATATGTATTATGTATATATAATATATAAGCATATACAAAAGTGTTCACTTAAAGGACTTAATTTCAATGAGTTACAATACAAAAGTGTTCACTAAAGATTAGATTTATTTGGTAGTCGTTGGGTAGTTTAGTTGGAAGAGTCGTAGAATTGCTTATTCTGCACTCAAATTCAATCTCCCTCCCTCAAATCTATAAAAAAAAAAAAAAAAGTGTTCACTAAAGATTAGATTTATTTGGTAGTTGTTGGGTAGTTTAGTTGGAAGAGTCGTAGAATTGTTTATTCTGCACCCAAATTCAATCTCCCTCCCTCAAATCTAAAAAAAAAAAAAGATTAATTTTATTTGAATGAGTTATTAATTTCATTATCGTGTTAAATTTAACCGTTTAATGTGTTGTTATTCACTTATTTTTTATTTTAAGTCGTAGAACCTCTGCCTATATAGATATCACGATTATTGAATATGGGGACTCCTTTGACTTGTGACTTGTGAGTTGCCGATGCAATTTTGTATCATGAATCATGAATCATGAATCATATTGCCTTCATTAGAATATTCGGCCGGCGGGACTGAAGCGCAAATCTAGAACTGTTTTTCTAGCAAGCATGCATCTGGGCTTATAAAATGGGCCGGGCCTTACTTTATTTTATGAGGTTTTGGTGCTACTCATGGGCCTGGTAATCTTCAAATTCATTAAGTGGGTCATTTGGCTCGGTTGATTTTGGGCCCGTTTGGCACTGCTTTTAAAATTGTCAAAAGCGCTTTCAAATTAGCAAAAGCGCTTTTGATAGCGTTTGGCAAAAATAATTAGAAGTGCTTTTGAGTTATAAAAGCACTTTTAAGGGGTTTTTTGAGAAGCACCTGACAGGTGCTTTCTCAAGAAGCACTTTCAAGTGCTTTTGCATAAACAACTTATAAGTTTTATAAAAATTTATATGTGCTTCTTAACATAAGCGCTTCTGATAAAAGCGCTACTAAATAAAAGTGCTTCTAAGAAGCAGTGCCAAACGGGCTTGTCTTTGCCGATAGGTCAAATGGTCCACTAAACTTCAATGCATATTATATGAGCTATTAAAAATGTAGGGCTCGTCGTTGGAACCGGAATCAAATATTATTTGGGTTTAACCGTATAACATAATATATAGGGTTAAATACAAAAATAGTCTACAAATTTTACAGTGCATCTCAATTTGGTCTACTAACTATAAAAAGTGTCAATTTGGTCCACGAACTTTTCAAGTTGTACCAAAACAGTACAAACGTTAACTTTCATTGAAAAATTTAACGAAAATTGGTCATGTGTACAACAAGTGACCACATTTTCAGAGGCATTTTAATCCGTTCATCACATTTTCATGTGACCAATTGTGTTAATTTTTGGATGAAAATTAACATTTGTACTGGTTTGATACAACTTGGAAAGTTTGTGGACCAAATTGATACTTTTTATAGTTAGTAGACCAAATTGAGATTCACTGTAAAATTCGTGTACCATTTTTGTATTTAACCCTAATATATAAGTATATAGAGAGTCTATAAAATTTATAGGGTTGACAATTGTCTCACTCGCTTAATATGGTAAGACTCTAAAATAACTCAAGATGTTTGTTCAAATGAAATTTTACAGTGGGCAATTGCAGCCTGAATTGAGGTTTCTCTTGCATACACTTTACTCTCACAACCTGTAAACTCATTGTGAAGTGGCGATGACTTAATAGAACTTGGGCAGCTCATTGTTCTTCTTTCTTTGCGACCAACCACGCCTGTGCTCATACTACTTCCTATGGCTTCGAAAACCCCTCTAACCGCGCTTAAGTTGATCTCCAACACCCTCGATTTCTCGCCTCCTAAGACTGATTCCGATGATGACGAGCAGTTTTTGATGCCGCACTTATTGCGCTGCTTCTTTTGTACCAACCATTTGTCCAAAGGCTTCTTCACCAGCTTCTGATTGTACTCAAGACTACTTTCTTTTGATTTCTTTTTGTTGGTTTTGCGTCCATTTTTCATGTGACCTTTATGATCAGGAGAAGCCACTTGCCGGGGCTTCACCAATGAAGTAACCAGTGTTCCGAGATTCATGGCACGAAACTTGAACAGCATTTTCATGATTCCACCATTTATTGAGCTCCTCATGTTTGATGCTTTCCTAATTAATTAATTGATGCAACAATTCATGCCACATATATAGTAAACAAATTAATAATTCATCTCCAAATTATACAAACTAGTTAAATCAACAAAACTATTTATTAGCAGATCATATTGTTAAGGGTTTTTTTTCATATTTAGTACCTGAACTTTGACCATTGTCTTAATGTGGTACCTAAACTTTTATATATTTGTCCCAATTGAGTACCTAAACTTTTATTTTGTGTCTAATAGGTACCAAAATGAATTCCTGTTAAAATTATCAACAAAAGTTAGGGGCAATATAGTCATTTCAAAAAATTTATTTTTTAATTTTAATTTTTAATTTTTTTTGTTTGTTGTGTGTTTTTTTTTAAATAATTTTAAACATATAAAGAAAATAATTAAAATATACTTTGACTATATTGCCCCTAATTTTTATTGACAATTTTAACAAAAATTCATTTTGGTACCTATTAGACACAAAATAAAAGTTTAGGTACTCAATTGGGACAAATAAAAGTTTAGGTACTCAATTGGGACAAATAAAAGTTTAGGTACCACATTAAGACAAGGGTCAAAGTTTAGGTACTAAATATGAAATAAACCCTATTATTAATCAAATATCTCATAAAGATTTAATATATCGTCGGAATTTATATATACAAATAGAAATTGCTCTTTACTTATCTTTTTTTATTTTTTTATTAATGAAAAATTGACGTTTCGATCCTTTATTAAAAAAAGACTAAGTATTGCTACTAAACTAAATCAAAATCATCATTGGCTATCTTATTTTTGTTTGACTTATATTACAAATCTTAGAAATTACAAATTACAAATTAAAAAACTTATAATTATATTAATGTTCACCTACACATATAACATATATAATAGCTACCAACAAACAAACTGTATATAGCATTATTAAGTGATTAATTTGTTTTACCATACCTGCTCCGTACCAAGTCACCGTTGTCGACGTGGATGGGCACCGGCAATTGGTGATGACCAATACTACTATCATCCTGAGCACCGTACTTGGTGGCGGTCTCCGACGGCGGCGACCAGAGACTAAAGAGCAACGTGTTGACCAGGCGGTTGACTGCGGGCAATCTCCCTCTCTTTCTTCTGTGCACGCTTGAAGAGTCAACACCAGACCCCTCCACCGGACCACTACGACTTCTAGTAGACGACGCTGAAGATGACGTCGTCTGGTTTACTGCTTCGGTGGTATTCTCATCAGATGCGACAATGTTGATGTTGTCATCTTGGATATAATTAGGGAGAAGACTTGACGAAAACGATATACGCAAGTAATCAGTTCCATAGTGTATGTCTCCCTCATGATCTTCTCCATCATGGGTTGGCTTAGAATGGTGATCAAAAGCAATTTCAATGTATGATTCATCGTTGTCTCCATCGTCGTCGTCGGTGAAATGTGAGAGAGAGGGGAAGTTCAAGTCCGTTGACTCGGAGCAGCTGAAGGAGAAACTTCCTCCATGGTTCAGATCTCGCAGATCCGTACTACTCATCGCACTTTCCATCGCATGTGTTTGAAGCTAGACCTAGACGATAAAAAATAATTAGATATAATTAATTAAAATTATATAGAAGATGAGGGGATAGAGATGCTTAACTGCATGTGCATGGAGGAAGGACGGAGGAGATCGGGTCCTCTTCCCAAATGTGCAATCGAAGCTTAACTTAGCTAATAAAATTGCTGTGTGACCGGCCAGCTAGCCCGTCACATTTTATAATAAAGTCATCAATGTGGACCGTCCAAAGTTATTTTATTTTTAATATAAGGTTTGAAAATTCAAACCCACGTATGCATACTACAAACCAGAGAGCCCGTGGACTCCTCCACAGACAAGTGGTCCAAAGTTGGGTGCTTGTTACGCCATCAAATTAAAATTAAGAAACGATCCGATCCAATCCCCAAACCATGCAATAAATTTGAAATTTATTAGCCCCTAAATTGCTCCACGAAATCAATTTTATTGTTGTTGCTAACGAGTGGTATTCATGAAAACATGATATACGACCCCACTTATTAGTTAGCTAGTCAAAGAGATGACTATGGTTGAATAACCAATTGGCACATGAAGACACACAGTAGCTACTAGCTAGCCTCAAAACAACTCATTTTTCCTCTAGATTTTTTTTTTTTAAATGTCATTCCGCAATTTGAGCCAACCCAATCTCTTAGTTAAGTTATAATTGTGTCATGTTGCAACATAATTGCAAATTTTTATTTTGCTTACGTCTGGGTTTGGCCTATCTTCAATCTAGAAACCCAGGCTCAGGGTCTGGTCCCTTAAAGGCATTTTGTCTCCAATAAAAGGGGCATATTTATATATAAGCAAGCAGCACGTACTCACGAACATTGAACGCTCCATCGATCAGGTGTATTCGATCTGTAATGAATTAATGATGAAAAGTGCTTCAAAACTACAAATCTGGACCTACATTAATTTTCTTCTTTTGTCCAAGTTTTACCTAGCTAATTTAATTAATTAATAACCAATTATCAAGCCCTAGACATGAGGATTTTATCAGACTCATTACACTATCTATTACAGCAATTTAGCATATGGGAAATAAATTCTATTTGCTAATGTGATTTGGTACATCATCTTCAATTACTACTTGAGGCTAAACAGTGTTGTCTCACCGGCCTGCATGGTTTACAGGTTGTTGAAGATGGTTACGAATTCTAACAAAGTATTTTTATGCCATCTTTACACATCATTGATGTTCTCAGTTGAATATGCCATATATCTTCTTGCATTTGTAAAATGAGATATGATATTCTGACAAAGTATATTTATTTCAATGCTACAATACTAATTAAAATACTAATTAACCGACATGTTGGCTTTTTTATTTCAAATCCTAAAGTTAGAGATTCTTTGAAGCACTGAAAGAACAGAATTAGATATATGGTTCCCAAATTAAGTACTTTAATATTGAACGTACTTTTAACATTAAAAGTACCAGATCGAGCAGAAAAATGCTAAAACATGAAACACAATTTACTTACAATCCAAGGTTCCAAACAATAGTTGAAAAATGAAGTGCCTAAATTCATCTAGTACGTACATATCAGATTTCATACAAAGTCACTCCATATCATTTTGAATGTCACTTCTTAGCCGCCTGCACTGCACGGCATGCCAAGTATTAACAAAATTCATTCAGACACTGAGCTAGAATCGAAAGAGCAATCCGATTGCCAGTGCTAGGACTAGCTACATTGCTCATAGGCAATAATCATGATCCTAAATAATGAAACTTGGAAGCCCAGCAAATTAATACATTAATTGTTGAACCAAGCATTTTTCCCCTTAAGGATTTGTATACTCAACCCAAATTTAATTTTTTTTTTAATTTTTTTTATTCAAAAAAAATTATTATTTTTTAAATTTAAGGAAAAGACGAAAATACCCCTGCTATTTTGACAGAAAAACTAATGGAGGTACTATTTTGACACAAAATGAAAGTTGAGGTACTTTTTTTGAAGTTTTCAAAGTTGGGGTACTAAATTGATACAAAATGAAAGTTGAGGTACTTTTTTGTAAGTTTTCAAAATTGGGGTACTAAATTGAAATAACATATAAAATTGAGGTACTAAATTGTAATTTGCTCTAAATTTTTTATGCTATAGAAAATGTAAAAGATTTGGTTAAAAATAGCATCAGTGTAAGTCATGCAGGAAAAACATTGACCATTATGCTCATATATAGGCTGGTGCTGGCAGATGAGAGATCGAGTGGCAAAATACAGTATAACTTGGTAAATTATACCCAAAACTCACATGACTTAAAAAACGATGTGCAGGCTAAAACATATACTATTTGAATAAGGTTCCAGGCTTCCAGCAGAGTGAAGTACGTTGAGAAGCTCATATGGTCCAAAGAAATCTACGGCTTTCGTAATTCTACGGCTTAAACTTATTAGCATAAAGGAATGTGCATATGTGGATACCTTTCGGCACATCAAAGTCCTCCAGTTCTTTAGTATGAGAGTGACAAAATTAAATTTGAGGGAGGGACGTTGGCCTCTTGCATCCATATATACACTGATTGAACTGCTGCGTCTGACCAGCCCCAACCCGGAAAAGGATTGGAAATGATAATAATGTTTAATAATTATTATCGCAAGAGATAAGGTTAAAGTACTATTACCTTCATTACAGTCATTTTCGATATGGTTATAAGGTTAGAACAAAAAATTAGGACAGTGCTATATACGTGCTCAATTTCATTTTAACTAGTTTGACATGCACATGTCATATATATATAACTGCATATAGTGAGAACTACACATGTCATCCAATTTCATTTTTGTTTAACCGATTTTTGTATTTATCATTTTATCCTTAAAATGTTTTGGCACATTGACCATAATTTGTACGCTACGGTCACCATGGAGTTAAACATGCAAAAAGCTAAAAAGGGGACCGAAAAGTATAAAATTGAAATTGGAAAAGGAAATTTAAATAGTCAGTAAAACTGGTGGGGTGCCTATTTCAATCCTTGTAAATGAAAAAGAAACAAGAGCCGAGTCAGCAGATTTGAATTTTTGAACTACTCAATTTTGAGAGAGAAGACCTTTCCTTTTATCTTGGAAGTTTCTTGCACTAATTTATTTATAACAGGAAAATGAATTGTAAGTGCCATGGTGTTGACATGTTTTTCAATTGCTTTACTCATTCGAAACAGAGAAAATCTTTTACGGTCTTATATTTTGTTAATATTAACTTTTTTTTTTGTTGCAAATATGAGTTTTAAAAATTAACGTTCTGGTTATGAAACTACACTGCAAAATAAAAATAATAAGAAAAAAGATTAAAAAAGAATGTAGCTAGCATTTTTCTTTATTTTGAGAAGAAACAAAAAGAAGTTTAATTATAAACATATGAAATCCAACTTTAACCAATCATATATTCATGACAAATTGACAATCAATGTCATGGAAATTAAGGGAAACCTGAGAAAATTGAAGACACTGAAGACATGATGGAGCCACATGTGATGAGCATGCAAATTAAGGATTATACGATAACTGGCCGGGGACATACGACAACGTACGGCATGCATATTACATGTTAAACGACATGCATATATATAGCATGCGAATATCGATCGGTCAAGCGGTGGGAACAAGAACAGTAGTGCGCATCATGTCCTTAAATTCGAACAAGTCAACGAGGCCGTCGTGGTTTCGGTCAACGGAGGTGATCATCTGCTGGACTCTGCCAATCTCATTGCCTTCGGCGAATCCGAGCTTGGACAGCACTGTCTGCAGCTCCTTGGCCGATATGTAGCCATCGCCGTCCTCGTCGAACACCTTGAACGCCTCCCTCAGATCCGACTCCTCCTGCAACCTCTTCGCCTCCTCCTCGTCGTCCACGGAGGTCTCCGCCTCCGCATTGACAAGGTCATCGTTATTGTCTCCGAAGTAGGCATCATCCAGGGACTGGTGGAGGGACACGAAGTCCTCGAAGGTGAGGCCGTCGTTTCCGGGCCGGATGTAGCCCCGGATGACGGCCTCGAGGTCGGAGGCGTCGGCGTCGAGGCCGAGGAGCGCCAGGGCCTGGCTGATCTCGTGGACGCTGATCATGCCGTCGCAGTTCTTGTCGAAGACGTCGAAGATGCGCCGGAGGCGGAGGGAGTTCAGGCTGTTGGACCGGAGGGCGCGGAATGAGGCCGACGCCGACATCGTCTTGCTGAGCTGGCGGCGTAATTTAGAAGGAGAGGCGTCGCCGCCGCTTCTACAAGTGTCGGCTGCTGTTTCCATGACTTAATTCTTCTGGATCTCCCCGACCCGGCCTGAAGATATATATATATATATATATTAGTTAAATTAATTTGACTATTTTTAAATAAATATAATTAATGAGTGGGATGAAGAAACGAAGAGGAGGCAACAGCAACCTGTTGCAGGGAACGAAATTACAAGATATAGAATTTTGGTTGGCTTCGCGTTTGGTCCTCTATCAGAGAGGTGGCTATATTATAAGAGATGGTACGCGTTTGGCGGGCGTTGATCATTTTTCCCACTTGGTCAAATTGTTGATTTGGTTTGCAATTTTGCATGCATGTGTCTGACGTATATATTACGGTATTACCATTACAACTATACAAGTCGTCCATTGACTTTGGAATAAGATCTAGAATGTACAAACACACTTGACCACGAAAAAGGATATACAAACCGACAAACAAACTAGTTGAATTTTGGCGAAACATCACGTTCTCGCCACTAGTTTCAGGTAACCATCCATCATTTATATGGCGGTCCATTGTTGGCTACCATGACTAGTTAATTAGTTTTCTTATAACCAAAAGCGAAATTTCATATTTTTCAATGAGTTTTTGTTCTTCTTTGAAAGGTTTAACTATTGACCGTTTAAAAAAAAAAAAAAAAAAAAACTTAAGTTTATCGATCTAAAGTTATTTTGTTTTTTATTTATAGACAGTCTATTTTTCTCTCTCTATACGAATCATCTTCTCATTTTTTTTTTCTACTTCTTGATCTATAATTAAACAACCAAAAATTAAAATATTACCAAGCAAAGCCTACGATATGTACTATTAGATGATAGTGGATCGATCCTTTATGGTATAGTCATTAATGGGAAATGTCTTTTTTCCTTTTTATTTTTTTGGCAAAGGGAAATGTTTTCTTTAATTCGCTGATGAGATGAGAACAGAAGAAATGTTATGCAAGGTCAGATTAATTAAGAATGCTGTGAAGTGCAAATATTTCCAAGTACACTTAATTATTGTGGGAGCAAATTTCCACAAGTGATTGAATAGATTGAAATGAACTACAAAAGAAAAGATCTAGAGATCAATAGGGCACTAGTGTGGTGTATGTTGCATGTACAAGATTAGCAGTCGATATATATAGAGTTAAGCTCTTGGCAACCACCACTTCCACATGGTGGCCCCGGAATGGTCAAAGATTTGAACCCCTCTTCTCTCTTAAACGTTGTTTAAGGACTGATGGAGGTAATGGGTGGTTATCGGAATTGCATCGATATCCTACTTGACCATGGAAATCTCTCGTGATCAGTCAATTTCTCTCATTAATTTAAATTGATTTGCTCATCAGTTTAGGCACGAAAGGTTTCAGCCTTGTTGGGCTTATCCTTCTACCGTCTTCATAATTTAAGGCCCACTTAACCATGTCTGTTCAAGTAGTGGGCCTTTAGACTCCAGAGTGATGGAGCTCAAACAAGGCCCAAATGCGAGACCTCAAGCCCAAAAGCATGAACTGGCTTTCGTAGTCTCCGTTGAGTCAAAACTGCTACACGGAATTCAACTCGTCATTCTCGCGTTCTGCCAAGGGTACTTTTGTCCACTTGAAGTGATATAAGACAAGTGGCATTCTCTCAATGAGGAGAGATTGTTTGGTGTGACCATACACCGTCACGTGGTGTAACCATACACTGTTATGTGGTGTAATCAATCCAACGTGTCATAATATAGATAAATGTTATTAATATTGTACCTTAGGAGAGATAAACATATCGTCCAACAATACTCTTACACGTTGAATTGGTTATACCACGTAACGGTGTATCGGTTACACATCATAGCAGTATATCGGTTACACATTAAAAATTCTCCTCAATGAGACAAACCAATTCCCACCCATTGGTAAGAAGTGAGTATTAACTAGTCATATTTTTCTGACCCAAAAAAAAAAAAAAAAGCTAGCCATATTTTCCTTATTTATTCCTCAAATTTGATGATAAGTTTGGGAATAGTGCTCCCATATGGTAAAGTTTAAATTTTCCTAAGTATTTCTAATTATTCCATCTTATATAAGGAATATTATTTATTTATCTGTTCCCTCCAAAAACATATTTCCCACCAAAATTTCCCTCCAAAATCTAATTTATCCTTAATTTTGATGATAAAATTGAGTAAAAAAATTTAATTTAGGAAATAACACTCGATTTGGTAAAGTTTATTTTTTCCTAAATCTACCTTTCTAAGAATTCCCATCTTATATTAGGAATATCATTTATTAATAATTTGTTCCCTCCAAAACTGAATTATTTCCCTCCAAAATTTAGCTCAGTGACAATAAGTATAATACCACTCCCCGCTTGTATTCATACACTCCTTCAAAAAAGAGTGCAACAAATTGATAAAAGGAATTTAATTTGATGGGAGTTTTGCTCGTAATTAGCTAATGTTTGTGATAAATAATAATTTTTTATTTTAATTGGAAGCTTAATGTTACTATTAGGGAGGAATGTTTAAGGAGTGAGTTGCGTAATGCGTAGTTAGTGGGGTCCGGAATCCGGATCTTTTGATTGAGATAGAAAACTCTATTTTTCTTTTTTCTTTTATTTTATGGATTGTTGGAAACTTGGAGGAGCACTCACACTCAGATCTATTAAACTGGAGTGGCGTGGACAGAGACAAACTCAAGACTTTAAAACACAGTAACAACCCAACAACGCACACGACCGAACTCGGAAACAAAGACAGTGAGTGAGTGAGAAGTTGTAGTCTTTTTGTTCAACACCCCCTTTCACTCTTCACGTTTCACAAACGCGCTTTTGGCTTTTGGCTTTTGGCTTTTGGCTTTTGAAGCTTCACCAAGTAACTACTCACCATTCACCTCCACCTCTCTCTCTCGTTGCGGCGGCTGCTTCTGCTTCGACTGTTCTCAAACTCCGCTCTTTCTCAGGTACTCAGAAACTCTTTCTTCGTAGTTTTATTCATTTATGTTTGGAACTGAAGACTCGAAGCGTCTTCCTTGGCTTTGAATCGAACTTTGTCGTTTTGGGGATTTTCTTTGTCGTTTACATTTTATTTTCATTCACACTGTTATATGTTCTGTTTCGTTCCTAGGGTTTTTAGTTCCCCAAATACTGAATTTTGTTATGCGTTTGATTCGAAGCTTTAATCTTCATTCGTTGGTTTAGATATTGTATATCACCTTCACGGCATATGTTAGATTTCTTAACGTTATTACTGCTCTAATTTCATTTATCCCCAACCTCTTTAATACAAGTTCGACTGTTTCACATGGGTTTTATCTGAATTTGATTTCTGTTTTAAAACTCCATAAGAGAGTGATTTTGCTGCCAAATTATAGTTTTACTAATCCAGTTCAGTTCCCCATTTTCAGCTGCTGTGCTGCCCTCTCCCTTTGTTTCAACCAATGGGTTCTGGAGCTTGTACCTATGAACTAGGCGAATGCGAGCAAAACTCTCAAACGATTTTGGAAAAATTGGATAAAGCTAGGGTTGTGGGGTCGCAAAAGGATGCTGTTGAGCCACAAGTGGCATTGGTGGCTGACGGGACAGCTTCTCTCAGTCCTATTACTCCGGATTCAGACCGAGAGAATGGGGATTTCCCCATTGATTTGAAATCTCCGCCCTCGTTTTTAAAGAAACCGCCAAACGTAACTTGCATCAAGTCCAACACCAACAGAAATGGGGATGCCCCATTTGGGTTTTCTGATGTTAGCAGCCCCAGGACGCCAGAGGACGGTGTCTTTGATCCCTTTGCCCCTGGTCCGGATGACCTGGTGTTGGCTCCCCAGTGTAAAAAATTTATCAGCAAGTCCAGGAGCGTGGTTGCTCGTCAGCTTAATTTTGATTCTCCGGTCAAAATTTTGGAAGGTCGGATTTGTGCTGATGATGTGGAATCCATTTCGGATGAAGAAATGTTTGAAGCGGTGTATGAAAATCTATTGGAAGCTATTGTATCCAAGCAAACTGAGGGAGCTTTTGCTGAATGTTCAAGGAAAGATTGGGATTCCGATGACTGTAAAACACCTCCTCTGGAACAACGTCTAAATGGAGTTGCTGAAACTTGTCCTGGTGCTCCGTTGAGGCCAGCAGGGAAATCAAGGAAAATTGATTTGGAGTTAATAAGAAGGCTCGAATTCTGACACCAATTGACTCGTGCAGTTATATGTGGTGAATTTGCCAGAATACCGGTACTTCTTTAATTATTCTAACTTTTGCCCCTATCTGTGGTTCTTAGAGAATATGTTTACTAGGGATCAACTCTCTTTGTCTCTGACCAAGTTTATACAGTAGTCAGTAGCCCTAGCATTGTATAGTAGTCGTTGACAATTTTTATATTTTCAGACACAGAGAAGACATCATTTAAATTTCAACATTGGCTAGTAGTCCTCTGTTTTTTCCCAGTATTTAAATCAAGGGAAGGCATAAAATAGAGGTCTTCCTACCTCATCCATCATATACTGAATTTAGTCTTGTTCAATAGCCGACATATCAAATTGACAAATTCTGTATGCCAGGATGATGGAGCTATAATTTGATGACCAGGATGAGTGTCTGTGTATTTTGCGTAACTTTGAATTTATTGGATGATAAGAATGGGGAAACTGATTGAATGAAGTTGTTTTCTTCTTGGTTAGTTGGTAATTTTTAGTTTATAGAAGTCTGAAACAGGTTATTTTGTGTTTTTGATCAAGGATGTTAGCAGTGCCAGGTGTGTTACAAACAAGGCTACTCTATTTATTATCCTTGGCCTTGTTTAACTTTTATCTCTGGCTCTTGTATCTTTTCCTCAAGAATGAATTTATTGTTGCCAGTATTGATGTTGTTGGATAAGGTATATTGAAAGTGGTATTAGTATTCATGAGAGAGAGAGAGAGAGAGAGAGAGAGAGAGAGAGAGAGAGAGAGAGAGAGAGAGAGAGATTATGAGAAATTTATTCCTTGTGGAATAAATGGCCAATGGAGTGGCTCCGCCAACGGAGTGGCTCCGCCAACGGAGATTATAATAAATTTGTCCCTCATGGAGTCAAAATTATGGTCCTTGTTAGCATGTGACGTTACGTCGGATAGAAAGAAAAATCTATCTAAATCAGGAGAGAGATAAAGAGAGATTAATATGAACATTGTTTTCACATGAATCTTGCGTGTGATCGTTTCCATCACAGGAAAACACATTGGTTTTCTCCATGTTTTTCTGAGAGTTGTATCTCTTAGCAAGCCCTTTGTCATAAAATGGAAACCAGTTGGTTAATATGCCATGAGAAATGAATGTTAGCAAATTGATATTTTTCTTAAATTTTTTCCTTAATTTTGCACTTTGTTGAAGAATGTAAATTGTTCTTTAAAATGAAATTTATGGCATTATGTTTTCTGCTCTCTGTCTTAGGAAAGGTTGTAGATTATATTTAGCATTGTTAATTCCTTATTACAATTTGTGATTGTATTGCTTGGATGTCATATAACTTGATTGTTTCTAACAATTGTTATGACGATTCAAACCATATCATCATATTTTCACATCAAGTATAAGGTAGATGTAGTACTGAAAGCAGGATTAGAAGCTGTTGGCTTTCATTTCCCCTCCCCTTCTGGTCTATAAGTTGATACACATACTCATGAATAAGTTTCTCAGGTTGTTGGCAAAAGGTTCACGGGTGGGTATTTGATGTTCGGCTTGAGTCATTGGTGGGTAGGGTTAGAAAGGTGATCTGTCAGTTGTTGGCATGTGCCTACTGATATCATATAATGCATAAAAAAGATTTGTATGCAGGAACCAATTAGGCCCGTGAAGTCACTTCGTTCGCAAATCTAGATGATATAAGAATAATGATTTCTTCTGGTTTATTTTCTCTTCATGCATCAAAACAAAATAAGTAAGAGTTAAAAAAGGCCTCACAAAAGTGTAAATAAGCCGGATCTATATTCAGTCCAACTCAAGTGTGTACATCCTCTGACCCACTATCTGAAAAATTGTAACAAAAACAAATGCAAGCTGATGACTTTGTGTAAGATTTGCCCCTCTCCTCCCCATTAAGGATAGCAAAGTATATGACTGCTGAAATTCCTCCATGGCAGCATAACAACTGTGTGTGATCCATCTTTCTGTAGAGTAGATTCCATTGAGTTTTGTAATTGTTTCAGAGAGGACTTGCTGGAACAAAGCCATAATTGTTTCACCCATGAGTTAAATTTGATTCACTCATCAGAACTTGGTCTTGCTCTTACAAACTTGGCTCCGCACCTTCATGTCAGGAAAGCCAATGGTCACTTGGCATTCAGATTCAGCCTCAACATGTTTCTTGATGAAACCCAAGAAGGTGACTCTGCCTGGAATCACCGTACGGGTTTCCATGACAAATTGCCCACTCAGCAAGTCGTTGATCAAACTGCTCATGTCGGAAGCCAAGCGATCCGCCTGTACTGTGAGCCGGCAAGGGAGCGTGGCGTTGCCCCTTGCTGGAATGAGACCTGGGTACAGGTCCGCGTCTCCCACCTGCTTGCCTTGATACAAGATGAAGCTCTTGCCCGCGCCGTGCTTGAAGCTGGCATGGTTTCGGTTCTGAACAAGAAGCATGAGGTCGAGGGTGATATTGAGTTCAACTTTAATGGCAGGGAATGAGATGCGAGGAGCCACGCCATCCACGGCGGCGGAGAGGATCAGGGTTCTTGGCTGTTTTGGCTTGAACACCGTGAGGGCGAGAATGAGGACGATGATGATGAGCAAGATGAGGAAGAGGAGAAGAACCCCAAGTGCGATGAGACAAGAGCGGTGCTTTGGCTTGGTGGGTGTTGTGTCGTTTGCTGTCATGGTTGGTTGTGATATTGCAGAGGTTTGAATGTTGATGTTGTTGTTGTCGTTGAGAGTAGAGAGAGATAATGATGATGATGATAAGGAAGAAGGTAAAAGAGTTGATGAGAGCGAGTGAGATTTCCAATTTGTAGTTGGGGGAAGAGGGCCTCGATTTAATGCAACAATTCAGCGGCCAGCTATATATCTAACAACTAACTGATATCAGGATTCTTAGGTCATGACCTTTTAATTGCTTCTCCACAGTCCAAATCAGAACCACCTTGTTATTTGTTTATATATTTGTTTAACCTAGCAAATTAACGAATTTTGTTATGGGAGTTGTCACAACACTCAATATTTATCAGGGAGTTAGAATCCTATGATGTTTTTTTATTTGTGTTGATATTGTTTTTACGACTAAAACTACCACGTGATTTTATACAATTCAATATAAATTTTATAAGCCTCTAGGCTCTAACTTAATTTTTAAATTCCATAACTATGTCATTTAGACATAAATACAAAATCGAAATGAAACAAATCAACAAGGATCCTATTTCGCAGCTTAATTACAGTCTTACTTGCATTCATAGTATGATTTGAACATTTTCTCGAAGAAGGCAGTTTTAAATGCTTAATTATTTTTCTCATTTGCCGTGCATGTCTTCCTGAACTTGTGAATGTCCTTAATTACTTCCTTTATTATTAATTAAATTACTCAAATAAATCCAACTGTATCTTGAATTCGCCATTAACAATAGGATCAGCACCATAAATACTATGATTCCAATTAAGAACCCCAATCACACGATTCACACCACATGGCAGACCCCAATTACTTCTGCAATCTCCACACAAAGCTATTTTGTCTTTCTTACGTTACTTGCATAATATATAATATGGGCTCATGTGCGTTTAAATGCTTTTGTACGTGCACAGAAGCACACGTACATTGAGCGCTTTACTAGCCCATACCATGAATAAGACTTTGATGATAGTATTGAACATCAATGTAATTGAAGACCACCTTGTTCGGGTTTTCGACTTTCAAATGCACCTCAACACTGACTCTGCCCACCGTCTGATCATGATCAGGTCCCTTAATGTAGACCGAGTTGAAAAGGAACGTGTAGTGATCCAAGTTTTTAATGTAGACCTGATGGTTATATAGGTTGAAAGGAACCTGCAGTGAGCAGTCCAATAGGATTAGGAATTGATTAATCATTTAATTTTTGAAATTGGGCTTAATCATATGGGTTGTTAATTTTTTCTGTGTTTTGAGCAATTTCAGTGATGACTGGGTGTACTTGCATTGCATACTATGCTTTGGATTTTTATTTTTTTTAATGGCCTCATACATCTTAAATGGTGTGTATGCCTTGAGAAATTCATCATCTCATTTGCTTTGCATGTCTTCCTTAATTTCTGCATATCTTTCCTCTGCCTTTGCTATTAAATTCCAACCATGTTATGAATTTTGCAGCATGCTTATAGAAGTTTAAGCGAGCTTGAAGGAAAGCATAAAGGTTGTGCGCTATGCAAAGCAACAAATGCATGTGATGCATTATAGAGTTCCCATAAACAAGGTTGGCTCTGGGAATTGGGGGTGTTTTATTGGGAGCATATATTATTATCTAAAGCCTTATTTCTTTCATTTTTCTGGCCAAGCCAAACGATAATTGAACCCGCATTCTGTTTGTTTGATTGCATCTTATGCCCCTGATGTTAAAATAAGGACAGAAACAGAGAAGGGACAGAGACAAAAAACAAAACAAAATTGGGACATAAGATTTGTACTCTATCCTTTTGCATAGCATGAAGAACTAAGAGAATGACAAAGAGGTCTTAGGGGAGCTAGATTAAAAAATAAAATAAATGTTTCATCACCATCTGTTACCTAACTTACCTTCACCATCAGCTGAAATCCAACTGAGAAAAAGACAGAAGCTCCTTTCTTCTTAAATTGAAAGTTCGACTGGTTTGATATTGATATTTATATTTAATCTGCAGGGTAATTTGTAACAAAACAAACTGTTTTCCCTATATATTGGTCACATGATTCACATCTTACATACTGTCCAGAAGATAGCTCTACTAGTCTACTATTCTATTATCTATGGAATACATAATACCATTCAAAAATCATCACAAAAATAATATTATATTCGCCCATGTTATAGTTCTGAAGATGGTATGACACTATAACATGTTAACACAGTGTCACAAAAGGGTCAAGGAATTAAACATTATTTAGATACATTGAGATATAGAAACAGCTGAATACTATTAAGCAGCAAGGAAGCTATACAAATCTCTCAAATAATTCTAAATCATATCAAAAGAGGAAAAGAAAACAATAAACAGACTAAAATCTCACCCCATTACAACATGAGGGCTAGTGAGTGGTAATTCAGTCAATTCCTTGGCAAAGCATATAAATCCAGAGAGCAAGCAAAGAATTATAATTTTGTCTTGTATTTGCACACTTGGTCTCCAGCAGTGGCGTTACTGACATTGACATTGAAATCGCATGAGGCAGTGCTGGTCGCATGAATCTTAATGAAGCCCAAAATGATAACTTTGCCAGAGATTGTAGTCAAGGTGTTGAAGGGCAACGTACCGGCCAACACATCCGAAAACAGCTTCGATTTTCCGAGAAGCCGGTCAGCCATAATGGTCAGCGTGACGTTCATGGGTTTGGTCCGGTCCGCCGAAATCCGACCCGCTGCTATATGGGCCTCGCCCACCAGCTCCCCTCTGTAGCTCAAGAAGGCGGTGCTGTTGGAGTACTTGAACCCGACTTTGTTCGGGTTTTTGACGGATAGATTCACGTCCAGGGTCAGGTTGAGGTCAACGCTGAGTTTGGGCATGTTCAGAGCCACTTGTAGGTCCCGCAAAACGACCCCGTCCACCGTCGTTTTGGGTTCCTTGGCCTTGAACACGGTAAAACATAGGATGACCGGAATGAGTACTAGGACCCCAACCACCGCGATCGCCGCCAGGCACGTGTTTCTGCGCTTCCGTGAGCGGCGAGGCTCGGCTTTGATTAATGCTGTTTCGTCTTTTGATGAGGACACCACTTCCATCTCAATAATAAAAAAGAACCCAGAAGAAAAATGTTTGATTCGAATAATGGGTCCAAGTTTTTTGGTCTGAACTTGCTAAGGATAATATTGATTTTGGACGATTTGCTGAATCCAAAACGGTGCTGGATTGGCAATATATAGAGTTTTGGGATCTCTTCCTTCCTTGCTTATAAGGATGAAAAGATGTATTGAGCATTTAAAGCTCATTGTTTGGTTGATAGAGTGGCTGAGTGTTATTGGAGGATGCTTCTTTAATCTTTAGTGTTCAGCCGACCAATCTGGTGTTTGAACCCCACGGCCCACACTAAGCTCCCAACGTGTCAATGGGGATTTTGGGATCTTTTTAGAGCCAGCTAGCCTAAATGGCTAATACTACTAGATTAGGATTGATAAAGAATACGAGAATTAATTTTAGAAGTGTTTCATATATGGGTTAATTACATATATATACCTCAATTATACATCACTTATCAGTTGGGTACCTCTGGTTTAAAAACTTTCATTAGGGTACATCAACTTATGTTTTTTGTCAATTGAATACCTCTGTTAGTCTGACCGTTAGGAAGACCATTAAATGCCTACGTGGCGCTGACGTGCCACACGTGGACCCCACCATTAAATATTAATTTAACATTTAAAAATATACAAATTGAAAAAAATTAATAAAAAAATAGCCAAAAATAATAAAAAAATAGCCAAAATTATACAACTGATAAAAATTAATAAAAAAAAAAAAACCATTAAAATTATACAAAATTAAAAAAAAAAAAAAAAAAACCAACCCCCACCTAGCACCCTCCCTCCCCTTCCTCCCCCACCCTTTCCCCACCCAGGCCACCTCTCCTCCCTCTCAAACCCAAGCCACCCCCCACCTCCCCCGCCCTTCCCCCGCAAACCCAGGCCACCCCCTCCACCTCCCTTGCCCCTCCCCCCCAAACCTAACCCCCCTGGCCCGTCGCACCCCCTCCACCTTCCCCGCCCCTCCCCCCCAAACCCAGGCCACCCCTCACCTCCCCCGCCCTTCCCCCCCAAACCCAGGCCACCCCCTCCACCTCCCTCGCCCCTCCCCCCAAACCCAGTCGCACCCACCTCCCCCTCCCTAGGCCTCGTCATCTTCTGAGCTGAGACATCCTTTTGTTGAGGGGTTGCGATGTACAAACAAAAATATGCTAGAGTCTGAACCTTTTGTGAAGATTGATAATTTCATTAAGAAGGAAACTACTCAAGTTTCTAATCATGATGCTAGAAAACTGGGTGAGGACAATGGGGCCTAGGGAGGGGAGGTGGGTGCGACTGGGTTTGGGGGAAGGTGGGTGCGACGGGTCGAGGGGCAGGAGGGTGCGATGGGGGTTGGGGCGGTGCTGGGTGAGGGCGACTAGGGCTGGGGAGGGGGGAGGTGGGTGCAACTGGTTGAGGGGGAGGGTTGGGTGACGGGGAAAGGCTGGGTGAGGCTCGGCTAGGTAAGGGGGTGGGGCTGGGGAGGGAGGTGGGTGGGGGCGAAGGGGGCTGGAAAGAAAGGAAGGGGTGGTACTGGGTTTGGGGGGAACGGAGGTTGGAGGGAGGAGGGTGCTACGGGGGCTGGGGTCGGGGCTAGGGGTTAAGAAAGACGTAGGGGGGAGGGTGGCAGTCAGTGAGAGAGGCAACAGTTGGGTGGCTGTGCAGGGGAGGCGGAGGGAGGCGGAGGTGATGCTGGGTTCTGGGCTTCCTTTTTCTTCTTTTTTTTTCATTTTTTTTTTTCAATTCAATTATTTAAGTTTTATATATTATATTAATTTAAAGGTTTATTAGTTTTTTATTAATTTTAGTTTAGTGGCTATTTTTAAATGCTAAGTTAATATTTAATGGTGGGGTCCGCGTGTGCCACGTCAGTGCCACGTAGACATTTAACGGTCTTCCTAACGGTCAGACTAACAGAGGTATTCAATTGACAAAAAACATAAGTTGATGTACCCTAATGAAAGTTTTTAAACCAGAGGTACCCAACTGATAAGTGATGTATAGTTGAGGTATATATATGTAATTAACCCTTCATATATTTATCAAACGGGAGATGATTTTAAATTAAAGATCATTGATTTTAACTACTAAATTTTAATAATTTTTTAGTTTAGGTATCAAAATTAAATAACATTTTAGATTAGGTACTAGTTGAAAAGTCAAACAAAATAATAAAATAAAATGTATTAGAATTTACAAATATTACATCACATGCCACTACAATAAAAAAAATAAAAAAAATATTACATCACAAATATTACATTAATTTATACTATATTGTATTAAAAAAAAATCAATCCAGTCACAACTTAACTGTGACTGTCTTGGTAAATTGAAAGAGACAACTCACACTACTATATTATGTATTATTTTGACCTCTATTTATACTATATTGTAGTATAATTTATCTATAAAAAATTCAATTAAGTCACAACTTAACTGTGACTGTTTTACAACTTAGATGTGACTGTCGTTTAGCCACAACTAAATTTGAAGTTGTGAGTGTTATACAGTCACAACTAAATGTGAAGTTGAAACTATATTAACAAATTTTTAAGATAATATAAAAGCCTCAAAACAATTTTGTCAAAACTTTATAAATTTTAACTAACACCTATCATATATGGGCCAAATAATAAAAATATCAAATAGAAAAGGCTCAAATCAAAAGGGCCAATATATTTGTGACCTAATCTAAAAAATTATATTTAAATTTGGTAGTTCAATTGAAATATTATATAGTCTTCATACTATACCAAAAAATTATTGAGATTTAGTATTTAATCCTAATTTTCTATTTGAATTAGAAGTTTAGAACCTCATGTATATGAGTGAATCCTCTTAATTTCTAGAACTACAAATTTTTACAATAATTTTAAAATTTGAAAGAATAAATTAAAAATAAAGATTAACAACTTACAATTCTCTTATTCATTATTTGATCATACAAATATACAACAGAAATGTCATTCTTTCATAAAATAAAGAAAGAACGAAAAGCACCTTAATTTCTTGTTTTGTGCAATTTTAATAATAAATCAGGACTAGGCTTTTGGGTTTAATCAAGACAATAGGTTAGTTTACCTTAATTAAAATACGCAAATAAAATTACAGTAATGCTACACTTACCACATTTTTATACCACAATTTCATACCATCTTACATGGCATTCATACATTGGACACTACAAATTAAAAAATAAAACCTAAAAAAGAAAAAAGAAATACATATCCAGTAAAATAATGACACATCAGGTGGGATACAAATGTGGGAAAAAAAAAGTGGGACAACTAGCATTATTGATAAAATTAACATGTTGAGCCTTTTTGGTGGTTATAAATAAATAGTTTTTTAGAAAAATTAAATTACAGTTACAACCTTCGGTTGCGCAACGTGTAATGGATTAGTAGACTTACAAAATTTTAAGAGGTTGTGCCGAATAGTAGCCTTAGAAAAAGTATAAAGGATCGTGTGATATATTCGTAAGAAATTTGTTCAAAGATTTTAGGCATTGTAAACAAGATTTTTATTCAAAATCTTTATATTTTTCACCAAACTTTATCAAGGTATAACCGTATAACTTATAAGTAGGGTTGATTGCGGTCATAATATTAATTAATATATATGTTAATGTGTGTGGTTAGGTCGTCTGGATCCTAATGACAAGGAGGGCATGGGCATGGTCTGGTTCTCTCCGACATGTCCAAACTTCATACGATCGTAAGTCATAATCACTACTGTACCAAAAAGTCAATGGCAAATTTTTCATGATTTTTTCCATCTCTTTGGAAAAAAAAAAAAAAAAACAAGGCTTTCAAGATTGTTTAATGATAACGTGCAATATTGTTATGAACCAAGTAAGAGACTAATGTGTCATGGATCGAGGTTGGTAATCAGAAGTCAAATATTCAAATTACCGTGATGTAGATTAATAGGTGATAAATGACAAGATTTTAATAATTCTTTATGAAAAGTTATAAGCCAGTTACTGGTTAGCATCTTATTAAGCTATGTGCGGATTGTTAGATGAAAATTTAACAGTAAAAAGTGATAAGTGACGCATTAAAACTTTAAACGTTAAATGCCTAAACATTACTATTCATTCTATACATTTAAAAATATCTGAAATTTGTGATTTTTGGACTAAATGAATAATAATACAATACATATTAAGCAAAAATAAAAATCTTGAAATTTGTTACTGTTGAGTAGGGAGCAACACAACTAGAAAAAGAAAAAAAAAAAAAAAAACCCCGAAAATGGGTGTTGCAACTTGCAACGCACCAAGTTATTAAAACACATTAATGGATGATGACTTGAATCACCGGATGGATCCAATAGGCATTCGTATTCTCTAAATAGCATGGTAGCTTAGATACTTTAAATTTCAATTGAAATAATTAAATAGCGCCACCCATTAATTTGACCAGATTTTTCACTGCGGAAAATGACCATCAAATGAATGCATTTGCAGCGTAAAAATGTTGAAGACCTGAAGTAGCAAAGCATCAGCTTCATAGCATGTGTCATTGTCATAGCTAGGAAGAGTTTTTGGGCCCTAGTTAGGTTGAAAGATGGAAGCCCATTTCTTAGAAAATGAATTTTGGGCTCTAGTACGTGGCAATTTGGGTGCATACTACATAATTAGGCCTCTCCCCAATAGTCATTAACAAAGGTGGCCCATTAAGCCCATTTTACTGTTGAACACATTGACACATCACACATAGCATAGCATATGCATGAGAGCGACAATGACATGAACTCCAATTGCAGCCGTTATTATTCGACGTGGACAAGGACGGGAACTCTTTATGAGATCATTTAATTAATAAATTATTGTGTGTGATTGTAACACTACGTATTATAATGATATGATGTTATTAATTTACTTAAAATTGTAATATGTGCATAATAATTAAAGATTAAAATCTTAAAAAATATTCTTAAAATCGTACACTAATATCATATCAGTAAGCTATGTAGTATTACGATCACCACGTATAATTATTTTTTCATAAAATCAATCAAATTCTTCTATCATGTGTCTCATCTGTGATCAAGTCTTTTGCTTAACATTAAATACTTGCGTAGTTGGGCAAAATCTGTATGTTAATGTTGGTAGGACCGTAGGACACTAGGAACGCAGCGCAAAGTGGGCCATTTTAGAACAAATGGAGTTGCATAGTTTTCGTACATGAAAAAATCGGTTGGCTTGAATTGAATGCCAAAAACGCGTGGTGGGTACTAGTACTACTACTGGGTAGTACCAAGTAAACAAGAAGGCGAAGTAGGCGTGGCTTTGGTGTGGTAGGTGCGCTCCTGCATCTAACAACAAGAAGCAGCTTCACATTTGCATTGTGAGTCTGTGACTGTAGGATTGGCTCTAACAAAAATGTAATGGGCATAATGGCAAGTTTTATTTCTATTTATTATTTATTTTTATGAAAATACAAAATTAGATAAGACTATAAGAGGGAGGATTAGGAAGGAAGTTGATGAAGGTGATGATGGGGCCCATGGGGAGTGAGTTGGGACGGCGGGTGGTGGAGCTGGTGACGAAGGGGAAGGAGAGCCCATTGGTGTGGGCAATGGAAGTGGGCAAATGGGTCGGGGCTCCGCCCAGCATTGAGTTAGGGGAGGTGTTGGTGACCCAACTCTGTTTCCTCCACAACCGACCTTCTCTCTGGAAGTTTCTGGACCATGCCCTCTCCTCCGGCCTCCTCTCCCCTCTCCATGTCCTCTCTGGCCTCTCTTCCAGGTTTCCCACCTTCCCTTTTCAGCTCTCAATCATCCTTTTTTTTTTTTTTTTCTTTCCATCTATTCCCATATTCACATTCTCATATTTTTCTTCAACTTTTGCTTTGTGTCTATGTTTACAGGGTGATTCCTCATCGACAGTCTCAACCAGAAGCTTACAGGCTCTATCTTGAACTCCTAAGACGATATGCATTTTCATTTGGTCCTCTTTCTGGTGATGCTTCCAAAGAAAAGTGAGTGTGCCCATTTCATTTTCAGCCTCAATTATATGCTCATGTTGATTCTGTTCTGTGTTGGCTTACTATCATTGTTTTCTTTACTTTTAAAGTTTTAAGTAGTGCCATATGAAATATCTGATACATGATTTCTGGGAAATTTAAATAGTCTTTTTTGGCATAATCTCTATTGCCATTCTGTTTGCCTTAATTTGTTTCAGGTTGCAAATTTAATGGAAAATTTTCCATCTTTATTTTTAAATTGTTTTACTTTTCTTTCGTAATACTTTGGTTCTGCTTCGCCTTGTTCACTTGAATATGTATGCCTCCCATTTGTATTATTTTTCACCTTATTTGCAGATGTTATCAGAATTCAACCATGCATTTTTGACTAAGACATGGTATTAAATAATTTTCTCAAATTTCTCTGGTCGAAATGCTTGCAAATGAATGCAGGCATTGCTAGCATGACTTGCACTCAATCAATTGAATAAATTGCTGAACTTTTGCTTTTCTGTATTGCAGGATAACAGAATCCGTTGATCTTGCCCTTCAACTTTCTCAGACATATAAGGTTGGTGTTCTGGAGCTTGGACATGCGTTTGTCTTGTTCTTTTTCACTGTCATCATTAGCTTGATTGATAGCACCTTGGATGATTGGGGATTCAACATAACATCTCGAAAGAGACCAAGATTAGCTTTTGGAGGTGCAGACTACCATGATGTGGAAATAGATTCCCAGGAAAGTCAGAATTTCAAAAGTAATGAACATCATGAACAAATAAGGAGAATGAATTCTTTTCTGGCCATAGAGGTTCTGGGAAAACTAACAGAAAGCAGAAAAGCTTTGGTTCTGCTTCGCCTTGTTCACTTGAATATGTATGCCTCCCATTCCTTTTAATTTTCACCTTATTTGCAGATGTTGTCAGAATTCAACCATGCATTTTTTACTAAGATATGGTATTAAATAATTTTCTTAAATTTCTCTGGCAGTACACATAAAAGTATTTATTTAGAAAAGGATGTCTGTTGAGAGACTAATAATATGTTGTTTTTTTCTTTTAAATTCAATTCTACTCATAGGCCTGAAAAATTCAATGGCCTCCTGCAGAGGCTACGGTTTCTTGAATCCCGTCAATTGCCATCCTCAGATTTGAATTCTGCAGTGCAACCATTGGCAAGGTTGTCTGCCAACATCCAGAGAGTCTTGGGTTTTGAATACCACTTCAATAAGCGCCAGCTCGTTGGGGTGCTTCTTGATATTGGATCTCAGAAGCCAGTGTTTCACTGCAGATCTGGATTTGGTCATTCTACTTGTTGGGTTCGTTTAGATATATACATGGAGAATGCAATGGATGGCAAACAACTTTCTACTAAATCAGCTATTGATATACTTGCAGGTAAAATCCTTTTGAAGAGTCTCATATGAATTTATATTTGATATAATTTCTGTATGTATGTAATATGTATGCATGCATGTATTTTTTTCATTCAAATCGAATAAAAAACAATGTTTAAGAAAACTGAAAGCAATTCAATTAATTCCTAATTTCACTGACTTAACTGCAGAAGGAATTATGACACTCCAAGTATTTAACCAGGCAAGCTGGCAAGAAACCTTCCTAGCACTCTGGCTCTCAGCCCTTCGGCTTGTGCAACGAGTTGAGACAAATCCATGTTAACATATCTTTTAATTGGAAAAAAAAAAAGTTAACATAGATAGTTACTTTCCCCTTCATTCTTTGTTTGCAGGAACGTGATCCTCTTGAAGGCCCTATACCACATCTTGAGGCCCGTCTTTGTGTCCTTTTGTCTATTGTCCCCCTGGCAATTGCTAATGTTTTGGGGAATGAGACCAAATTGAATTCCTCTTCTCTTCAGGGAGATACAGCATCTGGGAATGTGGAAAATGGATATGCACATGAAATGGGTGGCAAAGCTAATACTTCAAGGAAACAGGGACTGATTTCTTCTCTCCAGGTCCTTGGAAACTTCTCTGGCCTCTTGTGCCCTCCTTCATCAGTTGTTGATTCAGCTAATAGAGCAGCAGCAAAAGCAGCTCGCTTTATACTTGATTCCAAGAATGAAAAGGATGCATCAGGTGGAGACAGCTGTGGGGATGCTTGTATAAAAGCAGGTTTATTATAAATTTTTAGTTCACTTTTAATCTCATCGCACATTCTGATTTGATCAATGATTAAATGTATATCTATTTTAGGCATGGATAAATTTTGTTTAAAGGACAAAAGTATACACAGGAATCCTGTTTACTGTCTAGTCACATTGGTTTAGTGCTTTCTGTAAACTTTTGGCAATTAATTCATATGTTTTCAGGTGGTGACATGAGGCACCTTATTGTGGAAGCTTGCATTGCAAGAAATTTAATTGACACATCAGCATATTTTTGGCCTGGTTATGTGTCTGCATCCATGATCTCACCGTCGGATACATCACCAGTTCAAAAATCTCCTTGGTCAACATTCATGGAAGGAGCACCATTGAGGGATTCCCTAATAAACTCCCTTATCATGATCCCAGCTTCAAGGTATAATGAAAAATTTCTTAATTAATTGCATTACTAGCTAGTCTTCAGCTGATTATTTTCTCCTTCGATCTCCTGTTCAAGTTTTGCAGAAATAGAGAAGTTATATCATATTGCATTAAAAGGGTCAGAGGAGGAGAAGTCAGCGGCCGCAAAGATCCTATGCGGTGCATCCCTCAGAAGTGGATGGAACATTCAGGTTGAACAATCATGCAGCAATACTGGAGATTTTAAATTCGGCTATGTTTGAAGTCCTGTTACATCTATAATGGCCTACTGGTGCTTTTTATCCTCATTTCACTCTTTAAGTTTACTAATAGCACCTCTAATGTATTTGTTTCTTAAAAAAATAAAAATAAAAGCTCTCCTTTTCAATTCCTGAACATTGTTGTTTTCAGGAACATGTGGTGCATTTTGTGGTCAAGCTTCTTTCTCCACCTGTACCTCCCAATTATACAGGACCAAGAAGTCACTTAATTGATTATATATCAATGCTGAGTGCTATCCTTTTTGCAGCTTCTTCTATTGATACAGTTCATATACTTTCTTTGCATGGTATGGTGAGTGATTGTTGTATATTATGGCATCATAAAAGAAGTTGAGTTTGGCATGTTACAGTACTAGGAAGTTGAAGTTCGGGCATTCTTATGGATTCAAAAAGTGTATGGTCATACAGGTCCCTGAAGTTGCAGCTTCTTTAATTCCTCTTTGTGAGGTCTTTGGATCACTTGAGCCTACATTGAATAACAAATCAAGCATGGGTGATGAGTCCTCCATTTACATGGTGTTTTCTTTAGCATTTCTTTTTCTTCTTCGCCTGTGGAAATTCTATCGACCACCCCTTGAGCAATACATTGCGGAGGGAGGAGCAGTTGGAGGTGAGCTGACTTTGGAGTATCTTCTGTTATTGCGCAATAGCCACATTGCATCTGCCCAAAATGAAACGAATAGCAGCGGGGAGCAGTTTGAATCAGCATCTGAGAGACCCATGTACATTGATTCTTATCCAAAATTAAAAGCCTGGTATTGTCAAAACAAATCTTGTATAGCTTCGACACTTTCAGGTCTCTCTAGTGGGAATCCTGTTCATGAAGTTGCCAATAAAATATTAAGTATGATTTACTGGAAAATAACCAGAAGTGGGGCTCCATCAAGCAATTCTTCTGCACCATCAGGCAGCAGCATTGGTGGCTCCCCTGCAGATACTGGAGAGGATGTGTATCAGAGACCTATGCTTCCTGCTTGGGAGGTGTTGGAAGCCATTCCTTTTGTTCTTGAGGCTATTTTAACTGCTTGTGCCCATGGCAGGCTTTCATCCCGGGACTTGACAACAGGTTGGTTAGATGCTACTGCTCTGCACTTGTCAGCCAAGGCTCATTATTATTATTTTTGTTGGTTTTTATCTTACCTTTCCTCTGGTACTTGAGATACTTGCTTTGTCTATCTTTTTGGTTTGTAATTTCTTCCGCTTGTTTCATCAACTGATGAATAAGTAACTTTATAGATTATTAGAAATAAAATTTAGGGTGTTTATTATATTTTTAAAATTTTATTCATCAAACTCCTTATGAGCTCTTAAATGCTTGCAGGCCTGAGAGACCTTGTTGAGTTTCTGCCTGCTTCTCTTGCTGCTATTATTAGTTACTTCTCTGCAGAAGTTACTCGTGGTATATGGAAACCAGTTCCTATGAATGGAACAGATTGGCCTAGTCCAGCAGCGATTCTTCAATCAGTTGAGTCTGAAATAAAAGGGATACTCGATGCTGTTGGTGTCAATGTTCCAAACTGTTTCTCTGGTAGTATTTCTGATTCTATTTTATCTACTCTATTTGTCTTCATATTGTTTCTAGGATTCATTTTGATTATTCCATTCTGGTGCTCTAGCCTCAAACACACACACACACTGACAGAGATACACCCTGATACACAATGAGAGGAAGATAAAACAGAAAAACCATCCCTGTAGGCTTGTATCTATAACTATAAGTATTTGAAGCCTAAATACATCTGAGTAGTTTTGTTTTTTAAATAATATATAAACAGTCATAAAGCTTTGTGTAGCTATAAGTATCTGTTATTGAATTTGTTTCACCAATTAACATTAATGATTGGTTCAATATACATAATTTCATACTGACCTAAGAATGTCTTTTGCATTTCCATTGCCAAAACCATTTTAATGCTTTGCAGAGATTTCAACCACAATGCTTCCACTGCCACTGGCTGCTCTTGTGAGTTTAACCATTACTTTTAAACTGGAGAAGGGCCTTGAATACATCCATGCTGTTGCTGGCCTGGCTTTGGAGAACTGTGCATCAGGTTGTCCTTGGCCTAGCATGCCCATTGTTGGCTGTTTGTGGGGTCAAAAGGTCCGCCGCTGGCATAATTTCATTGTTGTATCATGTTCTCGCTCTGTATTCAGACAGAACAAAGATGCTGTTGCCCAGCTCCTGAGAAGTTGCTTCTCCTCGTATCTTGGATCAGTCCATGGTTCAACCTCTTCCTTGTCCAGTCAAAGCAATGTAAATGGTCTGTTGGGTTTTACCATCTCAGCTACAGCTAGTAGTGCTTGTCCTTCTGTAGCACCTGGATTTCTATATCTTCGCTCTTGCCGGACTATACATGTTGTCCAATGTGTGAATGATGTGATTGTAGGGCTTGTAGCTGAGTACGCTGTGAAATTATCGGCCAGATGGGCAAGCACAGACTCCCCTCGCTTGAAGTCTAGTCAAGCATCACTGTGCCTGGCCATTGCAAATGCAAAAGAGGTGGCCTCACTTGGTGCAAGCCTCTTATGTGTGGCAGGTGGGGTGCAGCTGGTCCAAGAACTGTACCAGGAAACCATTCCAACCTGGCTACTCTCGTCAAAGGAAGAGAAACTAGGGGAGGCGAATGCTGTATCCCATGTAATGGAGGGGTATGCAATGGCTTATCTGGTGATTCTGTCAGGTTCAATTGAATGGGGAGTTGGAGACAAATTGCCATCATGGGCACTCTCTAGAAGAGCCCGTATTGTCGGCATTCATATGGACTTTCTGGCTGGGGTCTTGGAGGGGAACATATCACTTGGCTGTGATCCTGCTACTTGGAAAGCTTATGTTTCTTGCTTGGTAGGTTTAATGGTCAACTTTGCTCCGGTGTGGATTCGAGAAGTCAAGCTCAAGACCTTGAGGAAATTGGCCTGTGGACTGAGAGGGTGGCATGAATGTGAGCTCGCTCTTTCTCTTCTTCAAAGAGGTGGGACTTCAGCCATAGGATCTGCTGCCGAATTAGCAAATGTGTTGTTGGATTGAGTTTCAATTGAAGATGTTAAATGTAGTGACTTTAGTTTGCCCTTTTATTTTCTGTGTTTATGATTTAGATGTAAATATTATTTGTGAAATTCATATTATTTCAATTTAAAAATTTTATAAGACTCACCTAATATAATTATTAGGAATCTCACTAATAAATCACATTGGTGGGTCCATTAAATTGTTGTTATTGTCTTATTATAATTTTTTATATGCTAACATAACGACTAAGTATAACCGTTTTACCGAATACCGTTAACGGTTGTGAATAACACATACTAGTACCATTTGCACAAAACTTAAATCTAATACTTTCTCATACCGTTGTCTAACAGACTAACACTTCCCATTGTCTATCTAATATCTATGTGAGAATGAACAAAAAGACCCAAGGGATGATGGTGGAATTTTTCATTTGGCCATGTTCAAAATTTCGCAAAATTGGATTTGGAAGCTAATTAATTCCATATCTGGGGTAATTAAGTCTTTGCCTTAATAATTATCATTTTCTATTTGTATTACGATATTATTACTTTATTTATATACTAACTCTCTCCGTCTCTCTCTCTCTCTCTCTCTCTCTCTCTCTCCATTGCTGGCTCCGACACCTTTTCAAGGGGCACTCACTCTTCTTCTCCTCTCTCACAAATTCAACCCCTCACACCCAAACACAAACCCTCTCCAGACACAACATCTGGTAATTAGGGTTTGGGGGAGGGGCTTAATCTGATCCCAAAAGGGTTTAATTCAATCTTCACAAACAAACATACATAGACGTTTGTATGAAATTCTGAGAGCTGAGAATGGAAGTGGGAAGGAGGATATCGGCGAGTCCTCGGCCGTGCTCGGGTCGCCGAATAGTGGCGAACAAGAAGAGGGCTCGCACCGATGGGTTCGTCAACAGCGTGAAGAAGCTGCAGAGGCGTGAAATTTCTTCCAAGCGTGATCGTGCTTTCGGCATGAGTAACGCTCAGGAGAGGTTCCGCAACATGCACCTCATGGTCTGTTTTCATTTCATTTTTCTTTCCACTTATACCCAATTGCTCGACCTCATGTGTTCCATAGCTCGTATGTATCTGATGCAATTTCAATTCTTCACCCTCAGATCACTTTCTAGGGTTTATCGGCATGGGCTTCTCATTGTTTATCGTAAATTTACTTAATTTGTTTTGATTAGAGTCAACATGCATATAAGTCCTGGAGCTTCGAGGGTTGGTGATCAATGGTTCTATGTTTTTCTCTTTTTCTCTCTTTTTATTTTTATTTTTATATTTCCAGTGCATGTAACAACTTGAAAACATTTTTTTGAAAGGAAAAGTAAATAGATGAAGTTGAATTGAGATTTAGTGACAATTTTTTCTTGTGGTACAGAAAACCTTGTTAATAGGAAGCTGTTTTCAATTGATAGATGTGTTGATCTGCTGTTTCCGATTTGGATTTGGCTCTTAACGTCGTCACCCTGATTAATATACTTTTTCATTGCCTAGGGTTTGTGTCCTTAGATTCTGCTGAAGCTGGCCTTAGAGTAAAACCAAGTTATTATACTGATCACCTACTAAATTTGCCTCTTTAGAACTTTCCAGTTGGGAAAAAAATTCATTAATTGTCTACTCCGCATATTACGGAGCATTAAAAGCTCAGATTATGACCCAAAATTTTTTCTTTTACTTTTGAAACCGTAAAAATGACATTCATGATAATCCTTAGCTTAATCTGTCAGACATAATGAAGGGGATGTTATCAATGTCATGCTGTATTTCTTTTTTTGATATCTAATTAATTAGTTTCTGCTTCAGGAGGAATATGATACACATGATCCCAAGGGGCATTCATCGCCCGTATTGCCTTTTCTGATGAAGAGGACAAAGGTCATTGAGATAGTTGCTGCACGTGACATTGTCTTTGCTCTTGCGCACTCGGGTGTGTGCGCAGCTTTTAGTAGAGGTAATAACATGCCTAACTGAAATAAATATCATAACAAATGCAGAACTGTATTTTTTTATATGTATTTTCTGTATCAAAAATAAAAATGCAACAAATGTTACAATTAGACCGGTGGATCATTTTTTGGTCATTCATTGATTGATAAATCACTACAATTGAAGCAGGAGATACACAATTTAAATAATAGAAGATCCAATACATACAAATTTGTTATAAAATGACTGGAAAAGTAGAAACAAAATTGGATATAATTTTACCATTATGAGCAATTCCAAAATCTTTGTAGACAAAACCAACCATTAATTTCCAATTGTGGGGTGAATGGAATCCTATACGTAAATCAGTTCATAACAGAATATAAAAAACTTTTATCGTGCATGCATTATTACGTATTCTCTGTTGGCTATTCTTATTGCAGAGACAAATGAGAGGATATGTTTCTTGAATGTTAGTCATGATGAAGTCATTCGAAGCTTGTTCTATAATAAGAACAACGATTCGCTCATCACAGTGTCAGTCTATGCTTCAGACAACTTCAGCTCTTTGAGATGCAGATCCACAAGGATTGAGTGGGTAGTTCTTATCTATATTTATGCTGTCTATTTTGTGTCTATTTCTTATGCTGTCTATTTCTTACACTCGGGTATTGTCTATTTATTGGCTAGATATATAAGGAGGGGCAAGCCAGATGCTGGTTTTGCTCTTTTTGAGTCCGAGTCTTTGAAGTGGCCTGGGTTTGTAGAGTTTGATGATGTTAATGGCAAGGTGCTAACATACTCTGCACAAGATAGGTATATTTCCATTGTGTAACGTTCTAATATACGTTCACCAAATCCATTTGGATACTAACAGATTTTCCTTTTTTGGGGTCTTGGGCCAGTATTTACAAGGTGTTTGACCTTAAAAACTATACCATGCTTTACTCTATATCAGACAAACATGTACAGGAAATCAAGATCAGGTATCACTCCCCCCCCTCACAAATCTCTCTTGGTGTCCATAGTTTTATTTTAATGTCGTACACAAACCAATAGTGTTGCTTAAGTCATTGATGTAATTCTTCTGTATTCACCTTACCAATCATTTTTATTGTTTGTAACAGTCCAGGCATCATGCTGTTGATTTTCAATAGAGCTAGTAGCCATGTTCCGCTGAAGATTCTTTCAATAGAAGATGGCACAGTTCTCAAAGCCTTCAACCATCTACTTCATCGAAATAAGAAGGTTGACTTCATAGAACAATTCAATGAAAAGCTTCTCGTTAAGCAAGAAAATGAGAATCTACAGATTCTTGATGTAAGTAAATTATAGCAATCATGGCATATAATGACAGTTCTCTTGGAGCCTTGATTGTTTATGCCTGTGAATACAACTTTTAACTATCTGTAGGTTCGAAATTCGGAGCTGATGGAAGTTAGCAGAACCGAGTTCATGACTCCATCAGCATTTATCTTTCTGTACGAGAACCAGCTATTCCTGACATTCAGAAATCGAACTGTGGCTGTCTGGAACTTCCGTGGAGAACTTGTAACTTCATTTGAGGATCACTTGTTATGGCATCCTGATTGCAATACCAATAACATTTATATAACAAGTGATCAGGATCTTATCATATCTTACTGCAAGGCTGATTCGGATGATCATTGGATGGAACAAAATGGTATTTCTTTTCACTTCCTTTTTGGTTATTTGCACAACCAATGGTTAGTATAGTTCATGGCTGGAATCAGAAACTACATTGCTGAATAACATCACGTGTGTCTTAACTAATAAATATAATGGAAATAAAAGTGGTAAAGTATAACATCCTTTTCACATCCAATTTGTTGAAGTTGGGCCACGGTGTTAGCCTTGTTCTTTTCTGGCTCATCCGGGTTTTGACATACATATTATTAGGTGAAACCTGAAAACCAAAACTAATTCACACACACTCACAGCTGATAGATCAGAAGATGATCATGAACATTTTCTAACATTTAGATTTCCCAGCTGGTGATTTTCATAAATGGAAACAGTTGTGGGAAGTTTTACCTATTTTTGCATGTTCCAATCTGTCTAAAAAGCAATAAGTTAGTAGTCAGTCTATTGGCTTGTGATGACCAAGGATGATATTATGATGAAAATATTGGAGGGAATTATTTTGTCATCTCATATATGGTTTTTGATGCAGCTGGATCTATTCATGTAAGCAATATCTTAACCGGGAAATGCCTGGCCAAAATAAATGCAAGCAATGGTGGTCCTAAGGTTGAAGAGTGTGGCAGCAGTGCTGCCTCCTCGAGGAATCGGAGCAACTCATCTCTGGTCAGAAGCACTGTAGCCGAGGCTTTGGAAGACATAACTGCCCTTTTCTATGATGAAGAGCGCAATGAGATATATACTGGAAATAGGCATGGTCTTGTTCATGTGTGGTCTAACTGAAGTTAAGACCATTACTTTCCTTTGGGGGCTATGAAGCTTCTGTTAGAGAAATAGTTTATTTTGGCAGCCCTAGTGCATATGGTATATTTCATCGCAGTGTACTGTTAGATGACTTGGAAGGCTCTTGCATTGTATCATGATATGATTTTAAATTATCAATGTAGCGTTCTGTAGAGTTGCTTTTTTTTTTTTTGGGGGGGGGGGGGGGGGGGGGGAGGGGGAGGGAGGATAGAGGCTGCATGATTGTGGTGCAGATTGAACAGATAAATTTGATGCACTGGTATCTGACAATGTTTCATGTTCTATTTATTTTTGTGAATCTCTTTAAATTGCGGTTGAGGTATTGTTCATGTGTGGTCTATCTGGCTCATGACAATTACATACATTTTTTAGAAATCTGAAAGTAAACAAGGTTTTCCCTTATTTTTGTTTTCCCAAATGGTAAAAAGAAAGTAATCAAGAGGTACAAGGTATATAAAAGAATGGGCATATATAATGTAATACATGCAGCCGATAAAGATTAAAGATTAAAGATTCAACGTATATGGATAATTAAGTGTGACCATAACTGATGAGGGGTGGCTCAATCCAAAAGTGGCGGCCTATAAGATTGATGAAAACTCCAATTGCCTTCATCTTTGCTGCAAGTATAAGACTTGAAGCTAATTGTGTCATGACAAATTATCATGTTTGCAAATTCATTAGCCTCCTCTTTTGCTGGAACCACCATTGATTTTGTCCCCAAAAACAATACTTGATTTCCCAAGTTTTTTTGGTGATGGATCAAACTGGTAAATTTGCCAACAATTTTCTTTATTCCGAATTGCCGGTAAGAGCTTCCCATGCCATCAGACTCAACCAGGTAACTCTCCCCTCGCTGCAAGGGTTGCTGTAGTCTGAGAGAGGCAGATAAGTCACTTGGGATACTCTCATCACGAAGAGGGTTATAAAAAATGAATATAGAACGTAATGAATTACGAGATGGTCCCTAATTCACTATATTTTGAAGCACAAACGTTGGCGTTGTAAAATAAATCACTAACCTCATGCATTAAAACTTTTTTAACTGAGTAAGTTTGTTTGGACCAGAAATCAGGGAGCTTTAAGTTGTTGACGTTGAACCACCAATAGGTAACTAGCCATGGCATATTTGGATGACTTGAACCACATCAACAGCAGCTCGCCGCTAAGTCTCGTTTAGTTACTCCTACCATTTCCAACGCTGCTGCTGCTCAAGTACCTCAACTTGTGCTTCTTACTATAATATTATGGCAATTTGGCTGAAGCAAAAGAAGGTGAATGGCATCTTGACTGAAGCAGAAACATATAGGCGGCATTTTGATTGAAGCAGAATCAGAAGCTAAGTGGGAGCAATTTCTTTTATCTGAAAGTTGCGACAACATGCATATATTGCACGAGGCTTCAGTTTTCTGCTAGTGGAAGTTATTGGGAACATTATCCAATTGGAATTTGATTGAAGCAGAAACTAGTTTGGAGAAGTTTCTTTGATTTGACAAGTGAGAACATAGCACAAGGCTTCAGTTTTGATCTTCTAGTAATGGAAATTTCTGATCTTATTATTTATTATATTTGGTTAATTTGTAATCACTTTTTGAGGTGTTTTATATGTTGCTATCTATTTATTTGTTTCCTTTGAATCTCTCTTGTCATATAATAGAAAAGAGATGGAGGTGGATAACTAGATGAATGTTGAACAATCCATTACTAGTAATTAATGGATCCAAAGAGCGAAACCCTTTTTCCTCATCCTTGCCTAAAATATAAATATAACCAGGACACCAGAAAGTCATATGTGATGACTACTTGTATGATATGAGAATACAAGGCATACGCACGTTCATGTTTATGAGGGTTTATATACAGAGACAGCTTCTTAATGCTTTGCTTACTCTTTTTAGATCTCGAATGTGGTTCCACGAAACGAGTAATATATATTTCCAAAGGAATTCAGGGGTGAGCGTATCAATTTTGACATGTACATGTGCCCTAGGATGTTCAGTTAAGCATGATTTCCCTAAAACATTACGGAAAATTGGTTGAATCTTGATTGAAGTAGAAACATGTATGTATACTACACCTTGGGATTGAAGCAGAAGTAAGTGCATGGGAGGAATTGCTTTTATTTGAGAAGTAATGATGACAATTCGGTTGAAGCAGAAGGAGTTATATTATATGGCATATATTTGGATTGAAGTAGGAGTTATATGAAATTTTAATTGAAGCAGGAGTTATATGGCCTTTTGATTGAAGCAGGAGTTATATGGCCTTTTGATTGAAGAAGAAACAAGCTAATTTGGAGGATTTTTTTAATATGAGAAGTGACAACTAGCACAAGCAGTGACGGATCCAGGAATTTTATCCCAGGAGTTAAACCCATTTCGTCGAACAGATTGTGGGCGTGCTTGCAGGTGGTCGCAGGTGGTCATTCTGGGAGGTCAAACCAACAATTTTAGCAAGGGTTTTCCAGCGGGCAGGTGGTCAGACGACCACCCATGTCCCTTAGTGGATCCGTCCCTGAGCACAAGGGTTCAGTTTTCCTCTAGTACTGGAAATTTCTAGGTCATTATAATATTTGGTTGATTTGTAATCTCTTCTTTTGTTTTTTCTGTGAGAATATTTGTAATTAATCTCTTCTTGAGATAGTGAGGGAGGTTGATAATTATATGATCAATGTTGATCGATATGCCTCATATTTCCCAATTGTGGGATATGGGCTTTAAAGAATCCGGATCCTCTATTTTAGGATCAGTCGAGGGTTCTATTTCTCTCTTCTTTGGCTCTTTCTTGGTAGACAAGTCATGAAAGAAATTTTCCTTTAAAAAAATAAATAAATAAGTAAAATTTCAATTAATTTTTGGGATATTTGGTGGGCGGATGCATGTAAGCACATAGAAATGTGGGTGAAGAGTTGTCAAAAAAAAATATATATACATATATGGGTGAATAATATATGCCCGTATCCTATATGGACTAACCATTTTTCCATTCACCCATATTTCAGACAACCCACTTTCCTAAAATTCGATTGAAATTAATATTCTTGATTTTATTTCTATAAAATAAGGTTGACATATTTTACATTTTTCTATACGTGTAATTATTATAATAATTTGTATTTTATTGTATTTAATTGATGTAATATTTCTATGTGCTTATATCCGCCCACCGAATTTCCCAAAATTTAATTGAAATCTTGATATTATATATTTTGTAAGAAAAATTATTAATTTCTTTCCTACTTAAACACTGAATCCCATCCCAACCGGATGTCCCTCCACCTTTTTTGTGAGTTTTGTGGAATTGGATGATCTTCTCATTAAACATAACAGTATTTATACACATACAAGAAAAGCCCAAAGGCGTAAGGCTCACGTAACCTATTTACAATAGGAGTTACAAATATAACTAATGTTATCTAACATTTTTCCTATACCAATGAAGAAAAGGAGGAGAGGCTTAATTGCATAAGAAGATTAAAAAAAAAAAAAAACTGAAAGTCTGAAACGTAGGGAGGGATATGATTACTTGTTAGTAATAGTTAGTTTGTTTGATTGAGTAGTTGGAGCACTAACTAATGGTGGAGATGATGAGTATGATGAATAGAATGAGCCAGTACTACTGCAACAACGACAAGATGGTGCAGCTACCAATCGAAGTCGTGGTCGACATTCTTTTGAGACTGCCGGTAAAATCACTTTGTTGCATTCAATGTGTCTCTAAGACCTTGTCTAACATGGTTGACTGCCTCTCTTTTGCAACACTGCACACCTCACGTTTACTTGCTGCTGCTGAAGTACCTCAACTTATGCTATGTAGCCTATGTGATACTGATATTGAGAAGAAGGGATACTCAATGGACTTGCAAACACTCAAATATGATGGCAACGCTTTCACAACAAGCAAACATCCAATTAAGGTCTCAAAAATTAATATGCCTGGATACTATTACGATGTAGGATGTGTTTTTGGAAACTTGTGTTTCTTTGAACATGATGATCGATGCTTCTTATTCAATCCTCTTAGGAAAGAAGTTCTAAGGCTCCCAATTCCAAACCATTCTGGACAAAATTCCAGACCATTTACCTGGTATGGTATGGGATTTGATGATATAACCAACACCTATAAGATCGTTGGTGTCTCTTGGGATTTAACGGACACGTTCCTTGCAGCTCAAGTTTATGCATTGGGCACAAGCTCATGGCGAGAGATACGCTCAGCTCCTCCTGAAGCTTTAAGTGGCAAGAATGTATATGCATATGGAAACATGCATTGGTTGACTTTAATCCATAATACCGGAAGAAGCAATATAATTTCTTTCGACTTCAAGAAGGAGGAGTTCAGTTGGACTCCTCATCCCAACTTACCATGTACAAGTTGGGGTAGTTCGCTTCACTTGCTTAATCTGAGAGGATGTTTGGCAATCGCGAATACTTATTCAAAAAAATATATTGAGATATGGGTGCTGAAAAACCATGATAAGAAAGAGTGGATACTAGATTACAAAATAGATAAACTAATACCTTTAATTGGAAGATTGGGGAATTGTGGTGAATGGGAGCATGGTATGTTTTTTACAGAATACCATGTAAATAAATCATCCTTGATGATAAGGAGCCGGGCACTCTGTTTGGATCTAAGATGTGGTTCCATGAAACACGTAAAATTTCCAAAAGAATTCAGGGGTGAGCATACCAATTTCGACATGTGCCCTAGGATGTTCAGTTATACCTTAAGCATGATCTCCCTAAAACATTTCGGAAATTTGGTTGAAGCAAAAGCAGGTGAATGGCATATTGATTGAAGCACATGCATATACTGGACTGTTTGGAATTGAAGCAAAGGTAGAAGCATAAGTAACTTAGTAAGTGCATGGGTGGAATTGATTTTTGTCTGAGAAGTAGTGAGAATTAACATATATACAGCTAGCACAAAGCTTCAGTTTTCCGCTAGTGGAATTAAGTTGTTGGAACATTCATTTAGAATTTTAATTGGTGCATACTGATGATAATATGTATCAAGTTTATAATATAACGAACTTCATGTGTAAGTAGTTATTAAATTTTTATAATTGTCTAACAATCCATTGCAATGTAATTGTTGAGCAGATGGAAACCCTTTTTCCCCCATGGATGTCTGAATTATTAATTGGGGTTATAGAAAATCAACCACATCAAGAAAAAAAAAAAAAAAATATATATATATATATATATATATAGTAAGCAGGCACCAGAAAGAGGGTTTATATACAGAAACAACTTTTTAATGCTTGCTTACACGAATTATATGCAACTGGAGAAAACAATGGCATATGATGCTGACTTTAAACAAAAGAAATGTGAAGTACTTGGCATACAAATTTGCATTCCTTTCCACCATATCATGTATCATGTACTTGTTCTCCCTTCTTTAAATCTCAACTCCTTACCCACCATTTCTTTAGAATTATTCTAGCTGTAGAGCTTTCCCTCTCCAGGGCTTGACTACCTGAAATGAGCAGAGCAAACTTCCATCCACCCTCATCAAGGCACCCGCATTGTTGAACTCTCCACAGTAGTTTGGCGCAGAGAATACGGTAACCAGTTGCCTGTCTGCAAAGAATTCGTAACCATCTTCAACAACCTGTCAACCAGGGAGAGACAACACTGATTAGCCTAACGACTAATCGAAGATGATGTACAAAAATCTTCTAAAATCACATAGTAAATGGTATTTTTTTCCCATATGCTAAATATCCATGAAAGATGTGATCGCATTGCTTACCACATCTCTCACAACAATCTTATTTCTGTGAGGGATGTTGATAGTAAATGTGGTACATGTAGCATTACTCATTAGAAAAGAAGGTCTGAAACTTTACAAGAAAAAAAAAAAAAAACAATGGTAATTTAAAAGATAAAGACCTGGTGAGCCCGGCATATGAGATCCATATCATGTTTCATCAAGAACTCAGCCACCTTATCTGCCCCAAAAGTATAAGAAACACCCCTATCATTCTCACCCCACCCTTTATTGTGTTTGTCTGGATCTGACCAAAGAAGGTCACACAAGAGCCCTTGGTCCGGGACATCAATCGGCCTTTCTATAGCTCTGAGCTGATCCATTTTTTCCAATTCAGGAGAAAGACCACCATGCATGCAGAAGATCTTGTCATCGATGACTGCAGCGACAGGCAAACAATTAAAGCAGTCAGTAAAGGTCTTCCATAGCCGGACGCTGAAGCGACGTTTACACTCATCATAAAATCCATATATTCGGTTGATGGAAGCACACTCGTGGTTGCCTCGGAGGAGGAAGAAGTTATCAGGGAACTTGACTTTGTATGCAAGGAGAAGGCATATGGTCTCTATGCTTTGTTTTCCTCTGTCCACATAGTCTCCAAGGAATAAGTAGTTGGCATCTGGTGGAAACCCACCATACTCGAACACTCTCAAGAGATCTGGATATTGACCGTGTATATCACCTGCACACCCCAAATAATACCATCTCATTGATTCCACAACATAGAACATAGAAGAAATGGCCATAACATGATAATCATTCTCTGTTTTCTTTGAATCATAATGTCATTTCAAGGCTGGAAATTGCTTTGTGAGGTGTGGTTCCATTTACTAGACCAACAACAAACAAATAGTGCAACTAGATTCACAAATTTAGCCACTCAATTCCAGTAAACATATGGAATGTTCAATTTCCCAACCTAATTTGGACAAAACCTATTCTCTTATGCTTATGCATCGATTGAGACTCACAATTGTTACAATAAAGGAATACATAGATTTGGAAGCAATTTATGGAATTTTGGACAAATGGGTATCAGAAACAAGGAGATCCTTTTGTTTTTACAACTAGTTCTATAGCTGGAATCATAATAAGGTTACACAAAAAGAAAAAAAAAATGAGAGAAAGCGTAGAAATACATACCACAAACGTTGATGGGAGCTTGCAATTCAAGAAGAGTAGGCTGCTTGAGAAAGATTTCTTTGGCAGTGCTACAAAGGTTGCGGACTTCGGCTTCTATTAGCGGAATCCTTTTGCCCCTGTTGGTCCTTCCTTCCAGCAGTCTCTGTATCAGCGCATCCAGTCCTTCCATCTAATTCCTATATTCAATTCCTATCTTCTTTTTCTATTTGTTTTGTGATCAATGCTATATCTAAGAAAAGAAATAAAAAGAAAAACACAGAATATGATCAAAATGATCAAAGAGAGAAAGATCAAAGAACGAAGAATAGGAAGAGAGAGACTGCAAAAGAATCGCAGGAGGGAGTTATATTTGGTGGGTTTTTTTTATATCTTTATATATTTATTTGTGAAGTCAGAGGTCAGAGGATGGCTAACTTCTTTTTTGGGTGTGTGAGTTGGGTGACATAAACCTTTTTCTTTGGTTGTGATGGCGAGGTTCAAACGTTTACCAACTAATTAGAAGAAGAAATAAGCACCCCACTCTTTCCCCTACTTACATGGGTTGTTCCACCCAAAAAGGGATAATTATGCTATAAATGATGTCTATGATAACAGTGATAAAAATGATCATCAGTCATAGACCAGAACGAACTTACTAGAGTGAAGAAGAGAGTAGTCAATCTGGTTATGAGAATTTGTATAGGGGTTTTTTACTTTGTCCATAGAACATAAAGAACCCTTAACCAACCATGTATTACCTTTTCGTCACTCATTATTTTTAATTATTTATTTCACACTAGCAATTAATTTCAAAGGTCAAAATCAAATCACATGGTTACAAAATTCAACAAGCATTAGCATATTTATGACATAAAAAATACAAAATCCCTTCTCTTTTTCCTTCTTTATATAATTATATCTTCTCGCTATGATTTTCATTTTCATAGTCTCATTAACCAGTCATCACCCAAGGTCACAATTTTACTGATTCGCATTTACTCAAATAATAAAAATACTTCGAAACACAAGTTTGCTAACAACAAGGATGAACGTATTGTCATATACAAGTTGCAAACAACATAGCATATATTCAAATCACCAAGATGATGACAGCTGACTTCACCAAACAACCGTTGAAAAAAGGCAGCTCTAAATTCATCATAGAAAGGCAATTTCCCAGCAAATGCAATATTCCTTCAAGGAGAAAGACACTTCACAAAGCTTCAGTACTGAGACCTGTCGATGCTGTCAAAGTAGGGATGGTCCAGTGCTGCTTTCGCTGAGATTCTCTCGGCCGGATCATATTTAAGCATTTTCTGCATTTTCCAAGAGCAAGACACTATTAGACTCAGTAGCATATTTGTGAAATAAAAAGACAATTAGAACTAATCTTAAAACAGCCAGCAACAGTCCAATATCAAGTGACTACACCTTTTCTAACAAAATCAAAACATTAACCAATTCATGTCAATTCATTAGCATGACAATATTGTAATGATTCTGCTTTCCAAACCAAATCATAAGCCTGTGAAGGTAGTTTGCACTCTCAGGCACTCAACAATATGCAGCAAGGCCAATTGTATTACTTTTCTAGTCTAACTTAAAATATTTACTTTAATCCATGAAGGATGAGAAAGTGTAGATATGGTATGATACCATCCCATATAACTGACTCGGTCAATTATTCATCAAATACAAAACATGAAAATTAAGGCATCAATTCAGCTATAAAAAAGTCCACTTAACACTCATGTAGCGTCTGGACCAGACTACCAATCACACAACAAAGTCCACTTAACATTCATGTAGCAGACCACAGACTAAATCACGCAACGGAGCTACAAGTAGATTCAAACTCCACGGATTCTAACCAAAATTGAGAATGAAAATATCTTTGGAAACCGTAATTTACTTGAAAACAAAACAGAGATTTGGAATTACAAAAACCTTAATGATGAATACATAGACAAAGAAATAGCAGAACTAAGAGATATTTAGTGGGGAGCAGGATAAATATATCATCAAACTGAATCCCACCTGGAATTTGGCAAACAAGTGAACTACTTCGTTGAATAAATAGACATACTTTATGGATATGCATTGTCTCCATTGTGTGTAATGATGCCGCATACTCAATGACTAAATGGCATGTATGAATCTTAAGCAAAACAGTATTGAGAAGTGTTGAATAATGCAACCCTTCATTGGTTACGTTTTCTCTAACACACTTATACAAGTGAAATGACAAGTTAATTACAGCTTTGAGCAGTTAAAGAACACTTACAGTTAAAAGGTCAATTCCTTCCGCATTCAAATTAGGAACAAGGCGTTGCAAGTTTTGAGGTTCCCACTGTGGATAGACATGCCAATCCCGCAGAGAAGTCACTCCTGGCCACTGCTTGTCCGTCGGTGTTCCTAGTATCCTGCACACCGCGCACCAAAGTAGAACTAGTAAGTAAGACTTGGCTTTTCTTTTTTGACAATCCCAGAAATGAAAAATCTAAACGTGAAATTGAGTGGTAGAATAAAACAAACACCTGAAAATGTGAAGCAATTGCTGGAACTCAGAATCTCCAGGGAACAAAGCCTGCCTCCTTGCCATCTCGGCTGCAATTCAACAATCGAATAAATTAATTAATTAATTTAAGCATCAAATATTCAAATCCACATGAAATCAAAGAAAGCATCAATTACCGAAGATGCATCCGACGGACCACATGTCGACGGCGGTGGAGTAGTGACTGGAACCGAGCAGAACCTCCGGCGCTCTATACCAGAGAGTAACAATCTCGTGTGTGTAACTCTTGAGAGGCACCGTGAAGGCGCGGCCGAGGCCGAGATCGGCGATCTTGAGAATCATCCTCTCCTTGTCGAGAAGCAGATTCTGTGGCTTGAGGTCGCGGTGGAGGACGCCATGGGAGTGACAGTGAGCGACGCCCTTCAAGAGTTGGAAGAGGAAGCTCTGGACCATCTCCTGGGGCAACTGCCTCGGATTCGGACCCTTGCGGTGGGAATCGATGAACTTCTTCAGGTCGGTGTCCAGGTACTCGAAGACGAGGTAGAGGACGGGCTTGCCGTCCTTCTTGTTGTCCACGTGTTCGACGCAGATGAGGCGGACGACGTAGATCGACTGCGAGAGCATCTGGAGGAGCGAGACCTCGCGCAGAGCGGTGGGAGGGACGCCTTCTTCGTCCATCTCGAGGCGAGTCTTCTTCAGTGCCACCAACTGGCCGGTGGCCTTGTCCTTGGCCTTGTAGACTTTCCCGTACGTGCCTTCTCCGACCTTCTCGAGCTTCTCGTACTTCTCCATTTTTTTCTTTTCTTGATCTCTGAAAACCCTAGAAATTTGAATTTCTGCAATCTCCCTCTTCTTCTCTTCGTCTGGGTCCAACCGTTCTCACTCTCTCTCTCTCTCTCATGAATGGTTGGATTTTTAAATTTATAAGAGAAGGCGGAGGGAGCGTCCATGGTGGACTCCAACGGAACGGAACGGAGAGAGTAGCACGTGTCCTGCGCTTACATTCATTTCCCAAATTTGAATTCACTTGCTCTCCTCCTCCTGCGGCCCTGCCCCTTTTTGGTTTCCCTTTATATTTGCTTCCTTTTTATAAAATCACAATTCACAGAGCTGTTATTCGGTGATATGATTGATATCACCACAAGTTACTAATTCAAGTATTATAATATACTTAGAATTATAATATAGGTGGTAGATAAGTTTATGTTTTTAAAATATAATATTAACAAATATAATTATCAGGTGATGATATTATTGTCACACTGAAAAATTACTTAACAAAAAGAAAGATACTAGTCCACTTTCTCAATCAAATTTATGCTATCTATTTATTGTTGCACGGCTTGCTGTCAATATTTTTATAATGAAACTAGGTTACATATGCATATCGGAATTTTGTCCATTATTTTTTAAAGTTCATTGATTTTAACTACTAAATTTCAATAACTTTTTAGTTTAGATATCAAAATTAAATAGCATTTTAGATTAGGTACTAATTGAAAAGTCAAACAAATTAAAAAAGTAAAATGTATTAAAATTTACAAATATTACATTACATGCCACTATAATAAAAAAATAAAAATAATATTACATCACAAATATTACATTAATTTATACTATATTGTATTAAAAAAAAATCAATTCAGTCACAATTTAACTGTGACTGTCTTGGTAAATTGAAAAAGACAACTCACACCACTATACTATATATTATTTTGAGTAAAAGTATCGTTTTGACCTCTAGTTATACTATATTGTAATATAATTTCTCTAAAAAAAATTCAATTAAGTCACAACTTAGATGTGACTGTCGTTCAGTTACAACTAAATTTGAAGTTGTGAGTATCGTATAGTCACAACTAAATGTGAAGTTGAGACTACATTAGCAAATTTTGAAGATAATATAAAAGCTTTAAGGGCAATTTTGTCAAAACCTTATAAGTTTTAACTAACACTCATCATATGTGGGCCAAATGATAAAAATGTCAAATGGAAAAGGTTCAAATCAAATGAGCCAACATATTTGTGACCTAATCTAAAAAACTACATTTAAATTTGGTAGTTCAATTGAAATATTATATGGTCTTTATGTTATATCAAAAAATTATTGAGATTTGGTATTTAATCCTAATTTTCTATATTTTTATTTGTTATGTCATATCTCACCAAATTTAATCACTAAATAATATATCATGTCAACAATAAAACCGCAATATCTTAATTACTATAAATAAATAAAGTTTAGAATGGTGGGAAAAATTCTTAAATGGAATATTTGTTATATAAATTAAGATCCAAAATTTTGATCTCAATTTTGCAACTTGTTTTAATATATATTGCATTACTCTTATTCCTATTTAACCCTACTCCAAACCTTATTTATTACTCAAAAAAAAAATGTTATTTATTCCGATACTTTTTCTCATCTCAACAAATGTGTCATCATTTGATTCAACATAGTTTATCATTTTCTTTTTAAATTTTTTATTTATTTTCTTATAGAGTCCGGTGTATGAATTCTATATACATTAGGGAAGAATAGTTGGAAAAAATGTTGAAGAGAAATAGCAATATAGCATCTTCCTTGTTAGTGTCACACTGTCACATGATTCACATCACCTATAACGTGGTTACTATAATTAGAAAGTTCGAAAAAAATTTAGAGTATTTTTTAATTTTGGTACCTAACTTTAATCTTGTCCTTTGTCCTAACTAGATACCTAAACGTGAATAGGCCAAATTAACCCTAGATATCAGAGTTACACGTGACCAAATTTTGTTAACATTTTTTAACAAAAGTCACATTGTACACCAAATTGAAACAAAATAAAATTTTAAGTATAAAATTAAAACAAATTATAGTTTAAGTACTTGGGACAAGGCCCAAAGTTCAGGGACTAAAATTGAAAAAAACCAAAAAATTTAATCCATCTCTAATATTTATGTTAAATAAGAAATAGACAATCAAAAAGGCCGAATGACTGAGCATTGAGCAATCGCCAAAACTGTAGAAGACCAAGGATGACAAATTATTTAATCACACATATGTAGCTTCAATCCAAGAAACATTGTTCTTTATAAACTGAGACATTCGGGACAATATAAAAACGTTGTGATAAAGCAGAAAAGAAGTAAAAATCCAATTACATCTTTTCCTGTTCTGTCATTCTCCAGAGACAGTGATCTAATTACCGTACGCACAGCAGGTGCTGTGAGCATACAATGTTTGAACTTATTAAACAAAACAGCAACCGTAATCGACAGCCTCTTCGCATGGCATTGTAACCTAAGTCAAAATTTAGGAAATACTACTAGAGTGAAAACAGTTCTTTTTCTCTCTATGTTGCCTGCCTAGTTATCAACAACTTCAATCAGGGTTGTCTCATAGTCGCTGGGAGCCTGAAATCCATGCAGATTCATCACAGTTGCAGCAACATTGGCCAGCCCACCATTAGGAACATCCTTGCGGAACCGAACACCCGGTGCCAGTCCAGGACCTCCAATTGCAATTGGAACCTTAAAAAAAAAAATTAAATTAAATTAAATTAAATTAAATCAGAACCTGTGACGTCAACAGCCTTCTATTTAATGATATTAACTGATCGAATCCACCAAAGGATATTATAACGGTTATGATAATCTACTGCGCCTACTCATTTGTTATAAATTTTCAAAAAAGGATTTCAGGGCACTTACTGGTTGAAGAGTGTGGGAAGTGAGAATCTGAATCTTGCCCTCCTTGTCAAGCTGAGGTTTCCCAGTCTTATTTCTCTTTACCATATCCTCAGCGTTACCATGATCTGCAGTAACAACATAAATTCCACCCACTTGCTCTATTGCATCAAGAATCATCTGCAATCAGAAAATAGTAAGTACAGTTAGAAGATGTGAAACACTTTGAAACCAGTCAGAGGTGGGACAAGGCAAGACAAGACAGCATTCAAGAGACTCCTTACAACAATCACCAGCTTGTACCAGTAAACATCTTGGGGAATACAGGCCCTTTAATTTTTTTTAAACTTGATTTAAATACAAACCATCAGATCTAGTATACTTATTTGAAAGAGGAATTAATTTTTTTGTTCAAATTTAACTTCAAAGAGAAATACTTTAAACTCTTACAACAGCTATAGCCACCATACCTTGACAGCTTGATCAGCAGCCTTGCATGCAACAACTGTGGCCTCAATGTCACCCGTATGCCCCACCATGTCCCCATTTGGTAGGTTAACACGTACCTAAAGAGAATACAAAAATACATATTTGTTCAAATCAGATATTTTTACTGGGCTATTCTATCTGAGATAAATTCTTAAATATCTCACACAATAAGTTTATATATTACCTGATCAAACTTCTTACTAAGGATAGCATCCCTTGCCTTTTCACCAATCTCCAATGCCTTCATCTTTGGCTGGGCGTTGAATGAGATTCCACTATCACTTGGAATTTCCACATATTCCTCCATCTGAGGGTTAAAATACCCAGAGCGATTCCCATTCCAGAAGAAAGTGACATGACCGAATTTAACAGTCTCACTGTGTTGCAAAGAGTGGAAGGAAAAAAAAAAAGGTCATATGAATAGGAAGCATTGTATTCAACAGGAAGAGAAAAAGTTCTATTAGGGGCAAATTGATCAAAATCAATTACTCTCCCCAGCAGCCCCACATTTGGTATAGAGTTAAAAACAAGTTTGAAACCAAAATTTGATAAACACATGGAAACACATATTGGTTTGCCTCTTCCTTCCCATATCTGAATTTCCCTGACCCAAAAGACAGACACCTTTACACGAGACGAACAAAAGATCCTAGAATAGATTCATAATGATTCAGAGAAAAAAAATAAAAAAAATTCTAGAGCATGACAGATAATTAACTTGGTAATAAAAGCTCACCTGCAGGCAAAAGTACGAACACCATTATGCGTTAGATATTCACCGGATGTTCTCTCTATCTCTGGAGGAGAAACGAGGTACTTGCTTGGAAGCTTCAGCTCACCATCATACTGAAGCATTCCAGCATAACGGATTTTAGGAAATCGAACTCGATCAAATTTGTCAAAATCTTCATACTCAAGTGCCTTGGCAAGCATAGTCATACGATCTGCTCGGAAGTTGAATGTAACAACAGCATCACCATCCACTATTGGGCCCACAGGCTTTCCATTGTCGTCAACAATAACAAAAGGAGGTAGATACTGGTCATTGGCTTTTGGTTCCTGCCTCAATGTCTTGATAGCTTCAACAGCATTCTTAAATTTGAAGGGGGCTTCACCAAGAACTTGGGCATCCCATCCTCGTTTTACAACACTCCAGTCGTTCTGCAAAATACACAATAATCCATATCACATTGACATATTTGATTATGAATGTTAGAATGCAAAGGGTCAAATAAGATGATCCACAGGATGCGGGAAGGGTGGCCAACATGTTTATCTGGCCGACCATGCTGACCTGGCATTCTGATCCAGGTGCTTCTGTGACTAAAAAAATGGTGGCTGCACTGAATGCTTCAGCTATATGCCACCATCGAGGAATAAAAATAGCATATTAGCTACCAGAGAAGCTCATTACGTCTATCCATTATTCTCCATCCCAATCTTAAATATTATTCATTTTGTCCCAAAGCAAGAATTCAGAAAAGTTTTTCAACCCTAATGATGGATAGACCATCTTGACTCTTGGCATGAACTGAGAACAAGCTTAACCTAAATCAAGGGAACTACATACTGAGATTTCACTGAAAAACCATGAAAATCATGGGAACACACATAAAAGCAACAAGTACAAAGCAACAGTAATAACCCCATTTTATAAATATAAAAAACAGGACTTCATTATTTAAGCACCGGGATGCGGAGCATGAGATAGAAAACACTTCATTTATAGAGATTATTCATATTCTGACCTACGAAATAAAGATTTATCCTGCTATAAGAGTAAACATTTTAGTAAAGAGAAATACACCCTAAACAAACAAGTTAAGTGTAATATACAAGTGTAATGGACTCAATCATACATGTAGAAATACTTATAAGAGTGCATTCTATTTCATACCTCATAACGATCCATAGTGACGTACATGCGACCTCCACCAGACGCAATCTGAGCATCCACACCCTTCTCACGTAATTTTGCAAGGTCATTTTCCAGTGTTTCTGCAAATCCCACACTCGAACCATCCAGAACATCACGACCATCGGTAAGAACATGAAGGCGGATTCTCTTAGCACCGTGCTCACTAGCTCCTTTGAGCAACAACTAGACCACAGAGATAAACAAAAATTAGAAAACAAAATAGGAAATTTAAATGGTGAAAATTGAATCCAGACAATGGCAAAAGCAGCAACTCACTTGCACTTGATCGAGCCGAGAATGGACTCCACCGTCACTCAACAACCCAATGAGATGCAATGTTCCACCATTTGCAAAAGATTCCTTAACGTAGTTAAAGCCTTCCCCTTCAAAAATTCTCCCAGAGGCAAGAGCAAGGTCGACAAGCTTTGCACTAGATCCATTCAAAAACGACTACAGTTATTTTGTGACCACTCACAACCAATACGATACGTTGAATCATTAGTATAACATAACCACAACGACAACAAACCCAAAAACACAAAAAATCAAAATTAAACACATAGAACAGAGTTAGAAACTTACCCCTGAGCGAAAATACGTCCAGCACCGAGAGCATTGTGACCGACTTCACTATTGCCCATATCATCCTCCGATGGGAGGCCTACGGCAGTTCCATGAGCTCTGACCAACCTCCATTTCTCAGGAGCACCCTATCAAAAACAAAACATGCACACACTCAATTTGAATCAATCTAATCCTTCCATTCGAATACATCGAAATTCGAAAACTCAGATCTGAAGCAATCAACCGATCTTGGCTATCTATACCTTCTTGAGGGAATCCATGGTGGGGGTCTCGGCGACATGGATACAGTTGTACTCGTCGGGATTAGCTTCGCCCCACCCATCCAAAACGATCAACCCGATGGTCTTCCCCTTTGGAAGCTTTGGGTGATCCGGCAATTTCCATGAGAATCCTGAGGTCCCCATTTTCTCAAACACAAAATCTACACATACAAACACACCAATTTAATAAGACGAGCTAATCACGCTCAGGTAGTCTCACACTAATAATAACACAAACAAAATCCGTAAAAAAACAGAAGGAGAATAAATATCGGCATGAAAATATCGGAGCCAGAACACAAACGCACCTCACGGGTCCGAAGTGTTGTGCGAGAGTGAAACGGAACCGTCGAAGTTCTTCGAATCGAGAGAGTGAGAAAAGCAAGACAGGAACCAGAAGACTCCAACGCCCGCTCTATATATAATCCAAACCAAACTAAACTACCTCTTAAAGCAAATCTGACCGTTCATTTATTTATTTTTGCTACAGGAAATCTGAGTCGGTAGATTTGTAGATATTTACCTTTTAGGGCACCCACTTGGCGTGGGGACAAAGCACTACGGACTTGACTACCGCACAGATCTATGGATTCGGTGTTTTTCGGACTAGGGGTTATAATGTGCGCCCCTGCAATCAGAACCTTACTGGTGGCGTCTAGGGGTTGAGATCCCGCGATCTTTGACAAAGCAAAAACCACGTGACGTCAAAACCAACGGCGTGCTAATGCACGTGATGTCTTTCACGAAAAATATTGCAAAGCGGCGACTCTACCTACCTTTTTGGCCTTGGCGCTGCTTGGAGAAAGTTGGTTTCAATAATTTGGTTGCACAAAACGAATATTCCAAATATGCTCTTTCTTCACTCTCTAAATCCTATTCACTACTGAAAAAATAAAATAATTATAATTTCTTCAAGTCCCCTGAAATTTTGTATATAGAATTGACCCTTTTTTGCGTTATTCATGCTGTTGTGCTTCTTGGCCAAAAAAATAATGTTGTTGTGCTTCTTCACTTGACTCAATAACTTGATGGATCACCTAAGCTAATTCACAAATATTGTTTATATAATTGAGGTCGTTTTTCTCATTTTGTATAGTCTTTTTTGCACAAATACCCCCCCCCCCCCCAAACTATAGGGGTTGTGCGGAAATACTATACAACAAAATAATTTTTACAAATTGTCATCTAATCTTACTTATATGTGACAATGTACCATTTATGTACTAATTTTACGTTAAAAGCACAATTTTTTTTTCCAAACTTCCAATTTTGTCTATGAATAAAATTTTTTAAAAAAACTAATTGTTTTTAAATAAATTTTTTAAGTAAATATAATTTTAAAAAATTTAAAAATTAAAAATACCAAAAAAAAAAACCTCCCACCCAGTCGCCAATTGCACCACCGACGGCTCCTCTTTCCTGCACAAATACGCAGCCACCAGCCTCCCCTCTCCCCCTATTTCCCTCATTCCCTCTATGTATTTAGGATCATTTTTGTGTTTTCAAATTTTTATATGTTTTACGACGTGAACTGACAAAGATATCCTTAATTTTAACGGGTGAATGGATGAAATGTGACAACAAATGAGACATTGTCACATATAGGTAAGATTAAATGACAATTTGTAAAAATTATTTTGTTGGAAGGTATTTCCGCACACCCCTATAGTTTGGGGGGTATTTGTGCAAAAAAGCTTTTGGTATAATATTTTAGTAAATGAGTCAAGAACTAAAAAAGGGCACGCGTGCATATTGTATTCTTTAATAAGAGCCTGCGTTGGGTTGATATTTGATAAATGATAGGTTTATTATTTTTAACCACTAATAAATGATAAGTTAAATAGCTGACCACAACTCCAAAAGCAATTTTTTTGGAAAAACAGAAAGTCAGAAACATAATTTAACTCCCTTTATTAATTTTTTTAATAGGTTAAACAATGGCTCATATTATCAATGCTTTGACCTTAAGGGCATGCATGCATCTGATGTTCTCATTTCAAAATTCTTTAAACAATGAAAATAAAAATAAGTTCAATAATTCATCATGATGTGAAAAGCATACCAACAAAAAAAAAAAAAAAAAAAAAAAGAGAGGAAAATTGATGCAACTGAGGTCGCCTAGGCCTAGGAGTGGCTTATGCAGCAAAACTGCAAAAGTAACAACTGACCCAACAAGTTTAGGGACTGGAGCCCATCTATCCAACAAAATTAATGTGGGCCGGGCCCTAAGCCCATCTCTTCATTTTTTATCAAGCTCAAATCTTATATAATTGGTCTTTGCATTCTGGGTGCATAACTGCTTCAAAATTTTCTGGGCCTTTTCTGGATTGATATGACCAACTTTGGGCTCTTCTTTGACAGGATGTCCCTCATTTTAGGCCCATTGAAGAGGTGTTTGTTCTTTGTTGGCCTCATTTTCGATGCCATGTGAGATAGTAGCCTTGGATGGTTTTGAGTTTCATTGACATCATTTGTAATTCTTATGGTATGCATGCATGTTCTTGCAACTACTTGCCCTTTTGGTTCTGCTTCGATGCCTACTAGTACTAGAGGCCAAAGCTCTCAGAGAATGTTTATTTTAATTGGGTGATTGTTGCTTGAATAATCTAAATTGAGAGCTAGGGATTCGCAAGCCACTATCGATTGTGTGTTACGCATCGACTCTTTGCACTATTGTGAGGCACTGAGACATATTTTTTTCTCAATTGTTGAAGTGGTTAAGAGTAGGCATATGCATGAGTTCATTTTCAACATACATGGTGTCGGTGTAGCTGATTCTTTTATTTTACTTCAAAGGAAGTCAAATGGGGAGGATGAGTTAGGTTTGAACTTTGATCTTTGGTGTAGGTAATTCTTTAAAGTTACTCAAATGATTGGGAACAAAATTTGAGCAACTGAGATGGGCAATGTATAATCACTATTAGATTAAATTTGAAACTGTTAAAATCAATAAATCGTATAAATTTAAATTGTAATTCATTTTTACTCAAAATTATCCCTCCTCAAAGCTGACAAACAATTTACATATTATTTTGTATCAACAATTTCTATAATATTGTTTTTCAATCTCGTATATCTTTTAATCTCAAAACTGTATCTTAGCTAGTTTTGACATTGATTCCCCACCAATTCAAAATGTGACTGATTACAAAATTATTCTATTGTAATTTGGATTTTATACAATTTTGAATATATATAATTTTTTTTTTGCACAATATACAATTTTGTATATAATTAAATTAAGAATGTGAACATATTTAATGTTATAAGTAAAGTTCTATTTATTTGTTTTTTTTTTTCTGAGACTGATTTTGTTTTCTTTCCCTACTGGATCGATCTGATTGAATTTTTGTTTAGTTTTTCACAATAATTGATTCGCTTAGAATGTCCAATAGATCGGTTAAAATCATATTGAATTATGTCCACTACATCTTTGATATTTCCATTATAGTTTTATAGATATATACAACAATCCATTAATGCATCAGATCGAAGTTCAGAACCAACCTGATCATATTAAAAGGAGCATCCAAAAATATTTAAAAGAGTAACAAAATTCCAGTAAAAACAACTAATTTATTAAATAAACTTTCCATACACAAAGTGTTTCGACTGAAATGATTAAAGATAAAAAAACTTACATAAAATTAACGGGAATTTAACGCGATACCTCACTGGAACTGAGGATATGAGATCAGAAGAAAATAAAAAGAAAAAAGTTTGTTCTTTTTTTCTCAATTTTAAACAATATATACATCCCCACTTTGAAGCTTGGTTTTTTATATAAAAGGAAAAAACCAAGCTTCATTGATTTTTCCCGAAAAAAAGGAGGAAGAAAAAAAAAAAAAAAAAAAACAGAAGCGTACGTGGGGAAGACTCATGAAGAGACAACGAGATGTCAGACCCGAAAAAAAAAAAAAAAAAAGATCATGAGAAATGTTTGAGACTGAGAATTTAACAGGAGGTGATGTGAGTCCATGGCCACCAGGGGGAAAAAGGTGGTCAACGATGATGACGAAAGCAAAATCAAATCTAACGGCGAGAAGACGACGAAGATCCGAACATCTGGTCGAGAAGGATGACGAGGGCCATGGCGACCGACGTGTCAATATCAGGCTGCACGATGAGGCGGAAGACGTCGACTCCCAAGGCGACTCCGCCCACCGCCGCCTCCTTCCGCTTGATCTCCGCCACCCTCCTCCGCTTGTTGTCGTACACCGCGCAGCTCCGTTGCGCGTACGAGCCCTCTATCTGATACAGTTCTTTATGATCACGTGCAGCAGCTTTGCCATTGTTGGCTGAGCTCACGTGCGCCAAGCACTTGTTGTTGAGTATGTTCACCGGCTTCCTCACGCTGAACCGCGGATTCTCCTTGGTTTCTCCGTCGTACACCACCCAATTGTCCCCCAAGCTCAGCCGCTGATGTGTTTACACGTGTATATACATTAGCAACCACACTATATATCCGACCCAAAACAAAACAAAATAAAAATAATGATAAATCTAGTAGAGAATGCAAATTTATCATTATTATATACCTTGCGACGGATGGTGAGAAGAGGCTTGCCAGAGGCGTCCATGAGGACGATCTCGCCCTTACGGCCGGCCAAGTAGATGTCAACCCGAAAGACCAAATTGCCGTTGGAGTCGAACACCGTGAACCCATTGCAGTTCAACAGCAAAGACTTCTTCCACACCGTCAGGACTGTCGGGTTTCCCTGGACCGACTCGGAAAGCTTGAGCCTCTGATCAGTCTCAAAGGCGGCGACGGTTGAAGTGGCAGTGGCGGCACTGTTTGGGTATACCTTTGTCATCCCAAAGCAGTAGCAAGCAGAGAACTCAGCTAAGCTAGTCTTGAAATTTTTTTTTTTTGGGGTGTGTTGGAATAATTTGCAGAGGCAAGTTGGCAATTATATATACACAGAGAGGTAGATTCGGGTGGGTGGGTATGGGCCGTGTGGGTTTTGAGTGGTCCAGATTCCAGAATGCATTGAGTGTAAAAGAAGCGTTGAACTTGTAGATAGCGCACCGAGAGTCCATCGTAATTCATAAGATAAAAAGTCATACCACGAGTGCGCCACCAACGTATGACGTCAGCCTCATTATGAATGGACGGAAGAAAAAAAACAAAAACTAATTAAAAAAGGTAGAAAAAAGGGGATAGGATGAGAGGTCTGATGCAATATGATAAGGAATAAATCTCTTGTATAAAGAGAATATCAATTGTAATTAGATAGCCGTTTTTTGATTTTTAGGGTACGATCGGTATCCTACTCAATTTTTTTTTTTAAAATTAAGAATTTTTTTTTTAAATGTGAGTTTTCAAAATTAATTTTTAAAATTTAAAAACGTATTTGCCTATTTGGCATGAAATTTGAAAATCATTTTTAAATTTTAAAAATGATGACATCTAAGAAAAAAGAAAATGCAAAAAAAAAAAAGGAGAAAAATGATGTTTTATCATTTTTAAAAAGAGGCATGTTTTTGAATTTTTTTTTCTAAAAATTGTTTTTAAAAATGGTTTACCAAACACGTTTTCGTGACTAAAACTTGTTTTTTTGTTTTTGAAAATAAAAAATAGTTTCTGAATAGAATACCAAACAGACCCTTAATTTCTTGTATTTATTCTTATTTGTTTTAATTATAGTTATGTATTGTAAATATAAATATTAAGGATAAAGTTTAGAGCCGTCCTAAGCGTAGCTAAATGAGGCAATCACCTCCAATTATTGAAGACTCCTAAATTTTATAATTTTTTTATATATTTATATATAATGTGATGCTAAGTAATATACATAAAAAATCAAAAAATTTATTATTATGATTCGCTTCGAACTCATAAAATCTTAATATTAACTCTAACAAAGTCACATATATGTCTGAAATGATGTGGCTCAAAACTTCCATTCAATATATATATGTATTTAGGCACAAGGTGGTATGTTAATTGAACCACTTAGAAATTAAACACTATGTTAATTACCTACCAAAAAGTTCATATATAGCTTTAGCTTTGTCACTATTAAATGCTGCGAATCCATGCATGAATAGAACGATAGACACGTAAGTATAAAATGTTATGAATTTATTTTCTTTTTATTCATGTATTTCTAAACTTAATTATTACATGATTGAAATTAAAAATTGAATAATAAATAATGATTTAAATCTGGATAGGCAGAGGCCTATCTTTACTTCTAAGCCAATACAAAATTATTACAATTTTTTAAAATCAATGAGTTTGAATTAAAAAAAAGTAATACATTTTGTGGTGGAGAGGATGTACGCCTGTTACTTGTGTGATTGGGCAGAAGTTCTGTCCCACACCCTCACAGATATTTCCAAAGCTTTCTGTCATTTCCTTAGTTTATTATGTTTAATTCCGTCTTAATGATGCGTATGAATATGATTAATTTAAGAAAGTGATAAGGAATTAAGGATCCCCATTGGTTGGGGCGGTTTGTGCGACTCCCCTGAGCCATTTAAGAAGTGGAAGACCTCTGACTTTTTCTGTGAATTAAATTATTTTTTTATTTAAACAGATGTGTTAAAAAATCATAGATAGATGATCAATAGACAATTGCGTGTATGTCATTGCTATGTTTGTTTCCTTTCAACTTGAGCATCTTAATCCCCCAACGCTTCCCGACGGCAAAAAATAAACAAAAATAGTCCCAATGCTTACTTAATTCTTCCATGTTATTATTTTTCCTCTTGGGACAGGTGACCTTTTGCATAATCGATGGGTTAGGGCCATCAACCTACGCTACCCCCTAATTTTTTCTTGTTTATAACTAAAGATGATATATCATATATGGAATAATAGTTTCTTGGCATATATCTAATATTATTCTATGTTATCATATATTCAAATAAAAATTCAATAAATTAATTGTTCCCATTTGATTTCTGTTTTTTGTTAAATCAATTATAATACTTTAATAATAGAACATGTTATAATGCCGATTAGATACCACAATTTATAAAAAAAAAATTTATAGACAAAATGAAATGCTAACTTTCCTACTACTATATATCTTGAAGAATGTAGTTCTTTTCATTTCTACATTCTCCATTCTAGAAAAATCTTAATCAGAAAAAAAGGCTTTTCGTACTTTTAGAAAGGTCAAAACACAATTTTTTCCTGGGGTTAAGATTCATATTCATTTAAAAATGAGACCTAGCTTATATATAATTATATATAATGATAATAATAATATATTTCAGAATAACATAGACTATGAATAAGGCCCGCACAAATATAGTTTCACCTAATAAATGACGTTAATTCACACATATTTATAAGATGGTTGAGTTTTTCTTCCCCTTTTTCTCTCTATCCAAAAATCTTGGAATTGAGGTGGTTCTGCCACAAAATGTGAGCAATATTGTGTTATATTCCTAATTTATTAGCCAAACAGGCATTCATATATAATTGCACTATATAATTGAGCTTCTCTCTTGCGTTTGGTCGTTTACAATACAATTCAATTGAAGACTACGTATACATGTGACCATGTCTCACTCATTTCTCTAAGCTAATCTTAAAACTCAAAATTAAGTCATATATAAAGAAAAAAAAAAAAACTTAGAAGGGAGTCGTTATCAATCTAGAATACGGGAGGGCCCATGCATGTTATGTGGACCGCCATGAAAGCCACTCCTAACATTGTGGGTTAAAAAGCATATATATATATATATATATATACAGACTCCCGTATATATATATATATATATATAGATTATACGATGAAAGTTACAGCCACTGAGCCACGCCTCAACAACAATTCCATAGCCAACAGCTAACAGCCAACAGCCAACGGATCATTAGATTCGATTGTTAGATAATGTTATGAATACATTCAAATTATTACACGTGTACAATCGATAAAATATAAACCCTATATTCTTAATAATAACACTATGTTAATTAGCATGTCACCTTAGTAGTACCTTTCCACATAATAATTTTTCTTACATTCGCGGAACTCCAAAAATCAAAAGAGGTGTTGCCGAAAATAATTGGTTCAGGCCTATGTAGTCTGTATGAACAAGGACAAGACATGTTACATGTTTGTTGCTGTGGGCCTGCGGGGTTCATTCTACAGTAGTAGTACCCAGTTCATAATAACGGTGGTTGTGGCCCCTGTTCATAATGGATGAAAATTGTGTATGATTTTCGAAAAACATTTTGGTGCCGACTGCCATAAATAGAAAAAAGTTAATTCTCATATTTAAAGGCTAAAAACGCGTCTACATGTTATACATGTCCACATCATAATTTTGTGCTAGATGGATCATGGATGGAATTGAAAAAAGGCATTGAAATTTAGAAAAGGAGGTGGGAGGCAGACAGACCACAAGGTCACATTGACAGGGACATTGGCACTTTGGTGAGTGATTGTGGAAGAACCCAAATTCAAATTCTCCATTCCCACTTGCTTCCAGTCTTCCACCAACTCTGTACTTACCTAAACAAGAATCAATTCCATTTAAATCCCACAATTTCATCCATCCATTTTATTCTTACAATCAACGAGCAACAATAACCCCTCTGTTTCTGTTCTAGTTAGAAAGTTGAAACATCTCCTTTCGCTGCTCTTTTTTCTAACCTATATGGCTATATATGTGCTATAAAGCCAATAATAGGAAATTATATATACCATGTCTTTTATACATGCCTAGATTTTTCATGCTTTCAATTCTGACTATTTAGCCCTGAGTTTAAATCAAAGCACACTGGGAAATGCCCTCTCTCACTTTCTCTCTACTTTGTGAGTAGACTAGTACAGATTGTATACAAAGAGTCGAAGACCAATACAAGACGTGTCCCTAACCCAGCGTTGGATGTCCATGTCAATAGACAGGCAGAAATCGAAAATTTCAAAGGTCATGTATCATAAATGCTCACCAGACGTTGTCATAGTTATGAGGTTTTCTATTTTTGTTAGAGAACGAACAAACAAAGACAATTCTAAGTCGGCCAGAAAGTTCTAAAAACTACCCAGATTTCAATATTATCCAATCTAAATACCATTCATTACAATTTAATATAATTCAGTCCAATACAACTCAAATTTTCAAGATGGACATTTATGTGTTATGACTTGACCTGATTTGCCGAGTTAGTTTAGTTTTTCATTTGGTATTTTATGAATTTATGTTATAACTTGAATTTGTCTATCATATCATATGAATGTATACATTTTATATCTCTCTCTTTTATAAATAATGAAAAAAAATAAACATAAAGAATATATACGTCTGCGACATGAAAATTTTACTATCAGTGCAGTGGTGAGTTCATTAAGAAACCAAAAAACTTGTCCCTTTATTAGTTTTCGTAACAATAATAGTAATAAGTGGACGGTATAAGGTGTGCAACATAGCCGAAAACAGTTTTTGTTTGACCAAACAAACAAAATAAACAGTTAGATATTATGCATTTTAGATGGGTAAAAGCCTAAAAGGAAACCACAGTGGGAAAACATCAAGCCGACCTGATAATATGTACAAAGCATGCCGCTTTAGAGAATGACCTCATGTTTCATATGGCACAAGTACAACAAGGATCTGGAGATGGGTCTAGCATTGGAGTCAAATAGATATTAGACAGTATCAGATTTACATGTGCTGAGAGGGACTAAAGGTATTTCGTATTGGAGATGATGAGCATAATTGGTCACTTCACTTTCACTCTACTTTCAGTCCATTGTTGTGAATGAGAATTGAAATGACTACCAGTCCAAGCAAAATTGCCATCCACAAACACCTAAGCACTAAGCACTCTGTCTGTGTCAACATCTACAGGAAGACTTTGAGCACAGAGGTGCACTAGACTCATACAAATACACGTGCATATATGGCGCGCGTGCGCCCGCACACACAAGTATTACTTACTGTGTAAGTAGAAATATGAACATAAACTATAAAGTATGGAAAACTAACTGCAAAGCATTTCGCTCTTCGATGGTATCTAGTATATTTTTTTCCTTTCTAACAGGTAAATGGTAATGTTGCCTAGGTTTGGCAAAAGTCACCTAGTTAACACTCTGTCTTCCCTTCCAGTCCCATTCCTAGCATTTTAGAGGTTGAGGCAGGTATTTTCCACTATGTCTAAGGCACAGGTTCCAACCAAGTAAAATTAGAAGCATACTGATCAAATGCATGCCAATGACATCATGACATAATGAACAACAACAGTATATAGGCAATAGGATTGTCCCTACGAAGTAATGCACAACATGATCAGACACTATTCCAATATATGATATTATCCTTTCCAGAACATCAATAATCACCCAAGCTCCAAGTCTAGCCCCATGATTTCATCCTCAAACTAGAACTCACTAATATGCATTATGTGGGAAGAAAGACAACTAATGGTCTATGCTTTGTTTAGTTTCTGATACCTGAAGTATACATATGCACAAGATACAGTTTATGCAGAAACATTTCCATGCTAATAGAGCTTGCGAGAAGGGACCTAAACTTGTATGTTTGGCACACTCTACACTGCAAAATGTCAAGTGACAGGAATAAAATATAAATAGATAAACATAGCTTAAGTGAAAAAATATCTTGAGATGGATAATTTATAACTTTATAGGATAGTGATGAGAAATACCAATGCAAATCCTTGAGACGTTTGAGGCAACATTAGGGGCAATGAATGAGGAAGGAAATTGCAATGGGGTCTTACACAATCAAAACTCATATCATATATAAAGGGGGTAGGATTAACATGGGAACACTAAGACAGCAGAGGTAGATCAATTGGCCAGTATGAGAGAAAACATAAGAGGACACCTATGGCTCAATAGAAGACATGTCCCTAATGGAGCAAAACCAAAAACCATAATATATCCAACCGCTCCAAAAGAATCAGGGAATAACTTGTTGAAACGCGCCTGCCAACTATAATGCGAACCAACTGATCTATCCATTGAACTACAGATTTAAATATGCGAAAGATAAAACGTGAGGTGAGACCAAGCTTAAATACAGGCTGGCAATGCATGTCTGTATAACAATTAAAACCATTAGCTATTCATACAATCCCAGCATGATGATATTGTTACAAAGAAAGCATTTGGAATCAATGTATAAATTAGAAATGAAGTGAATTGAGACCTACACAAGTTCAATGTACGCCATGGGTGCATTGTCTCCTCGCCTTGGCAGCGTTCTAATAATTCTAGTGTAACCACCATTTCTCTCCCCATATCTGTCTGGTACCTCCGCAAACAAGGCATGGACAATCTGCTTTTCATAGATAAAGCCCAGAGCCTGTCTCCTCTTATGAAGAGACCCATCCTTGGCCAAGGTGATCATTTTGTCAACATATTTCCTCATGGCGCTGGCCCTTGCTCGAGTGGTTTTGATGCGACCATGTTTAAGGAGCTGAGTAGTGAGGCCTCGCAAAAGTGCTTTTCTTTGGTCAGGAGGCCTGTTGAGCTTAGGCACTCGTCTGCCATGTCTCATGGCATAAAATCGGCAACCATTATCAACAATGGTGAAGTTATGTTCAAAACTTGTATACTCTGCCAGAAGGTAGATAATGGTTAGTGACATAGAAACCAAATGATGGAAAACATATCTCAAAGATGTATTGACATAGAGATAAAGGTCACTCTTGCAGACGTGAGAGTAATTACTAGTTAGTCTTAGCATGATGATAAGATAAAAAAAATCAACAATGCAATGCAATATGGATTTCCCATTGTGGAGGTCCCAAACCCATTTGAGCTACATTATTGAAATTCAATTTAATGCATTTTTACCATTTGTTATCATTTGTTAAGTGAAGTAAGTGAAAATTGAACTGAAACAATACACAAAGATACACAATTGCACATTTATTATCATTTTTTAGGTGAAGGAAATGAAACTTGAGCTGAACAATACACAAAGATAAATAATTGCCTCTACCTCAACTAATATACCTCTACTACATCAAAAACACAAAATTTAAAAACCAAACTAAACTTAGTGTTGGAGAAGAGAGTGGTACCGGAGAGGCCAAGAGAGAGAAGAGGGTTCAGGGGAGAGAGACCCGTGAAAGACCCAAAAGTTTGTTGGGGTTTGAGGAGAGACTGGTTGAGACTGAGGCTGAGCCGCAGACTACGATGGCCACATGGCGATGAAGATGAAGATGTAGCAACCGTACATTTACCTGGTGGTGATGGCAGTGCTAACCTCAGAGACGCCATACTCCATCTGCTACCACTTTCCACTGTTCCAGGTGCCGTAGCTAAAGCCATTGCCGTCGCCATTCCCAAACCATACAAAATCTGGTTTTGCTCTTCTGTGTTATTTTCTTATCTATGAACTATGAATTAGAGGGGTTCTGGATAAGAGAGCATGTTAGTTAGGAAAGTGGGTACTGGGTTGGGCTTTTATTGAGGCCCAAGACCACTCTTTCAAGTTGGGCCTGCCCAGATTTTAGCCCAATTAATAATAAATTAGCGAAAAGTTTAGCAATGGTTCTTGAACTTTCACCATTATTCCCTTAACTTTTTTTTTCTTGGTGTCAAATCGATATCAGAACTTTATTCTTGTGTCAAAATATTCATTTTCATTCATTCAATCAATATTATGTTAAAAAATGGTCACGCGACCATTGTTAAAGGTTTTCATTGTCAACTATAATTAGGATCAACTATTTCCATTAACAGAGTCGATTAGAATCAATTAGGATCAATTATGAGTCAAAACTGACTCTAGTTAATAGAATACATATTAACTCTAGTTGACTTTATCATATATTAATGACATAAAACATTGACATAATTACTCATTTATTTACAATAAATAAAACATTTACACATACACTGAAATGAAACATTGTGTAAACTTTTTTTTGACAGAATTTTTGAATGAATTGATGGCCGAATCCCAAGCCCACTCTTTCAATTTGGGCCTTCCCAGTTTTTGACCAAATTGACAATAAATAAGATAAAATCTATCTGGTAAAGTAAAAAAAAATAAATAATTGGAAGAAGAGGTGGTCCCCACATACTTTGTAGCAAACAGCAAAGAGGAGGAAGAAGAGATCCACAGACAGCCACAGGTCCATCACTCTCACAGTGTTTAGGGAGAGGGCAGAGTTTGAGCTTTGAAGCAGAGCCACTTAGAGGAAGATAATATCAAATAGGATTACGTTTCAGGATTGTTTTTAGTTTTTACTATTTCTGATGTAATCTTTTAATTAATTAAGGGCATATTATGAGATCGTAATTGCATTCTGTTAGTTAAATAATAATTACTTACTAATTAAGTAATTACGAGTTAAGAACAGTGAGAGAGAGACGAAGATAAAAAGCTTGGGAAAAAGTTGAGAGGAGGAGAAAGCCACCAAAGAATGAAAGTCTGCGCCATTAGAAGCGCAACAACACACAGAGTCGGAGCTCAACTTCTTCAACAACAGCCGTGGCTTTTACTCAGTGCTGCTTCTGCTACTGCTAAAAACGGTGACGTATCGTCGACAAGATGGGGAACTGCGGGACGAGGGAGGAATCTGCTGTTGTAACCAATGCTCAAGGTTGGTGCTTGTGGCTTGTTTGGTTCAGAAGAATCCAGATCTGTTCTGTATTTGTATTGTGATTTTTGATGAGCTAAAAGCTTGAGTTTCTGATTACGCAGTTCAACAGCTAAACGCGCTGTCGTCGAATGTGGGGGCGAAGAACAACGGCGGCGAGAAGAAGCAGAATCACAGCCGTTCAATTTCAGATCTGAGCGATCCTTCGACACCACGCAACTTCGAGGACGCGCGGAAGAATGCCGTGCTGTACACGCACGTCATCGCCTTCACGCTCTTCGAGCTGGAGACCATCACCAAGAGCTTCCGCTCCGACTACATCTTGGGCGAGGGGGGGTTCGGGATCGTGTACAAGGGCTACATTGACGAGAACGTGAGGGTCGGGCTCAAATCGCTGCCGGTCGCCGTCAAGGTGCTCAATAAGGAGGGCCTCCAGGGCCACCGCGAGTGGCTGACGGAGGTCAACTTTCTCGGCCAGCTCCGCCACCCGAACCTCGTCAAATTGATTGGCTATTGCTGCGAGGACGATCACAGGTTGCTCGTCTACGAGTTTATGTTCAGAGGAAGCCTCGAGAATCACTTGTTCCGGAGTATTGCCTTTTATTCTCAGTCTCTCACCGTTTACATTGCATACACAGCTGTACAATTTTCTGTTTTTGGTTCTTGTTGTTGATGACTTTGTGTTGCTAATCAAAATTTGGTGAACATTTAGAGGCAACTGTTCCATTGTCGTGGGCAACGAGGATGATGATTGCTCTGGGAGCTGCAAAGGGACTTGCTTTTCTTCACAATGCTGAAAGGCCAGTTATCTACCGGGACTTCAAAACTTCGAATATCTTATTGGACTCTGTAAGTGTTGTTTCTTAAATTTCTAAATCCTATAAGTTGTTTCTGTTCAAACATATTTCTTAATGATTGCATGCAAACTCGTATTAATCTTACTTGTTGCTTGTGTATGCAGGATTATACTGCCAAGCTTTCTGATTTTGGACTTGCTAAAGCTGGACCCCAAGGTGATGAGACCCATGTGTCGACTCGAGTTATGGGTACCTATGGTTATGCAGCCCCTGAATATGTAATGACTGGTATGATCTTCTCATATGTTAGAAATTCTTGATCCAACTTATATAGTAAACGTAATGAATCTTCTTTTGGTTGAATTGTTTGAGTGGGAAACAAATCTAGATTTTTGTCTTCTATAGAGGAACAACATTTAATTCCACTAATTCTAAAATCTCACTGCTTACTATAGGTAGTTGGAACATAGTGAATCCTCTTTTAATTGAATTTTTTGAGTGGGGAACAAATCTAGATTTTTGTCTTGTATAGAAGAACAACATTTACTTCCACTAATTCTATAATTCACTGCTTCCTGTAAAAAAACTGCCAACTAGGTGCTTCGGTTGATGGTCAGTAATCACCAGTACTAGTACCATTTGAGGAATACTTTACCATGATTCTCTGCTTTCTATGGAAGTATATTATGAGTTTATTGCTAGAATTCTTTTCAAATTGTCTTTCTTTCTTTCACTAGTGAAAGATAGAGTCCACCACACCTGTTTTGGTACGGCCAAAGCAGGGTCTTGGCAGGGGAGATCTAGAGCATAGAGTGGCTCTTCTTGTGATGAACATGGGCAATTGTGCTTTATGGTCAGATAGTTTCAACATTACTAGTAGATTTTTCTTTTTTGGCTATAACCTCTTTTACATTCAATACGATGAAATGAATTAAATACATTATTGCTAACTGGTAGAGTGCATAAAGATAACAATTTTCTTGGTACTTGTGTATGTCTTTTGGCTTCTATAGCAACTGGAAATTGAATTAATAGATTCTTGACAGCTTCAATGCACTTTCTATTCAAATATATTTATAAATGCTTGGCTTCTATAGCAACGGGAAATTGAATTCATAGGTTCCTGGTAGCTTCAGTGCCCTTTCTGTTCAAATCTTTTTCATAAATCCTACGGTCGCTACCCCTTGTATTAAGAGCTAACAATGTATGAGGTGTAGAAGTATGTCATTTTTCATCTACATAGGAATCCTAAACGTTAAGGTACACATACGAATATATATATATATATATATATATACATATACACACGTCCAAAGACTAATAACTAAAATAAGTAACCAACTTTGAATGGTTAGATCTAAGACTGAAAAATTCCCGGTAAGGAATAGAACACTCTCACTTTTACATGATTTCTATCTTGACTGTAATGGTTTAGGATTGCAAATTTTACTTTATTATTGTAGCAACGAGTGACTTGCAAATTTGAACTGTGGAGTATTGCTATGTCCATCTACCCTGTTGTCTCTGTTCTGTAACTAATTGATTAAAAGCATGTCTGATGGTCCTCTATTTTTCCTTTAAAATTGTGTCAGCAAATGAAGAAATGTTGACATATGTTGTCCATGCGTCTAGTTTTCTTGTTCACATACTGCAGGAGTACTTAATTTGCATGCATACATGCTTATGTGATATTTTTCTAAATGAAATCTATATGAAATGAGCAGGCCACCTAACTGCCAGGAGTGATGTATACAGCTTTGGAGTTGTTCTCCTTGAGCTTTTGACAGGAAGGAGATCTGTTGACAAGACGAGACCAAGTAGGGAGCAGAACTTGGTAGATTGGGCACGGCCAAAACTGAATGACAAGAGAAAGTTGCTACAAATAATTGACCCAAGGTTGGAACAATACTCAGTCAGGGCAGCACAGAAGGCCTGCAGCTTGGCATACTATTGTCTCAGCCAAAACCCCAAAGCAAGGCCCTTAATGAGTGATGTAGTTGAAACATTGGAACCTCTACAAAGTTGTAACGATCCAAGTGAATCGTCAACTGGTGGACCGTTTGCCATGAGCAGAATCCCTGAGTACCGAATGCGTAACAGGTTTTCTAATAATGTAGGTCCAGGTGCTGTTTGTCGATCCCCGAACCCAAATTGCTCTCCAGGAGGGCCTGCAGCGTGCAGAGTTAGATGAGATTGTCATCTATATTGTATACTTGTTTGTATGCGTTATCCCCCCAACCTTTTTTGCAATGACGAAATTTGCTTGTTTAAATTATGAGTGCACATGTCATTGTTTTCCACATACATGGTTTCATGGTGTTCCTCTATATACCTCTGCTAAATCATTCTGTTTGGCGCGTGCTTGTATTTAGGTTCGGCCATGCCCAAGTGCCAATGGAAATTGCCATGTTAAAATCCCCATGTTAACATTTAGATACAGACCTCCTGTTAAATCCCGAAGAACTTGATGCTGTGACAGTGTCATTGTGTCTTTTCATCTCTATATTTCCAAATTTTGGAGCATCCCCTCTTCACCTCCTGATGTAACTTATTCTTGTCATCCCGGAAATTTGTTAGAATTCGAGGGAAAAAGAGTACAAGATTAATGGCATGAATGCTATTTGGCAACATTACCTCAGCAGAACTACCTAACCTAAACCCATCTACTTTCAAGGGCATAACATAACATTGCACCTATAAGTTGAGAACTGAATCTTAGAACTCATGCCCACCTTAATTCCTGATGTGAACCCATATTGTAAGATCAGGGGGTTGTACATGCCTTTAAACTTTTGAAACGAAGTACTTGGGTAGAGCTGGAAAGTCACTACCTTGCTGGGTAGTGGGTAGTGGTGTTATTTTTTGGGTGGATTGAACCCATAGCAATTGGGTCGGATCTTGCGGACATGATTAACAATTTAACATACCCCGCAAGTAACCCAGATTCCATCGATGTCCTTTTTAAAAACTACGTAGAGTAGAGACTGATGAGAGGCAACAGATACCCATCCATTCATTGACCCACATCCTCTTAAGTCCTAACAAATCAATCTCTTCTCCACTGCTTTACACCACACAAAATTTTATTCTCAAAATTCTCTCTCTCTCTCTCTCTCTCTCTCGTGTCTCTCCAGGGGTACTGTATACTGTATAATTGTGTTTGCTTTGAGACATGGACGATTCCACAAACAGTAACACCGTAAAATTAGCGGCTTTAGTTCTCTTCATGGCGCTATTAACCATCAGTCCTGGTAAGTAAAATACCCAAGCATAAAAGCTCTTTTTCAATTTGAAATTTATACATATTCTTGAATTCAACCATATACAAAATGATTCACAATCACATACATGTGCAGGATGTCATGCAGCAGTTGAAGAGCTTATGTCAATAAGCGAATCAATTACTGGGCCATTAAAGCCCATGGGTCCAATGGAGTACAGGGTGTTAAATGACGTAAAAGCCCATGTTGATGATGATGATATTACACGACGACGGAGGCTTGAGCCGTACCAGCTGTGCTTGGTGTGCAAGTGCTGCTCCGCTACCACCTGCGCCACCATGCCTTGCTGCTTCGGCATCGACTGCAACCTCCCTGGCAAGCCATTTGGGGTCTGTGCCTTTGTCCCCAAGACCTGCAACTGCACCAATTGTACAACCACTGGTTGAAGCTACCTAGCTAGCTTTAATCCTTTGAAATATTATCTTCGCTTGTGTTGTCTACTTTTACATCTTCTTCTAGCTTGCTACTGATCATTCCCATATATCATTCATATATGAGTCCCACTGTCCCACCACGTACGTACGCCTTTGATGCTCTACTAGGAGAAATACAACACCAACATATTGAAACCCAATTGGGTATTTTGTTAGAGGTAGGTAGCCGCTGGGTAAAATACAAATGATGACAACCTTGCACTGCCAGAGACTAGTACTACTATTACTGTACTATAAATTATTATTATTATTATTATTATTATTATTCCATGTTTACAAACTTCATCACCAGATACGTCCTTCAGCTTATTCTATAAAAACATTGTTCACACCATGTGGGCAACTTGCTATAATATATGAAATATGTACATTTATTATGCATATTTCACCATCATACTTGCTCGATCTTGTAATGTTAATATAGATTAGTGGTCCAACAGAATGACGATGATGAAATAGTCTTATAGTTACAGTAATTACCTTTCTTTCTCCATTGTATAACATTAAAATTTGTTAACAAATTAAGACGATCGAGGCCTTCCAAGTTCTCTAGGGTGTACTTCAATCTATTTCCTCGATGGACGCCAACTCTTGTGATGCATATATATATATATATATATATATATATACTTACAGAGTTCACTTCACTGACGAGAAATATGATTAATTAAGAACGCACGTTCCGGTCGACATAATTTTACTTAATTAATGTCCTAATCGAGATCGACAAACTCACATTCACAATATCAAATTACTCTCATAGGTCTATTTTGTTTACCGACATCATTAATTCTGTGAATGTACTAATTAATCGTATCGACCATGCATTAATGTCCTTTCACAAATTCTTTTTGAATTGGGGAGAGAAGATTTGAATTTGAAACAATCTAGCTTCTAAAATAGAATAGCTGCAGTTGCCAATCAGTTTAATTATATTCTGACCGCAGAAGAAGACACCATTTTAGATTGTGGCTTTGATTTCTTTCATAAACAAATTAAACCCAATTAATGTTGATGCAAAATGGACGTGTTATTGAGCCTTAATTCTTAAAGGGGTCGACGAAAAAAATTTAGACATCCATCCCAAAATCGGTCAATTGACAATGAGAGAAGTAGCTCAAATCCTTATAAGTCAATATATAAGGCCTCACATTAAATCACATTTTCAATGTGAGATCTTTCTCTCAACACGCCCCCGCATGTGTGGCGTCACTCAAGCTTAGCACGTGGACAATTAATATAGGATGACGTGAGAACAGGCACGGATCCAGGATTTCATTCTCGGGTGGGTTAAACTTGAAGCTAATTTTCCTTAGTGGAAATAATCTCTAAAAATTTCGACAAAGTCTCCTTTGTTTTAATTACATTTCTCAAATTTTTAGAAAACCTGTTAACATTACACAATCACACAAACATATATAATGAATCTAATAAATTTAGTTTAACAAAACTCGGCATACAAGTGAATTTCATTGATAAACAAGAAAAAATACATCTAGTAAGGGGGGACATTAACATTAGAACTTTGGACTTTGGGGTAACTGGGTATGGGCTATTGCCTATTGGGCTATATGGGTTATATTTTGGAGGGGCTAAAATTGTCCTATAGGCATAAAAAAAAAAAAAAAAAAAAATTGGAGGGGCTATAGCCTGTCCTAGCCGCCCCTGCGTGGAAGCACGTGTGGTTGTTGAGCCTAACACATAGATAACTTGCTTTAATACCATGAAAAAGTCTAGACATTCATCCCAAAATAAATTGACAATAAAAGGAGTAGCTCAAACATTTATAAGTTACTATGCAAGGCTTTCACATTTCAATGTGAGATTTTTCTCTCGACAATCAATCGATGTATTGTAATATACCAAATAATGAAAATCATGTGATAATATATAGAATAGTACTCAGTACGTACTCTCTAACAAATTAATTATAATTATAATTAATTAGTTGGGTCATGGGTGATGGCCTCAGCCTGTTGTGGTGCGCATATACATATATATGGCAGAGCTGGCCACACCTCAATTATCGATTAATTGCTTTGTCTATTCCTTAGACAGGTTCCTTTCGATAGCAACTTGTAAACCGAGATCGATCGGACAAGAAATGGACTTTGCTGCCACTATATATATATATATATCATTATAAAACGTACAATATTAAAGTTCTGTGAGTCAATTAAACACACATTAATATTCTTATAGCACCACAATGCGAATTAATGTTATGTCAAAGTGTGATTAATTAACAATATTATCCCTCATTCCCCTCTTATTTTTTTAAAAGTTCTTGTTGATCCAAAGAAGGGTAGCTAATGTGTTTTGCACGCTTCTCACTTTTTTTTTGTTACAATGAAAGTTAAAGAGGATCGGATAGAATTATAGAATTCGAACTCTTGGGTGTGTTGGTAATGCTTACTGCCACTAAAGTTACAAACCCCCACCTACACACACTACGAACACTTATCACTAGCTTTATGTCATGGTCAGCTCCTCCCACTCTCCCCACCACTATCATCACAGTGGAAAACAATTAATTTAACCAAGAAGGAAGAAGAAAAGTAAGAGAAGCACAAATATGGAATTGGAATTATGCATGCTTTGGTGTACATGCACGATATATTATGTGATGTACGTCTCTGTCTTGATCAGGTATGCAACCTCTAGCTATATGATTATTAAAACTTAATTAATTAAGTGGCTGGATAATGCTGTAATTAATTACTTATTTGGGCTGCTTAATTGGTTACTATTATTCTATACCGACCAAGGAATTAATTAAAGTTCTATCTATCTTTAATGATATATTACGTATTGTCTACTACACAATTTAATCTGGTTAATCGTTATCCGTATTGCACTATTGCTTCATTAGCCACGTTTATTTAATTTCTTACTCTTTCCTTATTTGAAGAATACGATGATCGAACTCATGGGCACCTAACTTGAGCTTTTTCGTGGGGTTATATGTTTAATGTTTATATATATATAGTTAGGCCACTCACATGCACATACATCCACTCCTATTAGCACCTGTTATATTTTAATCTTATAGAAATTGATCTAACCCTTTTTATATGTCTGCCGAGTCATGCCACTATTCCATTAATTACCACTGGCGTGACTCCATTTCTGATCTTGATGAGACAAAAATTTCATTTCACTAAACGTACTAACCACCACTACCAACATAAGAATGTGTCGTTAAAGATGATTCTAAGTTTAAATAAAACTTGTCATATTTACTCATCATCCCATAGATTGAATTCACATGAAACTTATTTATGCATGTCAGTAAGTTGTTTTCATTAAATTTGTTATAATCGAAAGAAATAATCGATCATTAACTTATTCTAATAATAACTCATTTTTTAACTATTTCTTGTCATAAAAAACAACCACTGCATTTTATCTACATAAGAGGCGTGGTCAGTAACATTAAGAGGATTGGATTTATCGATCTTTCCTATGTAGCTTGTTGATTTTGAACTTGGTGAGATAATTGAACAATAAGATATATACATATGCCATATTCAGTAAAAAGACATCATCTTCTTTTTCATGCTGGTATGTGATATTAACCATTTTGAATATTGATGACGCTTAAAAGTATGTACTAGTGGATGAGAACTCATTGGAGCTAGAGAAGTAGACGAATTTAATTATGTGTATGGGCTACATAGATGGCTGCTTATCACCTAACTCCATCCCTTTGTTTAAATTGTTTTTATATATGGATGTCGGCTTCCATTTCAGACCCTATCTTTTTGTTATTTTATACAAGTACATACATAATATATATGGATATATATGACTAGTTTGGGGTGAAGAAGAAAATTGATGATTTTAGCTAGAAGGTGGTACGTATTAATTAGTATATATAATACTAACAAGTAAGAGTGTCCATATGCATCAAAACCAACTTGTAAGTTGTAACTATAAGAGTACCCATTAAGTAAACAAGGGTGACAGATGCAGATCTGTCTCTTCTCACCCAGTCACAATAGGGGTTAATTCTTGTAGTGTAATTGTTTACATGAAGAGAATATCAGAATATGATCCCGCGTTGCACAGTATTATGTGATTAGTGAGTATGCTTTAGTGACCCAAAACTAGGGGCACTAAGCAAGTTGCTTAATTAATAATCTCTAGCTTGCTAAAACCAATTGTTAATATTTTAATGGCACTAATTAATTGTATAATTACTATAATATATACATATATATAAGTCGGCGCTGGTAAACCATGCATATTCTTCCTATTTACTATTTATCCATCTGTCATTCCAATCAATTACATTCCCCTTGTTTAATCAAACAAATTTCTTCTGGCTTATTCGTCACAAATTGGCCAATTAATTGGTTAATTAAGTTCTGATGAATGATGACAGACAGCAAGAGAACAAGAAATCGATCCCTCAACTAAAACCCAGAAATTCATCTTCTTAGAATCTTAGGTTTGAATACTAGTCATGGAGAGTGACAATTGAGCTTTTATATAGAATATCTCAAATTGAAATATATAAAAGGGAATGTTGGGAACAAAGTTTCAGTATGACGACAAATGGAGTCACATGGATGCATATATGAAGTAATTTGAATAATGAGCATCAATTTTCACTTGCATCCCTCATTCTAATTAATTGTACAATTTAATTTAATGAATTAGATCAATCAAGGCTTATAGTAATCATGACTTGTAAAGCAAACGAGACAGTTTGGGCCACAATGTTCATAGATCGATATATATATATATATATATATATATATATATATATATACCTCCTTATTGTCTGCCTGGCTTAGGTCCTTTTAAGGCATTGATAATTAGGCTCATGAATACATGATATTGATGATGTTAACTAATGGATTCACAAAGCCATGATATAAAATGATGATGACCCTGCCTAATTCCTGGAACATGCACTTAATGTGCCTCCAAAAAGAACCAACATTGCAACAAAAAACAATACACCATACTTTATAATTAAAGAAAAAGGTGCTCATTAGTTAATAAAACTATATTTATGTTAGACTGTTTTAGGAGGTAATATTGTTAAATTGTAAATTAAAAGCACATGTCATGCATTCAAATATAAGTCAATACCGGCCTAATTAACTTTTTATTCATATTAATAGTCTAACAACATAACAAACCGAACTGTCTAACAAATAAATTAGTGTTAGCGCTTTAACTTACCCTACCAGCCACGGCATATTAGGGTGGTGATTGGTAAGGTTTTGTGAATATTGTATATAAAAATAGAAAAAGAAGAGGAAACCAGCGGGGCTCATTGAATATCAATGCAGCTAGCAAATTAAAAAGCTGGGGACCGACCTAAGAAATTTGTGTTAACCACAAAGCTAGAGAAACAAAGGCACTTAAAGGTCTCTCTTTGTTTCCACCAATACCTATACGTCCTCTCTCTCTATATAGCTAGCTTTATTATTATGTAGTTGAACAAGATTCAAAGTTAAACCATTGTGCTCACTACTCATCCAAATTCCAAACGTAGCCAGCTATATTTCTTCTTTTTCCTCTCTATTTACCTGAACGGCTTCTATTTGCGAAGAGCTAGCCATGTCCAGAATACATCCGGCCGCAGAGCCTAAATATGAAGATCATGATGAAGATGATGTGGTGTTGAAAGGAAGGGTTTATGATCATCTTCATGTGGAAGATCATTTGCACTATCATGATGTTAATCCCCCTGTGCTCACAGTGTGGAAGAGATCGAGCATGAGTTTCCAGGGCACTGATGGATTCACGGTGTTTGATCACCGCGGAAGATTGACTTTCCGAGTAGACAATTATTCCCGGAAAAACTGTTGCGTTAGAGGAGGCCTCGTCCTCATGGACGGAGCTGGCAGGGCCTTGCTAACCCTCAAACCCCAGGTAATTATGAATTCATTATTATCTGTTTTTCGTTTTTGAATATGACACCAATTAAACGCACCCTAAATTTGGTTACAACTTAAATCCATATATTGTGTATGACATGAACAGATTTTGAGCATGCACGACCAATGGAATGCATACAGAGGAGACGATGGGTGTGGAAAGAGTCCCAAGTCCAGCAGAGTATTCACAATGAAATCAAGTGGGTCGGGTCTTTTTGGCAGCAGCAGCAAAAAGAGCGGAGTTGCAGCCCAAGTGTTCATGGGATCAGCATCATCATCATCCACACCAGATTTCAGAATAGAGGGTTGTTTTCGGCGGCGAAATTGCAAAATCAGGAGCCGGAGTGGGCAACTGGTGGCCAGTGTGGCAAGGAAGAGAGTCAACAACACAATCTTGCTTGGGGATGATGTGTTCAGCCTGGTGGTGCAACCACCCTTTGACCTTGACCTTGTTATGGCCTTTGTAATTGTCTTGGATCGCATTTCTGGCAACCCATTTGCCCCAATTTTATGTTCTTAATCACTTACTTCTTCTGTATTGTATTATTTGTATGATGTACAAAAATAAAGCCACATAAACAAGATACAATTATGAATTTGCCCCCCAATGATTCGAGCCAAACATGAGCCATCACTCCTCCCAATTTTCTTGTATTTAAATAAAGAGTGAATTGTTTCACTGCCTTCTTTTTCTAATTTGAGTCAAATTTTATAAATTACTTCTATATGGTTGATCCAAGGCCGGCCCTAAATGATCAGTAATTGTGAGAGGAGAAACATATACGACCATTTCAACCCAGACAGACTTTCTGGTGGATTCTTCCCAAAGGCCCAGGGGGAGTATTGTAAACAGCATATTCTGTACACTACTACCAACATGTGTAAGCAACAAAAGGCACATGCCATGTATTGTAAACAGGTGGTGTCACAATGCAACACCTCATGTGATTTATATCGCCTACAAATTTAAATAGGACAGATTTTCTGACAAAAACAATTAAAACAAATTCAGAAGAAGATAAATTTGTTGATAAATACAGATTTCTATTTTTAGAATGATATAACTGCGCAGCAGGAAAAATATATTGCATCTCTGAAAATGCTAAATTTGTATAAATGTGAAAGGAACATGAACTCGCAAACTCTAAAAAGCTTGTCCCGTTACACCAACCAAACCAGGCCTCCTCAAGTTCTAGGCTTTGAACTGAATTTCAAAATAGTGATCTAAACGACAAAAAGATAACTGCATGACAACAGGACTCAGGAATCATAAGTAATCTAGAAACTGTGAATCACATCATGTGAATTTACCAACCCAAGTGGGTCATATGTGATGTTAGTACTATTTGGTAAAACTGCCAAACTAACAGGTACACCCAATGACTAGCCATGTATTAGCCTTCAAGATCAGCAGCATTCAGTCACCGGAAACATAAGACTTGCCTTCGTAATACCTTTTTTCACTTGCTGCCTTCTTCTCATTACGTTGCTGCAGGAAAAAAAAAAAAAAAAAACACACACACACACACACACAATTATCAGATTTGAAGAAAGTCACAAAAGCAGTCATCAGAGAAAATCAACTACAATCCTCGTTAAACATTCATATGTTTAAGAATAGGAACCCAAATGTTAGCATTAGATGCTTTAATTATAATGTTGGCAATCTTCATTATATCTTACCTGTGTTATAGCTTAGATGGACAAGACAGGTCCAAAGTTGATTAAGAGTATTATCACAAAGAAGTTCAGGTAGAGGGGGTAACCTGGTATGCTTCATGATTAGACACAATCCTCCTTATTATTGTGGAAGTTGTGATATCAAGGGGACTTTCCAAAACTTTAAAGATACCCATTTTGATTGGAACTTCATATGGATTGCCTTCTTCCTGTGAAAAAAAAATATATGTAACTAACCAAAGCATCTTTGCACCTCCATAACTAAGTAACTAACCAAAAATATCCCCATTGGCAGTTTTTTCTTTCTTTTTTCTTTTTTCAATTTACCTTCTGAAAATTGCTATTCTCTGCTACTGTTCCATGGACAACTAGAGAGATGTTAAAGGTTGTGATCTGCAGTCGCAAAATATTCCACAAAGAATTAAGTAATAGAAGTATGGGAATGAAAGCTGACTAAATGCAGAATGAAGCAAATTCAGTACAAATAAGAAGAAAAGCTGACCACGTCTTTTGACACTTCCGATGGAGCACCAATTATAACCTCATCAACATAGCGGCAAGCCAAAACACTTAGGCTTCTTTCGTGAAGGTTCATGATTGGGCGATGTGCTCCTTTATTAGCACTGCAGTGCAATAATTATTAGAGAAGACTATTACCTATTAGATATAAAGCATTGACAGCTAGTATCAAATACAATAAAACTCTTCGTACTTGGGAAAAAAACTCATATTCAGAGGACGACTAATAAATAAAAACCAATAAGAGGCAGAAGTTCATGAATTGAAGTATCAGTACATGTTGTTTTTTTATTATATAAATATACGTTGCGTCTCATGAACTGATATAAGATGTAAAGTTTGAGAAAAAAGTTGCATTTTTATGGAACACCAAAATTCAAACAAGGCAGTGGAAAAATAAAATATAAAGAGAACAAAATACTTACCTATGAAGTAGGCAAAGAGGTTAAAAATAAAAAAAGGGTACCAATCATAAAGATAGACGAAGTAAATCAACCTTCATGGAAGAAAACTGATACTCAACCAAGTTTTCCATAGTGGTGACATGTGATAGGTTTCTGTCACAGCCATTGTGCTACTCAAAACCCATTTGGTGAAAGAAACTAGCACAATGGGTATAAAATGGCACATGGACTCATTTGTTTTCCACGGGAAAGAGATAATACACACAAGCACATGTGTCTAAGACTCCTATGAAATTCTCTAGACATACGGATGCATCATTATTCTGGGCTTAGGTTTAAATTATGGTCAAACTATACATGGATCTAAAGTAGGTCCAAGCGACTAAAGAATTATCAGTTACAGAAACTAACATGTGGAGCATTTACCATTTCAGAATTTCAACTAAATGTGTACATATAAAAAGAGAATAAACTCTGATAGCCTATACTAGTAATATATTTATATATATAGGTATATATATCTACACATTATAAAATCGAAGCTTCCATAGAGAGAGAGAGAGAGAGAGAGAGAGAGAGAGAGAGAGAGAGAGAGAGGCAGGAGACGCAACCTGACAGTCTGATCAGTGTGTATTCCAACAAGAAGAAAATCCCCAAGCTCTCGAGCACACCTCAAGATCTGTATGAAAATGATGGACAAGTAACCAAATAAGAGCGAAAGCAAATACCAGATGATAATAAAGCTGAAGATAAAAAAGGAATAGACTCCACTTAAATCTAAAGCAAATTGAGCAAATAAAAAAATCAGACAAAGAAGACCATAATAACAAAGAATATAAAATGAACAAAAAAAAATCAAAACAGATAAGAAATTAAGGAAAATGAAACAATCATAAAATTTGTGTGTGTGCATGTGTGAGAGAGAGCGCTAAAACACAGGTTTAGTTTTCTTTCCTTTTCTGTTTATTTTTTGGGTTTTTCCTTATTTAGGTTTGGCAAATATTGGGAATCAGGTAAGTGCTCTGTACAGCCTGTCAGCCACCAGATCCATTTAAAAGAGTTTGGAAGTTTACTTTGAAAAGAGAAGATAAATTTCATGTGAGTAAACTCATCCACATTACCTCCACATGTCCAGCGTGGAAAAGATCAAATGCACCATCCATATAAATTATGCGCGCATCGGACTGAGGCCCCTGCAATCGCGCATAAAACATTCATTGAAAAGTGACAAAGTCCACCTCACCAGCATTGCAATAACAACTAAAAGAGTAGTACTTAAAATAAAGACATGTGACATAAAAATCATGCTTTCTCTTCCCCTTGTTTAAAAAGAGACTTGATTTGAGGAATCTAGGCAAGAGATTGATTAATAAAGATTGTCCCATGTCTATGATGTAAAATCCACAAGATAAAAACTGGGATATTCAAGGAAATACAGGTATCTATAACAGACAAAATGCGCCTTTTTATTTCAAATAACCAGTAGAGAAACTGTTCAGGGGTCACATACTTTCCCATTGGAGAATTGAACAATTCTGCGAGATGTCGGTAAGAAATGAGACACGCGAGTTCCACTGCCAGACCCGCCATCTTCAAACTTCTGACTGTGGCCATGGCTGAACTGTCTTTGCAAGGAAGAATGGTTGTGGTTCTCGGCAACAGATCTCTCTCTCACACAGAGAAGCATACGACCTGTACACAACATTAGCAAACAACAAATTTAGACTAATAAATTCCAACTGCCCTAATAAAACAAAGTGCAGTATTTAGAACATAGTATTTGATCTGCTTCTGTGCTAGAATTAGAAGAACAAAACACATAATGATGGGTAGAGACTGAGTCGGATGTATAGAATGAAAACAAACCAACAATGTCGGTGCTGGAGACCCCTTCTGTGCGTTTGATCTGCTTGTAGCGACCAGCCTTCTTGGCAAGAGCATAAGCGTCAGTTCCATCAGGAAGAACACATGGGTCATCCCCATGAATGATGTAGTCTATATTGTATTCGTCAAACAGCTTCTTCATGAATTCTTCAGTTATAGCATAAGGTGCATCCGGAATAACCTCATCAACCCATTTCACACCGTTCACCATAATCAACCTATAACACAACCCAAGTACACACACATTCATATAAGCTATAATTATGATGATAATCAGCTGATATATAGGAAAAAAGAAAAAAAGGTGGTACCTTTCGTTGAGAGGGGTTACTGGGGGACCTTTGTTGACGATAATTTCGGCGTCGCTGACTACACCGACAACTAATTCGTCGCCGAGAGCACGCGCCTGGCGGAGCGCGTTGCAGTGGCCGTAGTGCATCATGTCGAAGCATCCATCCATGTAAACGCGGACGGGTCTCTTCTTCTTCCTCCTCCAGCGAATGCCCAGAGGGAGCTGAGGGCCGTGGTGTTGCTGCGAGCCCAACAGCGACACCCCAACGCCGACCCCCACCCCCACCGCCACCACCACCCCTCCGACGAGGCACGTGGCCAGAAACCGAACCCAGCTCCGCGCGTTCTCAGACTGCCCATCAGATGAACCCATCTCCTCGCTTCGTAGTTTATTCGGCAAATCAAATCAAAGCAAAGAGAGAGCGTTTCTCATTTCCTTCTCTTATGAAATCAAAAGTTCGAATGAAGTGGCCATTTTTTGCCTTCTGATTTACATTTGTTGGGTTCGGCCGTTCGGGGGTTCCCCTCACTTTTCTCTTTCTCGCTCATTCTTTGTTCTTTTTTTTTTTTGTACTTTGTTCATTGGGCTTGGGCCGGTTCCCAACCCAAGTTTCTTTTGTTACTGCCCCAATGAGCCTTGAGTTAGGAGGGTGTACTCAATCCAGACTTTTAAAGACTTTTTTTAAGTGACAGACTTTCATAGACTTTCAGAATTATGATAGACTTTCAAAGAGTTTTATAGACTTTTATAGACTTTCATGAAGTTTTATTAAAAAACTTTCATAGATATTGATAGATTTTCAATGACTTTTTGATACAAATATCATTGTGAAATATTGTAAAATAATAGCATCTGTATATCACAAAGGGCAATGAAAACGCAATGAAATCAAACAGAAGGGCAATGAAAAAGTAGTGAAATCAAACAAAAAATGACAAGTTGATGAAAGAATAATCTCCAAGAAATCAAGATTGTTAAGAAACCTAGTAATATATTGAATGATCTAAAACTGGTCTTCAATATTTGTCAAAACTTACTATTTAATGTTACATGGATAATGTTAAATTCAGGTAACGTTAACGAAAACGAGCTTCCAAGTGTGAAGACAATTAAATTAAAAAATAAAATAATACATAATGAGAAATGCATATAAGTTTTAAAATTTGAAAGAAATAATGTTGTATTACTACTTAACATATAAGTCAAAAATTTAAATAATATTGAACTAATCTCTTTATTATTGTATCTAACAGATAAATCTAACTCAAGTCATCCTTGAAACTCTCAACGTAAACATACAAAAAATAAAAGGGTGGAACAATATATTATAATTGACATGTTGTAAACCCATAAAACTAACTTCTGGAGCATTGAAGTCTGGAGTTAGAACCGTACATGACAGGTCTATTTATATGTAATGGCATAGTGATGAGACAATATAAGAAATAGGTGTATCAATGTTGGAAGGGACATACACGCGCGCATGCAATGCTAAAGGAGGCGGAGAGAGAAAAGGAGAAGCCTTTTCTCAAAAGTCTTTCAAAGTCTTGAGGGGGAATGGAAGAGAAATAAGAAGATTTGGTATGTATACTTTAATGCCAAAAAGTCTTTCAAAGTCTATGGATTTGAGAAATGTGTGAAAATCATTGACATTTTGAGTACCGTATGACTTTCATAGACTTTTAAAAAGTCTTGATTGAGTACCCCCTGATTTTCATAGACTTTTTAAAAGTATATAAAAGTCTTGATTGAGTACCTCCTGATTTTTTAATTTAACAAAAGTCTTGATTGAGTACACCCCCCTTAGACTTTGCTAAGCGGCCGAAATAAAAAACACTTGAAATTGTGGGTTTGTAATAGACTTGCCCAGCTAAATTCTCTTGGCAACAAGGTGGGTACTTTGAACCGATAAACCAACTGAATCGGACCGATCGGTCTGGTTTGTCCCGGTTTTTATTTTAAAAATTTTTAACATAAAAACCAAATCAAATCAACTTGAATTGGTTCATGTCAATTTGAAAATCCCAAACCCTAAGTTTTGATGAATCAAAACCGTTCATATTTTCCACGTGGTGGACATGTATTGGCTTCCATGTTTCTCTATGGTAGTGTTTCTCATATCAAATTAGACCTATAAATCATGATATTATCATTTTTCAAATTACCGTACTCTCTCTACTTATTGACTCTCTCTCTCTTTTGACTATCTTCTTTTTCAACCAAAACCAATAAGAAACATCGCCATATTGACTTATCAGCTTTGGATTTGTCAAGGTTAACTCTAATTTCCAATTATAGCATATCGATATTTTCAATTTGGTTATGGATTACATCTTCATAATTCAGTTAATCGAATCGTGCCTAGTCCTGTTTGACAAGTAAACTGAGTAAACTCGTAAACAAATCAAATATGAATTGTATTAACCTGTATATGATCAAATTCAATTAGAAAATTATCCAATTCGATCTAATTTGATAATTCAATAGATTATTAATAAATACTTATCCATTGGATTATTATTATTTATATATTGAATATGAAATACATTATTTAATTTAATATTTTGAATCATAATCAAATTATTGGTTTGAGTGGCCAAATTCCAATCGGTTTTTTATAAAAAGATTACATAAAATTCCAATCGGATGTGGATTAAAATTTAAAATCCATTTACAATTCTAGGACCGAGTAGGACCGAGTGGTGGGTGGTGGATGGTGGCGTGGACTTAACTCAACTCGAGTAACTCCCCGTTTGGTTTATTCTTTTCAAAATCCGTTATTCCACTGCGAACTCCTCCTCCTCCTTCTTTTCCCGAGAGAGAGAAGGATCGTGTTGGACTGGTTTTGAGAATAAGTGAGAGATGGCTAGTATGGAAGGTATAGTGCCGATAACCAGGGCTTTTCTGGCTTCTTACTACGACAATTACCCATTTACCCCTCTCTCCGACGACGTTGCTCGCCTTTCCTCTGAGATTCGCTCTCTCACCACCGATTTGCTCCACAACTTTCCTGCTACTCAAGGTACTCTTGATTTCAAATCCCTTTTTCTTGTTGTTCTTGTAATGTATTCATGTTTGCTTGCAATTGCAATATTGTACAGTGATTGAATCAATGAGTGTGATTTTGTAGGCGAAGAGACACTCGTAGTGAATGAATTAGAGAATCGACCACCCCATAAAGTCGACGAGAACATGTGGAAGAATCGAGAACATATGGAAGAGATTGTCTTTTTGCTTGAACAATCTCATTGGCCTCAAACGGTATGCTAAGCTAAGCCAAACTTGTCTAAGCTATTGTTGTTTTGAAAGATGCTACCTTTCTTTGTTTATTGATTCATGTTGTTCTGGGCAGCTTCAACAGCAGTCAAGCCCTGATGATGCTGAACTTGCTGCTGTTTTCGCTCGCCTCCACCAAAAGTTTCATACCACTTTAAAGTCATTGGAGTCTTTCCAAGCTAAGAATTCTGAACGTGTCTTCAACACTGGTTCGTTCTCTCTCTTGCCCAGTTGCCCATGTTGGGTTGTTATGAGTTATTCACAACTCTGCTCAGCTGATAATGGAATTTCTGAATGTATCTGCAGTTATGACTTATATTCCTCAAGATTTTCGGGGAAGGCTTATCAGAGTACAGAGGGAGCGATCGGAGAGGAATAAGCAAGCAGAGATTGATGCTTTGGTTAATTCTGGAGCAACTATTCGAGATCGATATGCTCTCTTGTGGAAACAACAAATGGAGAGGTGAGTCTCCTTGCTTTTCGTTTAACCCAGTTGGGTTACAGCCTGTGTTCTCCACCTTACATTCTATTTGCTCATCACACTTCCAGGAGGAGACTGTTGGCGCAGCTTGGTTCTGCTACTGGTGTCTACAAAACCCTTGTCAAGTACTTAGTTGGGGTTCCACAGGTATGCTCCTCTCGGCATTTGCCTGCCACTTTTTTGGCTGGGTTGGCCTACTACTGCATATACTTGTTTGGGGCTTGTACATTCGCTCCCCATTTGTTCATTGCCACGGTTATCTGTTCTTAATGGTGTGATTAACACACCATGAATTGACGTACCGATCTACTTATAATGTTCCTTTCATGTTTCTCTCATGTTGGCCATGTATTCATCTAGTTAGTGGGTGGTCATTGATGCAGTTTTGATAAAAATATTGTTTTGAGATGTATTTCGAAAGTATGTTTTGCCTAAGTAGATTGCATGTTCAAGACTCTGTGATCATTGGTAACTGCTCTGGCACACTTCCTTTTGGGTGCAGGTTTTACTAGATTTTATTCGCCAAATAAATGATGATGATGGGTAAGTTCTTTTGTGGGAGTAGTGTTAATAGCATTTCCTATGGTAAAATAATGTCTTACTGAATCCTTTATTAATAGGCCCATGGAAGAGCAACGACATCGTTATGGACCACCCTTATACAACCTTACAACTATGGTGCTTCTTATACGACTCTTTATTTTGCTGTCTTGGGGGCGTTTTGAGACTACAAAATTGTGAGATTTCTTGCAATCTTTTTATGTTGGCTGTTATGTTCTAAATGTAGTTCAATTTGTCTTTCCAGGGACACTTTCTCTTGGTTGGCTTTTTTTTTTTTTTTTTTCAAATTTGCATCAATTCTTCTTTGTTTTATAAATTGAGCAGAAAGAAGGAAGAGGTAGCTGTCTTGGAACAAGCTGTGAATGTGTACACCACTGAGTTTGAAAGGTTTATAAGTTTCATCAGGTATTACTCCTATTTCCTGTGTTCAAGTGGGTAACTTCAGTTCTATATGTTATTAATTGATAATAACAATTTATACACCCCTTACTTTGCTAGTGTTTGATTATACTATCCCGTTTGATCCCATGAACATGTTAAATTAAAAATTGACAAATAGCCTTTAAATTCATGGTAGCTTGCTTGCGTTTCATACGCTATTTAAGTTTGCATTTGCCTGATGATACTCATAAACCTAAATCCAAAATAAAGCTGTGTTGTCTTATTAGGCTGCAAGTATGTCTTTTTTTTTAATGTAGTACTGCTAGGCTGTCAGCCATTTATTTCTATATCAACTAATATATGAATTTTTTTGTTAGCGAGGTCTTTGCAAATTCCCCCTTCTTTATCCCAGCAGAGGCTGCTGGTGCACTAGAAGCAAGGTCAGATTCCTTGGTTTTTTTTTTATATCAGTTTTATATTTCCAAATCTAAATTTCTGTTAGTTTTTCTGTAAAGGAATAATGATGATTACAAAGAGACAAGTGTTCCAGCTGGGAAAACTCATGAGGTTTGTTTTCATATAAGTTAATGGGACTTAGTTCTGTTTTCCTCATGATTAAAGTGGATTTGAGTCTGCATGCATGTGTGAATCGGTTAGTTATCAACTCTGGTTCACTAATAACCCAAGGAGGAGTTAATACAATGTCCGTTGTTTGATGAACAATCTGTCAGTGTTTAAACTTAAGGTTTTAATTCCCACTCTGGATGAAATTTTTCTTATTACTTTCTAATGATATTTTGTCTGTTTTGGATTTTTGATTAGCATGTAAACTGTGTTACTTGGGATTGATTCATATTTTATCTCACATTTATAGAGATTTTGATTTAGGGATCAGTTAACATGACTGAATGCTGAGAGGTTATTTAAAATTTATGACTAGTTGTAAGAATAATAGAATAAACTTCAAGTTCTCAATTCTATAGTAATGAACAATTAGTTCTAAAAATTGATGAGAGTTAATCAATTTTAGTACAATAAGTAGAGAAGAAAATGAATAAAGAGATACAGTATAGGAGAAACATGACACAACCTTCTTGTATTGCTGATTAGTGGTTTAGAAACAATCCTTGCACTTATCTTAATTTCTCTGTCATTAGTTTCTAGATTATTGTGTATTGCTGCTCCAAATTCATGGAATTTTGTAATTTCATTACTCTTATAGGTTTTGTTGTCTGTGGACTCGATAAATTCATACATCGCATGGGATTTTTCACTTGTACAAGGGAAGATAAACTTGGTATTGTTCCTAAACCGTCATTGTTGTTCACAGTTGAATATGCCATCTTCTTCCATTTGTAAAATGCAATATGCTATTTTGACAAAGTATTATTTTTTAATGACTGACACTTTATGCTTTGTACACATATAGAGTAGGAGTTACATCTTTAATGTGCGATCTCCTGGCCTCATGATACTTTACCTTTGTTTATTTTAGTTCTATATTAGTTACCTCATGCTATTTTATTTTCCACCTCATTTGTGTGGAATGAGATTGGTAGAGTAAATCAAATCAGCATCACTAGCTTACACTTGAGAATTTCTTAATGGTGTGGAATGAGATTGGTACCTCACTAGCTTACATTTGAGATTTCTTAATTGTAAATTTCCTTGCATCATTGAGTCAAACTCTCTAATAAGGAGATGTGATGCAGAAGATTATAAATATGTGTCCCAACTGTTAAAATAACTTGTATACTTTTATGCAAAATTATGACAATGTAAATCCCTTATTGAGATTTATGTTCTGTGATCAGGATATTGGATTTAGTGTCGAGTATACAAATCCTTCTGGGGAAAAATCTGTAAGTTGAACTTCGATGGCTTGGTTGAACAATGTTTTTGAATGTATTCTCATCTTCAACCTTCTATTTTTTTCTGTCTTTTCTCTTTCTTCTGGTTCTCTCAACTTATTTGTTTTCTTGCAATTGCACTGGGGCATTGGTGGTTATAACACAGCTCATTTTACCTTACCGACGTTATGAGTCTGACCAAGTAAGTTTAGTATTTCTTGTCATGTGTGGGTTCTTGTGTTATTAAAATCTCTTGATTTCTTTACCTAAAAAAAAGTCTGTTATTAAAGTCTATTGATTTCTTTTACCTAAAAAAAGTATCGACTTCAAAATATTGATAGGGGAACTTCTGCACATGCGAGGCTGGAAACTACAAACTTATTTGGGACAATTCGTATTCAAGTTTTTTTAAGAAGGTGCTTTGTCTTTTTATCTTTTGGTTCCCATTTTCCCATTTTGGGCCACTGTTTAATGTTCGGTATACACCCAATATTAAACTCCTGACATTTGTATCTTTTTATTATTTGCTGGAATATAGGTACTGCGCTATAAGGTGGATTGCATACCTCCAGTTGTAGAGCCAGTGGCACCTGTGACTGAAGTTGAAGAGTGAAAGCATTTTAGCATCATGCCAGATAGATGCTATCAGTAATTTCTGTTGCATTAAATTGTATCCATGTTATTCATTTTTTTTTTCGTTGACTCTCCTGAGGTTGGTTATCCAGATTGGTTTCCTTCACTATCAGGGCATGCGATTGTTGTTGGTACAGAATGTTGTTGTATTATACATCCTTTGTATATTTACCTTTTTACCCGACAATCAGTGAAATCACTTATTATGCCCTACAAAATAGTTACATCAGCTTGATCAGCTCGCCCTCCAAAATAGTTAATCCTCAACTTTAATAAATATAAAGTGGGGTTTGAGACCCAGCTGCTTAAACATAAGGTAGAAAAATCTACTGGGCATTTGGCAATTGTGGGGCAACCACCCACCCTTTGCACATTGAGTAACTAAATTGATATTTATTAGTTGCAATCAAAGTTTTGAAAGCTAGCACCAACAAAAAAAGGTTTTGAAAGCAAAATAAAGTACTGAAATCCAGTCGTACAATATCATGACAAAAACTATGGTACAATCGACAAATAACAGTTCAAGTAAAGGCATATACTCGCTTTGCCGAGTCAATAGTGTTTGATAGGAGCATGGCAATTGTCATTGGTCCAACTCCTCCAGGCACTGGGGTAATGGCTGATACCACTTGCACTGCTTCTTCGTAGCAAACATCTCCTGTGAGACGGTAACCACACTCGCAGCTGGGATCCTGCCGATACATATATGTGATTTACAATATGAAAAGTGAATATGTGATTACTTAATGTCAACATGTTGTTGAAATGGCAACTTCAAATTTTAATCAAAGAAACGTGCTACTTTACTATGGGATTCACAAACTGATGCGGCAGCTGAAATACAGTATCCACCAATAAGCATTGTATCTATTTGACTCTCTAACATTATAATATATATATATATATAACCCATGGAGGAGACCAGTACTTACCTCAACTGGATTGGTCCCAACGTCGATAACAACTGCTCCAGGCTTTAGCCAATTTCGACGGACCAGATTAGGCACTCCTGCAGCTGTGACCAAAATGTCAGCTTCACAGGTGATATTTTCTGGGTTCTTTGTGAACGCATGTACAATGCTGACTGTTGCATGGTGCCTCTGCACAACAATTTTAAGAAAACCATGCTTATACATTAGCAACACACAAATTGAATTTTACTTTTTTGGATAGAGGTTTGGAGATTGAATTTTTCTTTTTCATTTTTGAAAAAAGAATATACTATTACTATTACCTGCAACAGCAATGATACGGGCAATCCAACAATGTTACTTCTCCCAATCACAGCAGCTTTCTTCCCTATTATTTCCACTCCAGACCTGACCAACAACTCAATGCAACCCTTTGGAGCGCAGGGAATGAACAAAGGCTCCCTTCCTCTCATGGCAAGACTTCCCATATTATGTGGATGGAAGCCATCCACATCTTTCTCTGGACTCAGTACATCCAAAATTTTTCCCTCATCCAAATGCTGTCCCAGACAGTTTGTTGTAAGTCATCCATACAACAGCAGCAAGTTCTGACATATAATGCATCCAAACCTCAACTATTCAGTCACCTTTACATGTGATCTTAGAGAAATAACTATCCACTAGAGTGTTTGGGGTCAGGTCTCAGGTCTTGGGTTTGGGGTGAGGGTCCTCTTTCAACCAATTCAACCGTATCGGTTCGGGATGTAAAGAAAAACGAACCCATGGGCCTGCAAACCCAAACTGACCCGAACTTTGAAATGGCTGGGTTCATACATTCCAGATACCATTTTACTGGCATAAACATTTTTTGGAAAAAAAAAAAAAATAATACATAGCGACAAGGCAGAGATTTTAAGGAAACCATCCTCAATTAAAATGTGCAGCAGGAAAAAAAAAACAATTTAAAAGTAAAAAATATAAAACAATTCAAAGTCCTCTAACACAAACAAGAAGAATTTGAAACTTCAAATTACTCAAAACAGTGCAGATGTTCAGGAGGAGAGAAAAGACACAAAAACCCTCAAATCCGATCTTTATATTACAGAAAATAATTGGCAGAAATTTCAAAATGGAAAATGGTTCTCTGCCCTAAAGGACGCCCAAATCCGACATTTAACTTCAAAAAATATAAAAGAATAACGATAAGCAATTTTTTCCTTTTTAATGAAACCCCTAAAAGACACCAAATCTGAGCTTTATTCTTCAATTTTTATTTTCTTAAAGCAGCAACCATTAGAAAAGTGATACTTTGAGGACATAATCCCAATTGATCCAAGCATTTAATTAATAAAAATAAAACAGAAACATAAATTAAATAAATGAAAACCAATTAAAAACCCCAAATCCAAATGGATCTTAGACAAATAAATCTTCAAAGTTTGAAACCAAAATTCAGGAAGCTTCCAAAACAGTGACTGATTGTGGGAGAGATTTAGGTTTACAAGTGCTCTCCGCCCGGCTCTCAAGTCAAGGAAGATCCCCAATATTGGGACATTCCATTGAGTGAGGTTGATTCAGGGTTGGTTCTAACCATCCATAATCTGAAACCAGACCAAGATAATTGACTTAATATTTTTTGACCCCCAACCCAATCCACACCATCATCTCTCATGATGCCAAACCAACCAAATCAAGTAGGTTTGATCTGGTTAAGAAGATTTCTGCATGCCCTTAGAACCCGAAACAAAAGACGTGGTCATTAACAAGCATAGAGATTTGTTGCATCATTGTTAATTAAATGATCTCTCTGGTTGATCAATTATTAAAATTTCAAACTGTCTTGGCTTATATACCAGGAATATTCTGACCGAAGAAAAATATTCCAGGAAAATTGTATACTCATGACCATCTACTGCATTGTCATTTTCATGGGGAAAAGAGAAATTTTTTTAAATTACAACATCAGTTCACTGCTAGATGGAAACCTATCACACACGGAAGATTCTGATATTCTTTAGAAGCGGTAGAACATAACTTATATAAAAGCCAATAATAGATGGAGCATTTGAAAACAATGTGTGACTTCAATTCTAGTCTAGTTCTATTCTCACCCTTTACTTTCAGAGCAGCAAATGCATATATAATAAAGGTTAAAGAAGCATAAACACAGATTAAGAAATTACTTGTGGTAGAGGAAGTTGCACGAGAATACCATGAACAGAGGGGTCCGCATCAAAATTTGACAAAGTGCTAAGAAGTTGATCTTTTGTACAATGATCAGGCAGCTGAGCAACCATTGACTTGATTCCAACTTCCTCACAAGCCATTATCTTTTTACGGACATAAGTTTGAGAGTCCCTTCTCTGACCCACTATAATTACAGCCAACCCAGGCACCACTCCAATGCACTCTTTCATCCTCGTCACCTCACTACCTATTCTTGACCTAATTTCATCCGCAATAGACTTCCCATCGATAACAGCAGCAGTCTGCTCGTTGGCTGTGGTGGGCATAAAAAGCGAACCATAAACACAATTGTAACACAAATCAAATTGCCTAACGTGGGTTTTCTGCACACCAGCACAAATCATTTAATTAACCCAGAAAAAAAAAAAAAAAAACAATCCAAAACAAAACTGGGGTTTCTGCACACCCGCACATACCATTTAACTGACCAAAAAAAAAAAAACACACCCCATAATAATATTTTATAAGCAGAAAAACAGTACAAGGAAAGCCTATGAATCACAAGAAAGCAAGAGATGGGTTATGCAGGCAACTTACAGTGATTTATAGGGGAAGAGAAAACAGAATGTGAAGGGTGAGAGGGAGCCCAATCATCAGGAACATCTAAAGAGAGGAGAGGAGGAGACATTACAATTTGGTGGGAACGACGGTGGGCATCGTCGTTTAAGGTGTTGTTATGATGCGCTCTGTTTCTCGACGGAATTCTGATTCTCAGCCCATTTCGCCATGACATTGCCAATCTTGGCATCATTAGATGATGATGCTGCTGCTGGTTGTGGCTGTCCGAAGCGTCCCTTTGGCTTGCCCTTTTTTGCTACTCCTTCCTCCTTTCTCCTCGGCTCCTTTCTTCGCGCTTTGCCGTTACTTGCAGGTTCACTTATCCACACAAAGCACAGGCCCAATTCTTTGTTAAAGTATATGAGGCCCAACAAACTCCTTCTTGGGCCCCACATCAGGAAAAGGCCTGAATTCGATGATTTTGAATGGGCTTCAGCCCGGTCTGTTAGTTGGTCCATCTTGCTTTTCCATTAATTACCTAAATGAATGCATGTCAAAATAGGGAAAAATAAAAACAAATTGTTGCCACTAAATCCTTGTTACCAAAAGGTAGCATCTACAATTGTTCTATACTTATTTACAAATAAATGTCAAAAGAGTATTAAACTATTAATAAATTTACACAACTGACTTTCCAATGATATATAATTGGCTACTCCTAAGTCCTAACCAACAATATATGTAAGAGGAGATCGGAAAATGCTATGTTCCAAATCATAATTAGCTTAGATTGTAGAGCATGCAAATATGATCATAATTTTTTTTCAGAAGCCAACTACCAAAGAATGTACGATAAGCAGTAGACTCATCCATGCAAACTTGAAGACATGAAAAAAGTTTCACCTTTAATGATCCACATATAGGCTTACAAAAACTACACCATTCATCAACTACTTTGTTTCACCAACCATTCACATCTATTGACGCTTCGTTCTACAATAACACAAACTCAAAAAATGAAAAAAATTTCCCTACTAACAATGCAGTCACATAATAGGCCAAATAGACTAATAACTAAACATGCAGGCATTGTACATTGTACACACACATGATTAAATGAACTTAGATTAAATGGACTAATAACTAAGTATGCATGCATTGCAAAACACGCATGAGAACATAGTGATTAACATAACATGCATGATATGGCAAAATCTTTCCCATTTCATATAATAGGCCAAACCAAATGTACCAACTACAAAAACCCAAAATTCCCATTAATTAGGGGATGAATGTGTGTAACAATGATGATATTTAAGAGTAATTCACCCAAAAACTGAACTTAGAATGCCTTGTTCACCTAAAAAAAAGGAAGAAGATATTTTTCACCAAGAGAATATTCTCAAAAGATGCTATTGGCACTGCTCACAGCTGTATAACCTGTATTTACATTTTCACTCAACCATATTTACAGCTGCAAAAGCAAAAGTAGTCCTTTACCCTCCCCATTTGAACCCCCTCTGTGGCTCTGTGTGTGAAGTTTGCTTGCTTTGGCTCCTGAGCTCCTCCTCTTTCTCCGAAACCAACACCAACACCACCACCGAGATGAGTGACGTGTGCTCCTCCTCCTCCTCCTCGGAAACCAACACCGAGCCCAAGATAAGTGACGTCTTCCGCAACATCAAGACGGAGGACCTCCACGACTACTCCCTGAAGATGATGGACGCTTTGAACAACGACGGCCTACCCCACGAGGTCCCGACGCTCTTTCATCAGACCAAGGACACGGGTCGTGTTCCCGTGGTCATCTACCACACCCTCATCATCGAGCGCTACGGCAATGCCGGTCAGACCAGGGACGCTTTCTCGGCCTACCTCAAAATGCTCTCTGAAGGGGTTTCCCCTACCAGCTTCACCTACACCGTTCTCGTCAATGCACTCGCCGCCAACCCCAACTTTTTTGGGCTTGCCAAGAAGTACTTGCTGGAGATGGTGGGCCAGGGCATCAAGCCCACCCCCGCCACCTACACCGCGGTGTTTGAAGGCTTTGCTGCAGAGAATAAGGTGGAGGAGGGCATCGAGTTTCTCAATCAGATGAAAGGTATGGGGTTTGTGCTGGACAAGAAGGCTGTCAAGGACTTGCTTAAGAAGAAGAACAGAAGAGTGGTTAAATGCGTCAACAACATTCTCTCTGGCAAGTAGAACGTTCAATTAAATTTTATTTATTTTCCCTGATTTGCTCGCTCTATGTTAATTTGTTTCATTTTTTCATTCAGTGTAGAAAACTTTGGAATTAGTAGAATGGAAATGGCTCTTGACTCTCTCCTTCTCTCTCTCTCTGTCTCTCTCTCTGTCTCTCTCACAGGCTCAAATGGCAGAAACAGCAGAGGCACCGAAGACAAATACAGGCACCCCTTGGACAATGAGCCGGTCAGGAACCTCTGGGAGGCGGACCAACAATTGCCCGACGAGATGGAAGAAGTCGTCAACATGTTTAGCATGAATGACCTCGCTAACTACGCAGTCAACATGTTCGACGTATTGTCACTTGAAAGCCTTTCCCACCCTCGCCTGCAGCTGGCGCAGGCCTTCCACACCCAAGTCATCGAGGCCTACGCCAATGCCGGTAGGACCAAGGATGCTCTCTACTCTTTCATACGCATGCAAGTCAGCCCTGTTGCCAACTATGCTGGCGCCCCTGTTGCCGCCCCCCACGCCCGCACCTACGCCGTTCTCATCAAGGGGCTCGCTGCTGACGCCGAGTATCTTGGGCATGCCAAGAAGTATTTGATGGAGATGATGGAAAAGGGATTCAAACCCAATGCTGAGACCTACACGGCCGTGTTCGAGAGATTTGCAGTTGCAGACAAGGTGGAGGAGGGTAAGGAGTTTCTGGAGGCGTTGAAAGGGAAGGAGTTTGTTGCTGATGAGGAGGCTGTGAGGGAGGAGCTTAAGGGCAAAACTGAACCACTGGTTGCAAGTGTCATCAGCATTCTCTTTGGCAATTAAGTAGATTGCCCACGTTCATTTTGTTGGCTCCTTCTGTGTATTCTGTTAATGAAATGATTACAAGTTAGATAGAAAGTTGATGATGCTAATGAAATGGTTGAAAGCTAGATAGAAACTTCAAATCAAAATGTAGATTTCTCCTGAGATTAATGTAGCTAGCTTCTGTTTTGTTTGGACATGAATTATGATGGCTGATCTCTGTTTTCTTAAGCATTTAGATAGAAACTTGAAATGAAATGGAAATCTCTCTGTGGTTGTAGCTAGCTTCTCTCTTGTCTCTGAGGTTGAAATTGATTATGTTAATGCAATGGTTAAAAGTTAAGATTGAAACTTGAAATGAAATGGAAATTTCTCTAAGATTTATGATTGTTATTAGTTGATTGTAGCTTGAAATGACTCTGAGATTGTAGCTTCTGTCTTGCTCTGACCATTTGTTAAAAAGGCCAAAAATGTATTAAACTCTGACTCTATGAGGTCTAGCTTCTCTATATGAATTATGATTGCTATTACCAACCTAATACTAGAAATTAAACAGCAGCAACCTAATTCATGGTTTCCATGACACGGTCCCCCAGCTTATATGACATGTATGATGGAGCAAATCAGGAAAAATGGATACTATATATAAGTTTCTTGGGGGCTGATGAGCAGTTTTTTATATTTGGTCAACGAGGACTGGACTGCATGCATGACATGCACAGGTAAGTGTCCACTAATGAAGAGTTCTTATCTCTGAGCAAGAATGATACTGAATTATTATACACAGAGTAAACAATTCAATGGGGACAGATGGACTTTAGTTTAAGGTTATTTAGAGCATGATCCTTGTGAATTATTATACAGAGAGTAAGCAATTCCTAATGTTATTGGAATACTCCCAGTAAATCTATTTCCATCAAACAACCTGCAGTTGAAGAATGACAAGCAGTTAGATGAATAAAAATACAGAACGTATGATCTCAGAGCTAATGTAAATGACTTACACGTGGATCAGTGCCATCTCAGAGCTGAAAAGTTTGGGTGGAATGGGGCCTGAATGCTGGTTCTTGTTCAAATGGCTGCATGTTCATAATATCAGTTTAATGTTTATGCAGTATGCAGGGTAAAATCCCCTAATAAAATTAGACATGTAAGTTTTTTTTTTTGTAGAAAGGAGACTTTCATTAAGGATGAAAAACATCCAAACAATTACAATATAGCCCATCACATGATAGCTCTTTATCGAACCAAACGTGTAATCCAGGAACAAAAGCGGCATCATAGATGCGCTGCCCGATTTTGATTACACAAGCCACGAAGGACCTTTTGGAATACAATAAATAAAAATACAAAATACAGAGTCCCTTATATTACAACACTAATTGGAGCAACAATTTTGCTAGATCCATGATATAGTGTTGAAGTGCTCATAATGATGCCTCGTTAAAAATCTTGCTATGAAAATGATTTGCTATTACAACACCAAGTGAGCAACAATTTCCTATTATTTCTGATTTGCCTGTAATATCATCTGCCTTCAAGAAGGACTTGCCTATCATCTTTGTCTCTGTCTCTGTCTCCCATCTTTGTCTCACTTCCTCTCATCTTTGTCTCTGTCTCTGTCTTTGTCTCTCATCTTTGTCTCTGTCTCTGTCTCCCATGCCACATCCCCGCTTACGAGGACATGCAAGTTTTATTCTGTGTCTTCTTTATTTCTCCTGGACTCCTTTCTTCCCGCTTTGCCGTTACTTGCAGATCACTTATCCACACAGAGAACAGGCTCAATGCTTTGTTAATGTATGCCGTAAGCCAGGCCCAACAAATTCCTACTTGGGCCCCACCCCAGGAAAAGGCCAGAGTTCCATAATTTTGAATGGGCTTCAGCCCAGTCTGTTAGTTGGTCGATCTAGCTTTTCCTAAAAGGTGTAGGCATGCCCGTTGCTTTGTATAGGATCGACTTGTCCTTAAGGCCCGGCCCATTGGTCGGCACCCAATCCGCTCTTCCCATTTTATTTTGTGCATGGCTAGGGGTACGTTCTAAATTTGTGTCTCACATTTGGATCTCAAAAGATATAACAATCTGCCATAAATTTATATATGGATCGGCCTTATTTATTTACTTCTTTGAGTCATAGAGCTTCTTTACTTACAATAAATAAAAAACTAACACATATACATACACATACACTAGCATTTGTGATCCAAATTTAAGTTACGTAGCATTATTCTTTTATTTTTCCAATGCACTTATTTGCCTTCCTCCAAAATTTGCAATTTTGCAGCAATTTGATTTCCTGGCATGGGGAAGAAAGAAAAAAAGATATGGTCGTTTCAACACTAGCTTGCCAATTTTGATTTCGAGACATGAGAAATTAATAAAGATAAAGATATGGTGTTGTTTGAACATTTCCAATTTTGATCGATTTCCTAACATGATCGAGGAATTGAAGAAGGAAAAAAGACAAAGACAAAGATGGGAGAAGAAAAACGAACAAACAAACAACAATAAGAACAGTAAAGTACTGTGTGTGGGTGGACTGTGGACAGTACTGAGAATCTCATTTTGGGAATGGGAAACATACATGATAGATACAAGGAGAGATATTATTGTGCAATCACTACTCAAATGTAATTTTCCCTTCCACACATATCTCTCTCGAATTTCTTTCAATTATGGAAAATTGGATTTCAATATTAATAAATTTGCATGGATCCATCGATCAGTATGCCCACGCCACAAATCAATCAAATCAAAAATGAGAGTTCCAAAAATTCATATATGCTTTTAGATCAATAATTAATATTGCTAAGATGGTCGATCATTGATCGAACCACTGCAGCAAGTTTTGGCCTATGCTGTCAACCCCATCCTAAATTATATGTTAAATTTGAAATGGATGCCTTTGTTGTGTTGTTAAGGGTCGAATGTTTGGTACAACTTGGTGTGTCTTTTTCTTATCAAATGCAGATTATCGCTTCTACATGAATATATTTTAACCTAATGTGCATTGCCTCTCTCTATGGATCCCATGTGCCCTGCCTCATGCAATGTTCAATCGCTTTAACATGACACAACAAGCATATCAGTACTCGACCTACTATATATGTACTAGTGGAATAGCTGAATAGGCCTCCATATATGTGTGGTACGGTACGTTCAAAGTTTGAATGGGAAGTTAGAACAAAATGTGTCTTTTCGATCAATTGCCAAGAATTAGTGACTAATTAAGAGCTAGCTTTAATACGTTGCGTATTTATTTGAATCTAAAGATGAATGATCAAGATGCTTGATGAATGAAAGTCTACCTTGTGGGGTACATAGATTAAGGCACATTACATATTACCTCCTTCAACAAAAGGTTTTTGTTGTCATCACCTTTGCTTTTAGAAATCTATCAGAAAAAATTACTACCTTTAAGTCTTTAACCCCTAGCTAGCTAGATGAATAAGAATATCATAAGAAAAAAAATGGTTTAATTTGATGTAATCTAATTAGTTGTCACACCCTCCTCGATCTAAACAAGATGTTCCCAAATTGAATTATTAATTAATTATTTTCCTAAGTCTTATTTGTACAAAATAAACTAAATAGTACGCGTACTATAACTTAATTATTCTAAGACAAACTAGGAATGTATATGAGTTCAAAATTTGGTGCTTGAGAATGAATTTGAGAATTTCGAGTCAAAGTTTAGTGTTCAAATTTCAAGACTTGGAGGAATTTAGGGTGAGGTATGAAGTTCGATTCAATATTGTATGGACACAAAGTTAAATATCAAGGTCCGATTCGAGGATTTAGGTAAGAGGTTCTTGAACCCATTGATCGGGGATTAGATTTCAAAGTTCGAGTTTAGTGTCTGAAATTTATTAGATTCTGTCCAATCTATCCAATCACATTGTATATATATATAGGAGAAGGATCTACAACATTCTATTTTTGACACAAGTTGTTAACGGGGCCTACTCCATATAGGATTTCAAAGATCTGTCTATTTTTTAAGTCTTCATTAAAGGATCATCCTTCAAAAAAATTAGTTAAATCAGAAATTATTTATTATATAAAATTAAATGGCAACATTCAAGTGTTTATTTTGTTAACCATTTAATCTTTGTAGGTAAATGATTTCTAATTTACCTAATTTTTTGTAAGAATGATCTTTTAATGAAGACCTAAAAAATAGACAATTCGGATCGTTGAAATCCTATATAAAATAAGGCATATTGAAAATTTATGTCAAAAATAAAATAACACAGATCTGCCCCGCCCATATATATATATATATATATATATATATATATATATACCAAATAGAAAGAAAAATAATTGAAGATATGTGCTATAAATAAGACCAAAATTCACCAGCACATGCATATATGGATGTCAGATGGAATAGCCTACCCACGTATCCAAAGGGGCCAAACCTAATGGCATTATGCCCCATCTCTGTTGTCCTTTACCATTTATATATGAAACATGCACAAAAAAAGAGGTAGTATATAGTGGCCGTGCCACGTCATCTTGACCAGTTGATCGCCATATATGATATATATCACTGTAAATATGCAGTAGATCCATTTATGCTGGGCCTTGAAATTTGAATTTTGGTATTGATATGGTCATTTACAATTAATACTGAGCAGTAGTCTGATGGAGGTAGCTTGAATGCATGGTACATATATACTTTCACGGTCTTAGTTTGAATGATACTCCATACAAGTCAGAGTATGTATGCATGCTTTTTATTTGTACAAGTCAGAGTCACAGTTGACAGTATATATACTTACATGCTTGTTATTGTAATTTATTTATTTGAAAGTGAAAAAGAAGCTAAAGAATCGAAAATAACAGCAGAAGCTTAATTATAATAATGAGACATGCATGCATGCATGCATGGTACTGTAAAAAGAAAACAAGAAAAAGAGGAAAAAGGAGAAAAAGGAAGAAAGTGATGATGGATCGATCGGAAATCCTGAAATTCAGAAATGTGAAAAGGATTAATGTGGTTGAGATCGATCTTCAAATTAATTATGGACTCGATCTGGGGTTGGGTTGGGTGGTGATGATGCATCATGCATCTCTCTTTCACATGTTGAAGTTTGTGACTACTGTACGTACGTGTCAGTCAGCTCTCAGAAAGAGAAGAAAGAGAGTTTCAGAGGACGACGGTCTAAAAGACGAACAACTTTTTACACGTTCAATATCATATAGATAATAGATTTCACTGCTTCATCTGTTAGATTATTACAGTAATTTTTTTTTTCTTTTATATATATTTATTTTGTTAATTCAAATATATATATTCAAACAAGTCAGCCTTTTTTGTGGTAGAACGTGCTGCTTTTTGTTAATTTCTGTCTTGGTTCGGTACTTCGCTGCCAGTTCTCAGTATTTTGTCCAACCTCCTCATGACTCGATCTAGCTTGCTTTATACTTGGAGCTAGCTAGCTAGCTATTAATCTTCTAATTAATCTAAGACAGTAGCTGGGGAAGAGTCAAACCAAGCCCATATATAGATTGGTGCTTAGCTATATATAAGGTAGCATTTGTCTTGTGCAAGTTTAAAAATAATGGGTCTGAAAATTTCATTTTAATTTCTGGTAAGCACATTAGTCCCTTGGATATGTCTAATTCCCAAATTAATTTCTGCTTAGCACATTTGTTTCAAATTAATTTCTGTTGTTCATAAATAGTTGATATCTAAAACTTATGATCATTTTCAATTCCTAAAAAACTTATGACTAATTTATCTTCATTTTTGGAGTAAGAAGACATAATTCTCTATATTTCTCAACAGTATACATTGAATTTAAGTTAACATATCATATCCAATCATAGGTACCAAACGAACACTAAAAAACTAAAAAGATTTTGATTCTTATTATTTCATAAACCAAATAAGGTGAAACTTATTTCTTATTATCATTCTCAAATCTCAATATTTTCAAACCAGTACTCATCCATTCCGAAAATAGCACAGAAATAACATTCTCAAAAACTCATCTCGGCAAACAAAGTGCACCTAAAAGTGCTACCTACAAGTAAAGGTAATAGTAATTAAATATATATATATTTTTTGGTGAATAGTAATTAAATATATTTTGCTAAGAAGTGAAATAGGTAAATAATAAAGTAAGAGATACTGTAGAATAAAAAACAGAGCAAGAGGAAAAAGTTGATTGGGAAGTTGGGACTTGGGAGTAATGCAGTTGAAAGCAAAATGTCAAACACTAGGCTTCAATTTTCAGGAACTGAGGTTTGACAGCTACTTCTCTTTCCTGCTGGGTCAGTCACGAGGCAGCTGCAATATTATTATTCTTATTATTATTTTTTGGTCCGATTTATTTATTCTTATTTATATATATATATATGTATGTGTGAATTCATGTAGCTTTCCTCATCTATTTTCCCTTTCCATATTAATTACCTCAACTGTGCCTCTTGGCCATAGACTTGTCTTATAGAGCAGTTGGAGAAAGGACCTAAATGTAAATAACCCAGTTTTAGGCTTTTAGTTTTAGACTGACTGAGCTAGTAATTTATAAAGCCTAGTTTACATTACCAACGCGGCTATTTCCCTATTTTCCTTGCTGCTAACGATGCTGCTAATACAAAATTAATATATATTACTTTTAGGGTTGGTCTTGGAATGAGCATGAGATGTTTGCTTGGTAATTGCGATATATCCATGTGTTCATGTAAATTATGTAATACTAATTAGCTAGCAACGTTTTCCCATGTCAATGTTGAAAATGGAACCGTGAAAGCGACTTTCTGAGTCAAATACATATCAAATGTACTGGAATTACGCGTCCTTTTCTATCTAGCTTCCACCAAAAAGTAATTAATTAAAATTCTCTGCAATTAATTAACTTAATGAAACTCTCATGTAATTAATTAAACCACAGGTCCACAACAGTCAACAAGGACAGACATTCATGGGCGGAAGGAACAACAAACAATATACATGCATATTGCATAGCATGTATAAAAATGCAATTTCGGGCATACATATTTCACATTTTCATATTGCCACTCATGGAATAAACCTTATAATGCTTGCGTTTTGTGAAATTTGTAAAGCATCTTTTGCCACAATGAATTTTGGCAACATACAAATTGGATGGTTATCCAGTTTGGCATGTTATGAACATGTCATGTATTATGTCATCGTGATGTGGCAAATGTCCTGTTTGAGCTGATTTTCTTGTTTCTTTTTTTATTTTATTTGAAAACTTTCTTGATTGACATATTTTTTTTTGGTAGAGTGGGGGCCTAAAAGACCCAAACAGCAAAGAAACTAGCTTGATTGACATATTGTTGTAACGTTCGCTGATAAAAACTCAAATACTAAACTAGTATAAGAAAATGTTTGATGAATTAATTTCTGTATCTGGGTATAGGGTTCTTCAAGTTATATTAGTGTTAATTAAAAATGTTTTGTTTAGATGTTATACTCACTTAGTTGCAGAATTGTCTTGGTTCCATTATATTTCTTAATTAGCAAGATCTTCAACATACACACATATGTATATGCCAAAATTATTTCATGGTACTATTGGAGCCCCTGTAACAAATTATTGACAACTAATGATTATTTATGCAGTGTGAAGATCGAGTTATAGTAGTTCGAACAAGTAAGAGCATTCAAAATTGGCCAGTTTTACCTTCTTAACATAAGTTCGAACAACATAATACATCAAATTATTTTTAATTAGAAGATTGGAAAGAGATTAATTTTTGGGAGTGGTTCCAGGCCAGGTTGCAGAATTGATGTTTCATGATGAATAAATGCTCTCATCAACCTACCTGAGGAAAATGGAGACAAGGGTACGTTTAATTTGTACGTGGCAGGTGATAATAAATTGAAGCTATGAAAAAAAAAAAAAAAAGCAATTAATTAATAACCCGAAGCTAGCTAGCTAGGGCTTGGCTTTCAGGCTTTGTCTTCTCATTGTGGTTCAAAACAATAACGATGGAGCAGTCTCACACAAACTTCATCGTAATGGTCGTTCAAGTCTGAATGCTAGTGAAAACGTCAAACACACTAGGACGACCCAGCCACAGACCAAGAAGCCCCATCACTGCAATCTGTCAAACACACACACACCCTTCTCTTTAATTTTTTGCTCTTAAGTTTTTTCTACATCGATGGATCTCATTTGTTTGTTTGCATCGCTATTATTCAATTGATGTATTAGCCCTAAAATTAACACAACAAACATCAAGAAGCTGGATGTGTGTGTGCATATATATGAGTCAAATTGAGATTAGTACCATTCACAAAAGGACGCTTAGCTAGTAGCCACCTCCACCACGAGCAAGGAGCAAACCTCGTCCCCCCCCCCCCCCCCCCCCTCTACCTTTTCTTCTCGGTTCTGAAAAACCCAGATGCTTCCAAAAGACATGGCTACGGCGTACATATATTATTAAATTCAGAGACAAAATAATAAAGGGGGTTTAGTAACTTGGGAGCTCGTGTTGGGTAATTGGGTACTACTAGGTGGCTACTTGAGACTCGGGCAAGAGAGAGAGAGAGAGAGAGAGAGAGAGAGTAAGGTAAGGAATCCCAAAGCCGCTGTCTCAATCTTTACACCGTTATCTGTTTGGCTTCCCCTTCCTCTCTCTCTCTCTGCATATTATTATTATTCATAAGATCTGCACCTTCTTCTACCTCTTGATTCATCTTCTATGAAGAAGAGCAAACAACCCTCTTTCTTTTGCTCCTCAGTAATTAGTAGTACTAGTACTAAAAGGTCCTGGAGGGTCTCCATCTCCATTCAGAGACTTGATCTTAATCATGGCTGCTGCAGCTTGTGCTTTGCTGGGTGACATTAATGGCGATCATTTGAGTGGCAATGGTAGCAATCACAACACGAGTCCCTTGACAAGCACTACTAATTCCAACAGCCAAGGCAGCAGCATCGAGCAGCAACCCCCGCCTCCTCGCCAACAGCAGCAGCACCGCCAGTCCGAACAGGGATCCAAAATGGTAAGGAAGCGAACGGCCTCCGAGATTGAACAAGTCCAAACCACCACAACCACTTCTGATTATCTGAGGCTTTCCCGTCGAAGCAATATTAATTTGAACCCAAGTAATATTATGGGCTTGCGAGACAGCCAGCAGCAGACTCATCCAAACCCGATGTCCAACCACAAAGTGACGGCTAATCCCATTGCCAACTACTCCACTATGCTTTTACCAGTACCATCATCATCTTCCACAAATTTGACCACCCAGCTGACGTCAGGTGGTGGGGTTTTATCAACTGCTGCAGCTTCTTCCGTTGCCAACTGGGGTCCTATCGACCCACTGTCACTTCATCATCATCCTCATCCTCATCCTCATCATCATAATCAAACCCAGACCCCTACCCCTGCTGTTTGTGGGTTTTCGGGTCTGCCTTTGTTCCCACCCGAAAGAAGTCCTCCAAATCCTAGTACTACTACCATCACGGCTCCATCCATATCCACCACTGTATCCATGGATCAGGACAGCTCAGCAACGGCCTGGATCGACGGAATCATAAAGGACCTGATCCACACCTCCACCAACGTCTCCATTCCCCAGCTCATCCACAACGTCCGGGAAATCATCTTCCCTTGCAACCCCAGCCTCGCCGCCCTCCTCGAGTACCGACTCCGATCCATATCCGACCCGACTCCACCACCCGCTCCGATCCCATCCTTCCCCACCTCCACAATACCCGACAGAAGAAGATCAAGAGATCATCAGCCCTTGCAAATCCAACACCAACAACAACATGATCAAAGTGGTCCTGCAGGGCTCAAACTCAATCTCGACTCCGCCCTACATGACGTCACCATTTTCACCCCAACGGACTTGCAATGGGGAGGAGGAGGAGTGTGCGTACCACACCAACCCACCCCTACCCCTACGCCTACCTACAACAACAACGAAACCAACCCCCACCCTAACCCAAATCCTCCATCATTAAATCAGGTTCACGTGCAACAACAACTACAAGACAACACCCAAGAAAAATCTTCTCCTGCGGCGGAGACCACCACACCCGCGACCACCGCAGTCCTAATTCGAGAGAAAAAAGAAGAGATGCGCCAGCAGAAGAGAGATGAAGAGGGGTTGCACTTGCTGACTCTCCTCCTCCAATGCGCCGAAGCCGTCTCGGCCGATAACTTGGACGAGGCCACCAAAATGCTTCTCGAGATTTCGGAGCTGTCCACGCCTTTCGGGACGTCGGCGCAGCGCGTGGCGGCGTACTTCTCGGAGGCAATGTCGGCGAGGCTGGTCAGCTCCTGCCTCGGCATCTACGCGTCGCTGCCGCCTTCTTCCGTTCCCATCAGCCACACGCAGAAATTAGTCTCCGCCTTCCAAGTCTTCAACGGCATTAGCCCGTTCGTGAAGTTCTCGCACTTCACAGCCAACCAGGCGATCCAGGAAGCGTTTGAGAGAGAAGAACGAGTGCACATCATAGATCTCGACATCATGCAAGGGCTCCAGTGGCCCGGTCTCTTCCACATCCTCGCGTCCAGGCCCGGCGGGCCGCCCTACGTTCGGCTCACGGGCCTGGGCACCTCCATGGAGGCCCTCGAGGCCACCGGGAAACGCCTCTCCGATTTTGCAGACAAATTAGGGCTTCCTTTTGAATTCTGTCCGTTGGCGGAGAAGGTCGGGAATTTGGACCCGGAGAGGCTCAACGTCAGCAAGAGGGAGGCCGTGGCCGTCCATTGGTTGCAACATTCGCTTTACGACGTCACCGGTTCCGATGCCAATACGCTCTGGCTTTTGCAGAGGTAACAACAAATTCCAAGTTGGTTTGTTTTGCATTGCATTGCACTGTTTGGTGTCTAGCTTTGATCGAGGTTGCTAATCAAATCAAACTCTAATCAGCAAGCTAGCGCTGACTAACTAATAAACAATAATGTGGAGATGATGATCAGTTAATTTCGATCAATCACCTTTTCAGATATAGTAACCGTTGTCACTATATGTAATATTTCTTGTTGCAAAAAAAGTCACCAATCTTTTTCCACGTAATGTACTTTGGTAGCCTGTAGCTATAGAGTAGGCTAAACATTCATTATTGAAGCTATTGTGATTTGATGTATCATTCCATGTGTATTTTTTAATTTATATATATTCCAGATTGTCACCAAAAGTAGTAACGGTGGTGGAACAAGACTTGAGCCACGCGGGTTCGTTCTTAGGGAGGTTCGTGGAGGCGATCCACTACTACTCGGCGCTGTTCGACTCGCTGGGGGCGAGCTACGGGGAGGAGAGCGAGGAGAGACACGAGGTGGAGCAGCAGCTGCTCTCCCGGGAGATCCGCAACGTTCTGGCGGTGGGAGGCCCGTCGAGGACTGGGGAGGTCAAGTTCCACAACTGGCGGGACAAGTTCCAGCAGAGCGGCTTCAGAGGCATCTCTCTGGCCGGCAACGCCGCCACGCAAGCCACCTTGCTTCTTGGGATGTTCCCTTCTGATGGGTACACCCTCGTGGAAGACAATGGGACTCTCAAGCTTGGTTGGAAAGACCTCTGCTTGCTCACTGCTTCTGCTTGGAGGCCACCTTTTCATGCTACTGTCACTCCCAACCTTCACTATTGATCTTAGAGTTAGTCTGCTAGCCTACTGGGTTTCACTGTATTATCTCTCTAGTAGTGTCCGTACGTATCTCACTCTAACTTGCTCCATATTTTTTAATTGAAATCTCTCTATTTGGGCATTTTGGAACGAGTTCGGCTTTGGAGTCTGGTATTTGGGCCTCACCCAGGCCCATGTGGGTTTGGAGTCTTGGTGGTGATTGCCATCAAGGTTAGTTTGGAGGCTCCCTCCTCCCTTTTTCCTTTTTAGTTTTTACCCCTAGAGAAAACCCAGCAGTTTTGAATTGAGACTTGAGAACAAAATAATGTCTATACCCAAGTAGCAGCAGTAAAAGCCAAAAGCCAAGGAATATCACAAGTCACAACTTTTTTCCATTTTTGAATCAAAGCTAGTCTAAGACAAGAAGAGAAGGGGAAGATGAAAGCCGCAACTTTGGCAGTGCTAATTGAATTGATATGTTTCAGAACAACAAATTGATACAAGAAATAAAGAAATTTAGTCCATTGAAATCGCCTAAGGATAACAAAAGTTTAAACTAAAATACAACCTCAAAAAGAAGAATGATTTCTCTGAAAGGCACAAGATTGCTTGCTCTCTCAGCCAACATTCATTTAATATGAACACGAATGGTAATTGAATCTCATTGGACAAACAAACAATAGCCACCCTTCCTGTGTACACAATTATTTGCACAGCTTTCCACTTGAGCAAAAAAATGTCTTGATATCATATTCCTCCTCCCTGGATTGTCCATCAAATCACTGTTCGTTTGCCTAATGCTGGTAACTCGGAACTTTAGCTGCCACCCGGGAGCTCCATCCTTCTGCTCTTCCAGAAAGAAAATTAAATTTTCCAAGTACTTTTATTTACCAAAAAATTACAACTGTGTTTGTGAAACTCAGCGCGGCTATCACTTCATCAACCCAATATGTTTTGGAAGCTTGATAAAAAATTCTCAGCACCCACATAGTAGACATCCATCTGTTAATGCTTCTCGAGCCCCATGTTTCAGAGAACCTCTAGCAGTAAACAAGGACAATCAGCACATTATGAATTCACATTGCAGTCACTCAAGAACTGTTCTTCTTGGGTCATAAATTTCTTCCAAAAATCTTTATATTTTGGGATCCCTAACTCAAGCCAAGGTTTCATGTTTCCATTATAGTGCAACACTGCAGATTTCTTTATTGCATCGACATCTATATTATAGTCATGACCTAGTCCAGAGATAGCCCAAGAACCATCAAGAGCATAAATCAAGTCTTGAAAGGTAAGCAAGCTTGCACGCAGTGCAACGGCTTCATGTCGTCCGTCTTGTGTGCTCACCTGCCCAGGCAGATGGGAAAGCAAATAAATTAGAAAAATCTGAATGGCTCACAGATAGTAGTTTTAGCAAAATAAAGGCTTGAACAAAAAATGCAGAAACTGTTTTGAATGACAATAACATTCACAAAAGTTGTTGTAACACAATGACATAAGCACACAACTAAAAGGGAAGAATGGATCAAGCATTCAATCCTGAAATACTGAATAGAAATAATTGTACTAGCTTCCTTTTATTTTTTCTTGTTTTCTTCTCTTTTAAAGTAATGTTCAATAATTGTACTGAGTAGAATATTAGATAAACTTACAATGTCACTCACCTCCTTTACAATCCTTCGGTAAGTTTCAGTGAGATCAAGATCTCTCCACTTAACCAGATCAATCACATTCAATCCAGACATCCAAGCACATGAATTTTTATTGAAACTGTTCCCACCAAGATAGCTCTTCAGCATACTCAACTTCACTGAGCAGAACTGCACAGCAGCATTAACTTTCCCTTCCATGTTGAGGCTCCATAGTGCAGACAAGTCCTGCTGGACAACAACATCATCATCCAGAACCATAACTTTCTTCAAATTCTGGAATATCTCAGGGAGAAGAAAGTGCGAATGAGAAAAAGTAGATAAGTATTCTGTTCTATGGGCAAAAGGTTGATTATCAATGCTTTGGCTAACACGAAACTCCACAGGCAATGACAAATGTAATTTGCGGTTGTCCAGCTTAAGGTGCTCCATGTTTAACACCTGAACTGTGGCTTCCTTATAAGTATTTCTAAAGAACCACAGCTTCATTGCGTAGTAATTCTGTTCATCTGTCAGCACATGAAAAACCAGTTTCCCACTTTCCTGAAACATTACAAATTAGTTAATCAGTGTCAAAAGTACTAGAACTCAGCAAAGTATGCATGGAAGAATGTATAAAACATACTTTTGCATGCATGACAGTTGAGTTGATTACAACTGCTGATGCAAGTACATTAGTGGAGAATATGACATAGTGGTGCAATGCAGGATCAATGTATATGGCAGCCAGAGCCTCCATATCATCAAAAGGAGATCTGAAATATTCCACAGTCAGTCTCATAGTAAGGCAGTGGATACTCTTTGGCATAGTCTGGACGGCGAGTTGGTAGAGGAAGACACTTTGTTTCATGTGGAAAGTAGCTTCATCCTCAGTCATATCAAATATTTGTCTCAATTTCTTGTCAACATTACTACACTCCACATGGAATGATTTGGCTCTGGCTATCACAGCTTGCATCCTTTGTAGCTTCTTGTCAATCCTGATGAAACAATTGCAATTGTGCTTAGAATGTTGGGCAAGGCAGAAACATTGTCAGCTATTACTAGAAGTTTATGAAAACCAATAAAAGGACTCTCGTAGAACAAATTCGAATAGCAGCATGAATTTCCTGAAATAAAGAATAAATGATGAAAATTCATGTACTTTATGAGGTGGATGCAACAGCCAATCTCAGCCAGTACAAAATGTCAATTGTCAGTAGCATATACGTGTCATAGTAAAAATCTTTATCTTATTTTTGGTTCTCATTGATGATGGAAAATGAAGAAATACTGACAAGTTGCCACAACTTACTGTGGTGGAAGATCAACATCTGTAGTACTTTCACTAAGAACACGCTCAAACTCTTGAATATTTTGTTTCATTTCACGAGACAACTTATCCTGTGATTGAAGTTTTGCAATACTAGGAAAATATGCTCTTGCCACAAATAGTTGATCCTTCAATCTCTTCACCATAGAATCCTTCATGTCTTCTCTATGCTCATTACGCCAAAGGCAGTAGCTCCCATATTTCAGCTCACATGATTTTCCACTTTCAACACCGCCTTTTGCATAATCAATTATTTCAACTGTGCCACCAGCTTTAGAGTTCTGTCACAAAATTTCCAATTAAACAGAACATCAGACAATAGCTATGCAAGAACAAGAAATAGATAGCATGTTAATAAGATTTCAAAAAAAAAAAAAAAAAAAAAAGACTGTTGAATGTATACATTTTTTATGGAAGGTGATTGCAGATGAGACAGGGCAGGAAGTCCTGTAATTATTTGAAAAAGAAAATCCAAGTTAATATTGATGAAGTAGCAAGCAAAAACAATATTCTCAAACCTTTCAAAACATTGAGCTAATAACATACCTTTTCCTTGCTCCTTGTCATGCAGGGCACCCAGATTTTTGGTTTTATTTTCAGCTTGATGTGAAATATTCTCTAGTATATCCTAGCACAAAAGAATAAAAGGTAGTGAAAACAATCAGGTCACTCATGACTTTAGATGCATGCATCACATCACTTAAAATCATTAAGCTTGTATGTCCACCCCAAGAAAAACTGGAAATCTTAAAATGAATGTCCAAATTGATGTCGTTAGAAATAATAAATTGAATACAATGCTCATCATAGATTGTGATGTACATTATATACCAAAAATAAAATATAAAAAAATTGCTGCAATTGCCTACAGGTCTTTATTGGCAAACAAATCAAAGTCAAGAATTGATTCATATATCACAGATTAGTGAAAAGCTGCCTTCCCAAACCACCTGCACCTTAATAGGTGGGTGCCTCCAAGATATGAATGCTTTTAATTAGGAAGCAACTATGGTAGACAGGGAAGAGAAGTGAAACATATAGAACCAGAAATGGAGAAATTTTGGTTGGAAGTGGAGGGAGGTTTAACCAGTATGGTAAATAATAAAGATATAACTTCTTCACTGCAAAACTTTGATTTGTGATTTTAAAGACGAATTAAATGTCAACTTTACTTCATAGATAAAAGCAAATTCGTATGTTCCATAGCAATGGAACCATCGCACTTTGTTTTCAGCATTTCTAAGGTACACATATGCTACAGCACTTGTAATATGGGTATAAATTAAAAATAATTCATCCTTAAACACTTATCATGTTTAGTGAATGAAAAAATTCAGTTGTACTTGTCCTTATCCAAAAGTTAGTGTCTAGTACTAACAGAAGAGTTTATTGCTCAAGCTCCCTTATTAAAAATACCTAAAGCACATCCTATTGAAGAACTCTAGATGTGTATAGATTTACTAAGGGTAGAGATAAAGATATTAATATGTAGTTCATTATGATGATGAGCAGACAGTTACAAAGACGCAAGGGAGAATAAGGCAATTTTCCATAATAATGTCTAGTTCTGTTGGTTTTTTTTTTTGGGACAAATGTTAGGGACATTATCCAGCTAGGACATGAACCTTGAAACTTACCATCAACCCTTTAATCTAAGGGAGGAGATGCCACTAGACCCAAATCACATTGGCCCAATAATCCAGTTACTGGATCTAGCCAATGCCTAAAAATATATAAAGCAAAATCAATGAGACTCGTTATTGTGCTGAATAAAAGGGTGGAATAACGAGTTCTCACATATTTCAGAGCTTATTTGTATTATAGTTGTACCGGAGGACCATCTCACCTCAAAAAACAGTTCTTAGATGACTAAGGTAGATGAGAAAGTTGATGAATAACACAGGTGCAAGCAGCAGGCATGCAGCCAGCCTTACCAGTAGGAACAGATGCCGTTAACTTCTTGCCAACACCTTAACATTAATAATTAAGACTTCCTTGCATTACTACTCTTAAGTAGGCTAACAAATTCCTATTAGAATTCAACTTTAAATATGTTAAAAGAATTTTAACATGAAATCATTGGCCTTATCAATAAATGCTATATATTTCAGTAAGTTATCAAAAGCTAAGTGACGATTCATCAACAAGCTCATTTTTCATGTAACTAGTTAAGCATTGTAATCATGAAACATAAAACTAATCAATTGCAGAGTAAAAGAATGGAAGTATTTGTACAGGAAAAAAAAAATGTAAGTATTCAGTCAATATGAAATGAACCTTTGAAAGGGTTGGTGCAAATTGTCTCACAAGATCATCTACATGGCTTGAACGATCCCCCTGCAAGAAATCAAAGCATCATTAAATGATACGACACAGTAATAACAATAAATAATACAAACAATGTGTTTCTGTTTATGAATTGTATAGTACCCCGGACAGATTAGAAGCATCTCTGATAATGATTGATGTATCATATCCTCCAAGAGCATTCTGATTAACCCATTCAAAAAAAAAAAAAAAAAAGACAATGAAGATGAACACCCAGAAAGTGGGAATTAGAAATTAATGCTAAACTAACAAAAGCAGGCTCTGGTTCTTACTGAAGGCGAATGCTGGTGTTCGGACCCATATCCTGCATATTGTGAACAAAATACAAAAGGGTGGAGATGAGTTAGAGATCCAGACTACCATTGCAAAATTGATTGCAATGTAAATCGGATCTGAGACAGAAAGAGAAACAGATCTAAGTGAGTGAGTGAGTGAGTTACCGGTAGAGCCAGAGTGGAAGCCATTGTGAAGGCCGAGAAGGAAGATGAGAGGAACGAGCATGGAAAGGAAAACGAGGCCCAAAACTCCAATCACCAACCCTTTCCATCTCCTCTTCCCAGCCGAATAACCAACACCGCCACCCCCAACCCCGCTTTTCATTTCTCTCCTTCCTAATATGATATCATTCCATCGACGATTTCAACCACCCGCCACAACAAATCTCCACAATTTCTTCTTCTTCTGATTCTTCTTCTTCTATTTCCTCTGCTTCTTCTTGTTGTTGTATTGTTGTCGTTACCAAATGCGAACTCTTCTCGGTCCCATCAACAGCGACTGAAACGCTCTTCTTCTTCCTTGGCATGTATCATTATCTGCCTGACTGCGATTCGATTGATTATGATTCCTACTTTAACAGAAAACTGTGGATTGTCCCTGTGAAAAAGGGTGGGGTGGGAAGAGCTACCAATACCTGAATACCATACTCGTTTTTGATCAAACCTTCACCTTCGGTTAATGCTTTTTGTTTGTTATTATTCCTTTCTTTTCTTTGGGTCAGATCCACTCACACATTGTGAGGATATCACTCGTGACTGGACTCCTCTCTTTTTTGAAAAATTAATAATTAATTAATTTTATTTCCCTTTTCGTATACAATACTATTCATGTACCATCATCATATTATAATGCCATTTTCATTCCTTATTAATTTCTATATTCCAGGTTTCATATGCCACCAGAAACAAAATCTCCGTTGCCTTGAACGCTCTCCTAGCTAGATTTTCAATTGATAAACTAGTCTTTATCATTCAATTTTATTAATTCATACAATAAAATGGTCTCTATCATTCCATTTTTTATATATCTATTATGAGTTTTATGCAATATATGTTAGTAATATCCAGTAGTAAGAGAGAGAGGTTATCTTACAAATACTGATAAGAATGCTAAATTTGTATTTTAAATGATGTAATAGTATTTCATTTATTCATATATAACTCACTCCAACTTTCATTTATTTCATGAATAAAACATTGAGACATGTAATGACACATCATTTGAATTTTAAATTTTAAATTTTTAACTTTATTATCTTATATTTGAGCTCAAACGATTGTAAAAGAGTCTTAGAGATAAAAGTTGTTTTAATCATACATTTGGTGTGGTCAGGTATCAAATGGACTTATAATCATGGAATCCAATTAGATTATAGATTATAAATTCATAATTCTAGTTTTCCACTTTGAACAGGATAAATCTACTAATTCTTTGATTGCAATAAAAATATATCGAACTGAGAAATAAAGGGAAATCTATTTTGGGAAAGTAGTGAAAGAGCGAAGCCATCTTACCAAGACTTGTAAGCATGTTACATTTCAGGAATAAGCCACTAGAAAACATTGTAAAAGGTATTACATTTCTATTTTTTTTTTTTTTGGCCGGGGGTATTACATTTCTATTCAAAGATTGGATGAAGGCACTACTATATATAACACTTTATATATATGTATTATTTTCCTACTATTTTTTTTTGGCCACTATTTTCCTACTATATATAGATAGGGAAAGGTACAAAAGAAGAAATAATATTTATAAGCAAGAAACTCTGCTGCACTGCTTGCTACTTGGGTTCGATTTTTGCCGAAACCGTGTATCCACCACTATATTCAAAGGCATCAATAGTGTCACTCACTTCCTTTTTTGGCAAGCTGGCATCGTTGTATGGATGCTTAAGAGCACCTTTTGAAGCTCCAAAGTCTGTGGCAGATGAAGATGCTGATGTGGAGTTTGTGTTCACCCCATCATTCTGCAAAATGGTTTCAATAGCCTTCACAAGGTCACTCATTGTGGGACGATCTGCAGCTGATTCTTCAAGGCATTGCATGGCCAAATCCAAAAACCTCCCAAACCCAATAAGAGTTCCTGTGTTTCTAATGCTTCTATCCATTAACTCCCTCAATCCATAATGCTCTTCATCATTCTTGTTCATTGCCATTCGTACCTCCCGGACAATGTACTTTCCCTTCTCAATTGGTTGCTTAGCAGTTATCAGTTCAAGCATAACTACTCCAAAGCTGTATACATCGCTCTTCTCAGTTAATTGTTGAGTCATGTAGTATTCAGGATCCAGATATCCCTGCAAACAAGCAGCAACTTATAATAAAAACTCAGGAATTATTGTGTCACTACAGGCCTGGACTTATATGTCATGTCTCTGTTAATTGGTTATCTACGTACTAATGATAACTATAAAACCTACCAGTGTGCCTTTGACCTGAGTTGAAACATGCCCTTTGCCACTGTCAGCAACCAGCTTGGACAAGCCAAAATCTGCAACCTTTGCTGTTAAATGTTCATCTAATAGAATATTGGTGGACTTAACATCTCTATGAATTATAGGAGGATTTGCAAGCTCATGTAGGTAAGCTAGTCCTCTTGCCGAGCCAAGAGTGATGCGGAGTCTCCTCTTCCAATCAAGATGAATACCAGATCTCCCTGCAAATCATATTTAAACAAATTAAGCTTATTGTTAAATAGGTGTCCTATTATTAAAAAGCTATGTTTATGCACATATGAAATAGCTGAAAGTAAAATCTAAGACTAACCTGACAAGCTTTCCCTAAGTGTTCCATTAGGCATAAATTCATAAACCAGCATCTGTTCTCCTTGCTCAAAACAAAATCCCACAAGACCAACAACATTTTTGTGATGAACTCGCGAGAGCAACTCAATTTCAGTCTTGAACTCAAGGCCACCCTGCATTGATCCTTGCTGAGCTCTTTTGATTGCCACTACGTGTCCATCAGATAGCATTCCCCGGTAAACCTACAGATAACCAACCAAAATGAAAAAAAAAAGAAAAAGATCCTTAAGCAATACTAACCTGAAGCAGAATTTCAAGATGCTAGTAAAATAGTTGAATATTTACCTTGCCATAGCCACCAGATCCTATCTCATTACTGTCGGAGAAATTATTGGTGCACTTCTTAAGCTCATCATATGAAAACCATCTTGCTCCTTTTAATTGGGGTGCACCCCCACTATCTTTTCCGCTTGGTGCCCAGGATGCTGGAAGATAGAGAAGAGTAGTGATATAAGCCAACAAATTTCTAATCTTGCACCTTTCAAACATACTGATGCAAGAATTTCAGTCTACCCAATTATTAACAAGAGCAATGACTAATTACCAAATGGTTTGCTTAATCCAATGGCTCTTTCTGCACGTTTCTTTTGTCGAATGGCATATATTCCTACTCCCACAAGGCCCAGAACCAGAAAGGAGCAACCAATTGCTATCCCAACAACAACGCCTTTGCTAATAGAATTCCCATGTGTGCCTGAAACAATTTGGATTTTCTACTCAGTTTGATCAATTTTCTAATGCACTGAAACAGTGTATTAGTATATGTAATAACAATGTGATTCAAATTACCAGGAAAAGCATAAGGGGCTGCAATAAAGAAATAGGGTCCAAACTCTTTAGGTGGCTTGTAAGTTTGATTGCTCAATTTAAAACCAATCCTCAGAACCTCTGACCTATTAAAATGCGTTCCTGTAGCTGGAAAGAGTGCCAGTTGTATTTGAAGATAGTCATCAATGTTGAAGAAAAGGTTTTGAAGAGAAACTGAACCGGGATTGAGGCCAAGTTTCTCCCACAGGCTCATCTCTAGTAAGTGAAACAGAGTCACATTTGACAATTCCCTGAATGTGGGTGCTCTGAAATACAATGTTCCTTCTAAAGGATATGCACATTGACAACTCTGAGGGCTGAGCTTCTGATCCGGGGGGCATGTAGTGCTCCCACAATTGTCGCTAGTAGAATAAGGTTTTGTATTTGATTGCTGAGCCACACAGGAAGGAAGACCTGCTATGCCATTGGTATTGTTGCACACAGGGTTCCCTATAAGTCTGCAATATGTAAAAGTGATAACTAAGAGTGATCGTCTGGGGAAAATACCCAATATTATTAAAAATAAAGATCAAGGCCCATGAACTGTCTCACATTAATGTAATTTTGTCTTCATAACCCAGAGTTACTTTGGAAATCTGATTGTTCTCCAGATCAACAAGCTGCAGTTGTTGACTGATGCTATCACCCATATTCAATGTATCGTTAAATGCATTGTCTTTCAGTTTCCTGTCAAGAGTAGGAAAAATATGAATGGCCAGTTTCCTAAAATTACAGTAAAAACATGATGCTTTCTCAGTATTCATCTCCTTCGAACTTACACTTGCTGTAATTGTGAAAGGCTGAAAAGCTTATCTGGCACAGGCCCTTGAAGTGATCCAAATTCTAGAACCCTGGGCGCCATAACAATAGAGAATTTCAACAAAAGATATCAATAAAGTTTTCAGAGTTTCCTTTTCTAAGAATTGTTAATAATGCATTTTTATGTAACCTCCTAAGGACTTACAGAGTGGTGAGTGAGGGTAAGGTTGAGAACCAACGTGGAGCTTCTGATGGGTCAAATGAGTTGTTACTGAGGTCTCTGAAAGTAAAATCATTAGGATTTGTCAGTACAACAGAATAACAACTTGCAGGAAAATTGATGTTGAAATTGACAGATCCATGCTATCTACTCACACATAATTGAGGGAACTCATTCCAGTTAAGTCAGGGAAAGGCCCTGTCAACTTGTTGTGGGCCAAATTTCTGGAAGAGAATATAAAATCATGTAAAAGCTGGATCAACCATCAATAAGATTATGGTAAAAGAACATCAGAGAATCCTCTTAGAAAATGGATACTCACAATTCATTGATACTCGTAAGGTTGCTGATATATGAGGGGACACCTCCACTCAGAGCATTTCTATCAAGCCGACTGTTGCAAACAAGAACGTTTTGAGTCCAATCATTGTCAAGAAGAAGATACATATAAGTGGAATAAAAATAAAGTCAAGGTGGTTTTACTCACAGAACCTCAAGAGTCTGAACAAGTCCTACTGTTGATGGAATACTCCCAGTAAGTCTATTTCCATCAAACAACCTGCATTTGAAGAATGACAAGCAGTTAGATGAATAAAAATATAGAACATAAAACTGATAGATGGGATCAACTTACACGTGTATCAATACCATCTCAGAGCTGAAAATTTGGGCTGGAATGGGACCTGAAAGCTGGTTCTTGTTCAAATGGCTGCATGTTCATATAATCAATTTAATGGTTATGAAATATGCAGTGGCATAATCCCAAATAAAAAGTTCTGTTTTCACAATGGAGAAGAGTTGGGAAGTGGAAAAATACTCACAAGTGTTTAGCCTTCAAGAGGCGGTCTAAGCCTGAGGACAAGGTGGTTGAAATTGGGAGAGGTCCACTCAACTGATTGTCTGCTAGGTCCAGCCAGTAGAGTTTGGAGAGTTTACCCAAAGAAGGAGGTATTCTACCAGTGAAGTTGTTTGAATTCAGAGCCCTGAGAGGAACCAAAGATTTATATAAAATTGGGAAAAGAAAAACTCATATTGGTGTATGCACTAACAGTATGATCATCGTTCTAATTCTTACAAGAAAGATAGCTCTTCAAGATTGCCCAATTCATCTGGAATATTACCACTGAAGCTGCAGCCAGCTAGGATCCTATAACATGAAAATAGTTGTATATAAATATAAAAATTTATGTATCATATATAAAATTCAAAAGGTAAAATATATATTATATATAAATATGAAAATTGCTTGCTTCTTTGTTCTTACAGGATATTTAACTTTTTCAGTTTCCCGAATCCTTGAGAGAGAGGACCTGTGAGGCCATGGTTGGAGGAAAGGTCCCTGCACAATGTTAATGTTTCAGCTTCAACAAAGAAGGATGCCATGCTAATCAAGAATGAGTGGCATCAAAATATCTGACAGTGCAAAAGAAATATGATTCAATGTGTATGCCTACATCTTAGATCTGTTGCATATGGATATGGTTCAATTTGTAATATGCTGCAAAGTTATGCTGGTAAAAAAAAAAGGAACAATCATACTCACAAGGATTTTAATTCAGTGAGTCCCCCGATGTCGCTAATCTGCCCTTCCAGGCCCATGGTTGATAATCCCCTGCACATAAACGCAGAAGAGGCGCGTGGTAATTAATATTTTGCTTAAGAAAGAAAGTGATCATTGCCCATAATATAAGAATCACATCAAATTTTAAAGATTAGGACAATACTCACAATGCAGTCACCCTTGAATCGTTGCAGGTGACTCCATCCCAGTGCGATCCACAGGGATCTTTTGACTTGTACCAGCTGGGTGGCAAATTTTTCAATGTCTCCTTCAAGGACTGGAGTACGGCAGCTGGACCGACACACATATAAATCAATCAACTACCTTAAAGAGAGAGTTTGTAGACATAATAATGTGCAAGATGTTCATCGATCTTACAATCAAAGTTTGTAGCCAAAACTGTAAGAACAATTTGCATTTGACCTAAATCAAATGGACTAATAACTTAATTTGCATGCACAAACACATGAGAGAACAGGATGATTAACCTGATATGGCAAAATCTTTCCTAAGTCAGCGGCTATGACAAAATCTTTCCTAGTTTACATATATAGGCCTAAAGTAAAAAATACAAAAACCCCAATTTCCTATTAACTAGGAGATGAAACTATGACCAATAAGCATTGATATTTAAGACCATACCATCATTGGGGTCTGTAGAGGAGATCATGTGAATCCCTGCAGAGCAGAAAGCCAGAAAGAGCAGCAACCTCATGGTTGCCATGGTCCTCCAGCTGATATGGAATATGTGATGGAGCAAATCAAGAAGAATGGATGGTTCTATAGGTATCTGGGCAACCACTGGGACATTTTTCTATTTACCCACAGAAGTCAAAAGCACCCACCAACGACTTCCCTCCACACCCTTCCACGATTGCAACTACACAGCTCTTGATTTTTATTGAATAAATGAGGCCTGGACTTCATGCATGGACATGTACATGTGCCCACTAATTAAGAACCAATTAATGTTTGCTTGTTGCTTATGTCTGAGCAAAGAAAGCAACTTGGTGAGATGGGTTTGGTTTTTTGTCAACTCTGTGTGAAAAAAAAATACCTGCAGGCACGCACAGAAAAAGAAGGAAAAAGCTTTGGGGTGGCCCTTTGTAGCTTCTTTTAAATGATTAGCCTTGTCTTAGAAGCCAAACTTGGTCTCCTTGGCCTTCCCTCCACTAGTGAGAGAGAAATTAGAGAGAGAAGAACCCACCAGCCGAAGCCATCATAACTCCCAACAACATCTCTGTCATAATCATAAAAGTGAGACGTTTTACCGTTTCCTCCGCCCGCCCGCGCGATCCAAGACGACAAAGGCAATAAAACAAAACACCTTGCCAACAACCCTCAACCCAAGCTCGCATCTTTGAATGGGTACAAACCCAAATTGCTGAATATACGCTAATTACTTTGATAATTACTGCAACTTGCATAGTTATTCAATGGGGACAGTTGGGCTATAGGTGGAAATGGGTCCCACAAGCTGACATGAAAATTTAAGCGCACGGGAGGCTGGGACCGATTCCTTCTTCCTCCTATGATCGATTGTCAGGTTGAATTTTTTTTTATTCATTTTCGTAAGAAATGGATAACATCAAATCAAATCAAACTTTGTAAGTTTGTAACTAATCCATAAATTTAATGCTTTTCTTTTTTGGCATTTTTGCCTTGTGGTGAGTGGTGACGGGTGAGGCCTTTTTGTATCGGTGGTAGGGTCTTTTTCCTTTCTTTTCTTAATGATCAAGCATTTTACTGCGGATGAGATTCCCAACGATTGTTGCAAAAGGAAAATTTTGATTCAACGAGAAAATTTTCAAGGTGCAACAATTTCTAAAACCCTAATTTTATTCTGGAAAACATAAGGTGTCAAAGAGTTGACTAAGTTTAAAGTGTGCCTAAGTTTAAAGTGTGCCTTCCCCGCTCTCCTTGGTCAAAACAAAAACAAAGCATTTCTATTTTTTATGACAAGGAGCCAAGTAGCTAGAGGTCCAATAAACAAGAATTGTCATGCGTCTTCTTAGGTAGGGGGCAAAGCTTGGAGGCTTGTATGATTAACAGCACGTGAGAATGTTCGCATGTTCCCACTTGTTGCTGAGCCTAGGTAGTGCTCGATTTTAATTTGTCGATTTTTATATTAAATTTTAAATCTAAAATATTATCGAGACTATCTTAGGTAGGGGTGGGTCGGTGTCGGTAACCGAACCGCCAGCCACATACCGTCGACCGACCGACAAGGGTCGAAATGGGCAAAACGCCAACCGCTGCCGCCACCGACTCTGTCGGTGAACCGACTGTCGGTGAAACCGCAAGTGACGGTCAGATCGGTTCGAAATGGATCCAAACCGACCAGCTTTCTGTTTGGGTGTGGCTGTGCGATGGTTGCAGGACTTGCAGGTTGAAGAAGAAGAAGAAGCTGCAGCGGCATCTGAGGTTGTCCATCGCGGCGACGGCATCTGAGGTTGTCCATCGCAGCGGCGAGGTTGCAGCAGTCGAAGAAGAAAGGTCGTCCATCTCGGCGGCGAGGTTGCAGGTTGAAGAAGAAGAAGAAGTTGCTGCGCGCCAGAAACTAGGAGAGGAAAAAAAAGAGAAACCAGGAGAGGAGAAGAAACAGAAGGGGATAAAGGCTCCATAGCACCAAAGAGATAGGCGGCTTTCTCTTTATTTTCTGCTTTTGATGAATGAAATTTTAGTCTTATACAAACAAGAGCAAGAAAACACACTAGTGAAGCCTGTTTTCACTAACCCAATAATACTTTTTCGGGTTAATATAACATTAGTGAAGTCCACTAACGCTTGGCACGGTATAGTAGTTAAACGACGACGTTTGGAGGATTCCACTCATCTCTCCGGCTCCAGCTCTGCTCCCAAAACCCCAAAACCAGAGGACTAAAACACTAGAGAAATAGAGACCAAAAAGAGTAAAAATTTGAAGAATGCAATCTTCACGAATCCTAAGCAATGTTTTGTGCAAGAAAAACTCAAATTTTCTCTTCTCTCTCTCTGGGTATTGTTACAATGACTGTCACCTTGCTTCATCACTGTACCGCTCGATCTTCACCACGACGCACCTAGATAACTCATGGATGAACAAGATCAAAGGTGTCTTCACAGGAAATAAGACCTCCCCAGAAGAACCCAAGCTCAGCTCTGATTCATTGACGCTCTTTCGTATGTCAATTAAGCTCTGGGTCGGTCGGTGCGGTTTACCGACGGTGTGGGGGTTTAGAAGCCGCCTCCGCCTCCGCCCCCTGTCGGATCGGTTAGAAAACCGCAACCAATGCGTCGGCTCTCGTCGGAGCGGTTGCTGGGCGGATCGGTCGCGTCGATTTTCGGGTGCGGTTCGGTTATAGCGGTATTCCGACCCACCCCTAATCTTAGGTGTTGGGACTTGGGAGAATACAAAAACCTTTGACTTTTTAAAGTTAACCACTTGGCCTGAGGTATTGCAGAACTTTTCAAGGTTTGATTTCATAATAGAGGCTTCCCCATATAAAATCGGATCATATGTGCAATTGTGCAAAGAATAAATGGGAATAGGAGCCTTGATCTGACAACTTTCATAGGTTTATAATGGCTTTCTAGCACTTCATTGGGAATTAGATGAGACAAAATTTTCAATGCATAGATGATCCCCTTACTTTACTACATTCTTTTGGAGACAAATAGAGTTGAATAATTTACCAATTACAAAGTTGACTTGGAAATTAAATGAAGTTACACAGCCCATGAGGAGTTTTAGAATCCTCTTTTATTTCAAATCCTGACTTTTCTAGTAAAGCTATTAATTTTGACCATTTCATCATCCCCACTTTGCACCATCTTCCACAAGTTGGCCAAAAGCTCTCATTTTCACCATTTATTTTCTTGTAGTTTGTGGCGGAACCTGACAGTAAGAAGCACGTGAGATACCATGGGTGCTGTTGCACACAGGGTTCCCTGCAAGTCTGCAATATGTAAAGTAACAACAAAGAGTGATGGTCAGGAAAAATAACACAATATTAAAAAAAAAAAATCAAGAACAAGGCCCATGAACTGTCTCACATTAATGTATTATTGTATTCATAACTCAGAGTTACTTTGGAAATCTGATTGTTCTGCAGATCAACAAGCTGCAGTTGTGGGCTGATGTTATCACCCATGTTCAATGTTTCATTAAATGCATTGTCTTTCAGTTTCCTGTCAAGAGTTAGAAAAAGATGAATGTCAAGTTTCCTAAAATTACAGTAGAAACTTAATGAGTTCTTCAGTGTTCTCCTTAGAACTTACACTTGCCGTAGTTGTGGAAGGCTGAAAAGCTTATCTGGCACATACCCTTGTAGTGATCCAAATTCTATAGCCCTGGGTGCAATTACAGTAGAGAATTTTAACAAAAGATTTCAATAAAATTTTCAGAGTTCCCTTTTCTAAGACTTGTAAAGAGATACAAAGAAACTATTATGTAACCACCTAAGGACTTACAAAGTGGTTAGTGAGGGTACGGTTGAGAACCAAAGTGGAGCTTCTGATGGGTCAAATGAGTTGTTACTAAGGTCTCTGAAAAGTAAAATCATTAAGATTCATCACCACAACAGAAGAACAATTTGCAGGAAAATTGAAAATGGAAATGACAGCTCCATGCCATCTACTCACGCATAATTGAGGGAATTCATTCCACTTAAGTCAGGTAAAGGGCCCGTTAACATGTTGCTTGCCAAATTTCTGGTAGAGAATATAAAACCAATAAGATTATGGTAAAAAAGAATTAGAGCATCCTCTTACCAAAAGGATACTCACAATTCATTGAGATTCGTAAGGTTGTTTAGATTTGAGGGCACATTTCCCGTCAGAGCATTTCTTTCAAGCCGACTGTTGCAAACAAGAATGTTTGTTGTCCAATAATTGTCAAAGAGGCAGATACTTGTAAGTGCAAGAAAAATAAAAACAAGGTGGTTTTTACTCACAGAACCTCAAGAGTCTGAACAAGTCCTAGTGTTACTGGAATACTCCCAGTAAATCTATTTCCATCCAACAATCTGCAGTTGAAGAATGGCAAGCAGTTAGATGAATAAAAATGCAGAGCATATCATCTTAGAGCTAATGAAATGATCAACTTACACGTGTATCAGTGCCATCTCAGAGCTGAAAAGTTTGGGTGGAATGAGACCTGAAAGCTGGTTCTTGTTCAAATGGCTGCATTTTCATAAAATTAGTTTAATGTTTCTGCAATATGCAGGAGTAAAATCCCTATTAAAATTTCATTTTTGACAATGGAGAAGAGTTGGGAAATGGAAAAATACTCACAAGTGTTTAGCCTTCAAGAGGCGGTCTAAGCCCGGGGACGAGGTGGTTGAAATTGGGAGAGGTCCACTCAACTGATTGTCTGCCAGGTCCAGCCAGTAGAGTTTGGAGAGTTTACCCAAAGAAGGAGGTATTCTACCACTGAAGTTGTTTGAATTCAGAGCCCTGAGAACCAAAGATTTACATAAAGTTGGGAAAAACTCATATTGACTTTGAACACAAAAAGCATAATTAGTAGTCCAATTCTTACAAGAAGGCTAGCTCTGTAAGATTGCCAAATTCATCTGGAATATTACCACTGAAGCTGCAGCCAGCTAGGATCCTAAAAATGACAAGAGTCATGTATGTTCATTCAATATAACAACTTTTAAGTTGCATATACAAAGTTCAAAAGTTGGAAATATGAAATTGTTCTTACATGACATTTAAGTTTTCCAAATCCCCTAATCGTGGAGAGAGAGGACCCGTGAGGCCACCGTTGAATGATAGGTCCCTGTGAAATGTTAATGTTTCAGCTTCAATAAAGAATGATGCCGTGCTAATCAAGTTTGAGTGACATCAAAATAACTGATACAAAAAAAATATTTATTTATTTATTTTTATATGTATGTTACTTACTAAATCTGTTTCATGGACAAAATATGCTGCAAACGTAATGCTGGTACAAAGAGGAACAAACATACTCACAAGGATCTTAATTCAGTGAGTCCCCCGATGTCACCATTAAGTTCCCCTTTCAGGCTCATGGTTGATAGTCCCCTGCACATAAAAGCAGAAGAGGTGCTAGTTAAAATTGTTGAAGAAAGAAAGTGGTCATTTGCCCATAATACAAGGATCACATCATATTTTAAAGATTCGGACAATACTCACAATGCAGTCACCCTTGAATTGGTGCAGGTGACTCCATCCCAGCGAAAATCACAGGGATCATTTGAGTTTTCCCAGCTTGGTGGTGTATTTTGCCAGGACACCTTCAAGGATTGGAGTATCGCAGCTGGACCGACACACTTATTACTTATAAATCAATCAACTACCTTAAAGAGAGAGATTGCAGACATTTATGTGCAGGGATGTTCATTTATAATCAAAGTTTAGCTAAGGATTTAATAAAAATTTGAACTAGACCTAGATTAAATGGACTAATAACTAAGATGCACAGACATGAGAACATTGTGATTATCATGATAGGCTTAATTATCGATTTACCACCCAAAACTATAACTCATTCCCACTTTACCACCTGAAAGTTTTTTTGTCCCAGATTACCACCTGTAACTTACACCCGTGTCCCATTTTAACTTTTTCCGTCAACAATTCCTTTAATGCTGACGTGGCGTGCTGGATGTGCGCCACGTGTCACATCTTTTTTTGTATTTTTGTATTTTTTTGTATTTTTCTATTTTTATAAACTTTGAAAATTAATTAAAAATAGCTCTGAGCTTAGAAAAATACACGAAAAATTCCTACTGACTTGTCTTGACTAGTACTAATTTACTATGGGGTCAAAATGCCAATTTTCCCTCTAAAAATTTCAAAAAAATTTGGAAAGTCTAAATTTATTTCTAGAAAATTAAAATACTCTAGACTCTTTGGAAATTTATAGAATAATCTCCTGAACTCTAAAAAATATGAGGTCTGCACCGTTAGTCTTCTAAAAACTAACAATACCTTTCTTGTGAACACTTGTTACCCAAAAGACCTCTCGGTCTTAGAGGAAAATAAAATTCCCTATAAAATAAATTCTAGAAAAATTCTAGAATTTCTGTAAAGTCTCAAAATAATTCTCTAAAACAGGCTTTTGGTAATTTTTCAAAATATTTTTGAGAATTTGTCCAAGAGTTTACGAAAATTCTAGAATTTTTTCTAGAATTTATTTAATAGAGGAAAATTTATTTTAATTTTTTAGAAATAAATTTGGACTTTCTAATTTTTTTTGGAAATTTTTAGAGGGCAAATTGGTAATTTAACCTTATAGTAAATTAGTGCTAGTCAAGACGAGTCCGTAGAAATTTTTCGTATATTTTTCTGAGTTCGGAGCTATTTTTAATTAATTTTCAAAGTTTATAAAAATAAAAAAATGCGAAAAATAAAAAAAGATGTGACACGTGGCGCACATCTAGCGCGCCACGTCAGCATTAACGGCCAGATCGTCAGCATTAACGGAATTGTTGACGGAACAAGGTAAAATGGGATACGGATGTAAGTTACAGGTGGTAATATGGAAAAAAAAAACTTTCAGGTGGTAAAGTGGGAATGAGTTACAGTTTTTTGTGGTAAATCGATAATTAAGCCTATCATGATATGGCAAACTCTTTCCCAGTTTTCATAATCAAAAACCCAAAATTCACATTACTTAGTAGATGAATATCAGAATATATATATATATATATGAACATTAAACACTGATATTTAGGAGTACTATACCATCATTGGGGTCCGTAACAGAGAAGATCAAGTGAATCCCTGCAAAGTAGAATGCCAGAAAGAGCAGCAACCTTATGGTTGCCATGGTCCCCCAATTGATATGAAATAATATGATGAAGCAAATCAAGATAACTATATATAGGTATCCATATATCTTCTCGATGGGCTAATCAGCTAGCTAGCAATTCCTATTGAATGAGGACTCGTGAACGGCATGCATATATATATATATATATATGCATGGCACGTACATGTGCTCACTAAATAGTTTACCAGAATGCTTATTTCTGAGCAATTAAGGAAGCTAGCTGAGTCAATTAATTAGATACAAACAAAGTAGACGTACCTTTTACCGTTTCCTCCGCCCGCACAATCCAATAAGCAACAACTCTCTCATCATCTCACGTTTTTTGAATGAGTTCAAACAAAAGGCTCTCGCGGTGGAAACAATGAGTTTTACATAATTACCTTTGGGAGGGTAATGCCAATATAGCATATAAATGTTATCGCTGCAATGTTAGCTAGCTAGCTTCCTCTTGGAAGTTTGGTAAGCTCCAAAGTTTATCATTATTTAGTATTCGACCACGTGGCAGAGTGGGGGCCGTCGGCCGGCCAAATGTGGAAGGAGTTGCACAATTTTTCACCATTTTTCTAAGATAAAAAAAAATTACTAAAAGTTAAAACTAGAGTAAAATGGTCACTTTATAAGAAAAAAAAAAAATTTCAACAGGTGCAGTTGGGACTTGGGGGCCAGGGCCGGCTATTAGGGGGTCTGGCTGTGCGATTGCAAAGGGCCCCCAATTTGGGAGGGCCCCAAAATAAAAAAGAAATGCTCCAAATCTAGCATTAGAGTAATCAAACTCGAGACCTCAAAAAGGTAGGAATCAATGCCTCAACCACTAGACTATTAACTCCTTCAGAAATTACTTTTCCAATAAATATATTTATACAAATACTACGTAATAAACTGATATTAATAAATTTAGATTTAATATATCAAGTTAACCTAACAATATTCTTCTTCATTTTTGTGCCGCACTGTTCTGTTTCTCAATTCTCTCTCTCTCTCTCTCCCCTCTCTAGCCTTCTCTCTCCTTTTTATCCCTCTCTCTCCTCTCTATCCATTGCAAAAAAAAAAAAAAAAAATTAGTCACAGCACAAGTTGTGACTAAAAGTGTAAATCTTGTAACTAAATGTATTTGTCATAAGAAGCTTTGTGACTATGTTGTAACTAAAACTCTGTAACTAAAATTAGAAGCCCAATTTAGATTTTCGCCTCTAGACCTTCCAAAAGTCAGGGTCGGCCCTGCCCGTAACTAAAAGTCTCCTTTTTGTAGTGATTCCACTCTCTTTTCGTCGCGACATTGATAAAAAAAAAAAAAAAAATTCTTTGATAATATATATAATTTGTACGTAAGAGTTATATGGGTCATAATTTAATTTTTTCACAGGGCGCCAAATTCTTTGGGACGCCGTGGTTGGGGGTACCAATAGAAATTCGTGCCCTGTATTTTGTTCAGTTAATCATTATTACAAAAATCTCTCCTATTTCACTAGTAAGGTTTGTTCTAGTTGAAAATTTTCTATCTTCTCTCCTTATAAGTTTGGTTATTTGCAATGTGGTCATGTGGTTTGTTAGATGAGGGATGGGCTGGATGGCAAAGGTCGTAGAGTGTATAAAATATTAAAATCAACTTGTTCAACGAGTTAGGCTGGGCGTATCTATTACCAAAACATATGGTCCATCGTCTTATCCAATTGAAAGACCGACCTATAAATTATTTAAAAAATATATAAAATTAAAGGGACAATTTCACTCAGCCCCTTCAGGTTTAATTTAATTACACGCATACCCTCCAAGTTTCATTTATTACACGCACACCCCTTATAGTTAGTCTATCTTAACAGAAAAATGGTAAAATACCAATTTACCCTCGCCTACACGTGGCACACTATTTTCTCTCTTTTCTTCTTCTTGCTTCTCTCTTATCACAGTCCGTCTTCTCCTCCTCTCTCACGCGATCTTTTCTCTCTCCTACTTCTCTCATGCACCGGCCATTTTGACCGGCCACTGCACCGTCGTCCGGCCACCAATGATGGCGAGACCGACGACAATGAGTTCCTCTTGACTGTATCTCTCTTCCAGTGGGTTTGGATCACCCAAAAAACCGGCGAGCATGCGCATCGGAGAACAAATATGATTGTTTTCTCCAGCGACAACCCAGCTTTTCCGGGGGCGTCGCTGCTCAACTCCGGTACCAGAAGCTTCATCTCGACGAGCTGGTCACTCCGGTGGGTTTAGATTGCCCGTTGGACCACTGTGCACGGCTCCTCGACGCCGGGAAGTTCCGTGGCTTCAGCCACCTATTCCGACGTTCCTTTGCCTCGACCCTGGTACCAAAACGAATATCCTCTTCATGTTCTTTAGTTCTATTCAAGTAGAATTACCCATTTGTGCCTGGAAATGAAAAGCCCATTAAGGGACCCATGGCCACTGCGATTTCACCGCCGTGGTGGCTGGTTTGGACTTCCCTCCTTCGTTTTTGTTATCTCACTTGTTTGTTTGTGATGTTTGTGAGTTGTTGGACTGAATTCGGTGTGAAATATGTGTTTTTCAGGTTGTATCACCACGAGCCACCACTGGGGGAGGGAGGTGGGTAGGTTGGGTGGCCGATGCGAGGAAGGCGGAGGGAGGAGGGCTTGGAGTTGCTGGGTTGCTGGGCTCTCAGCCCTCGTTTTTATTTTTTATTTTTTCTGTTTATTCAATTATCTAGAAAAAAATAATTTTTTTTGAGTGGATCTATTTGGAGGGATGCAGAAGAAGAAGAAGAAGTGATTCAATATATATATTTTTTTTTTTGTGTGGATCTATTTGGAGGGTTGCAGAAGAAGAAGAAAAAGAATAAAGTAGAAGAAGAAAGGAGAAGGAATAAAAGAACAAAGCAGAAGAAAAAGCCACGGTTTTTTTTTAGACGCTACTATTTTAATCATGCAAATGACGGTCGTACCCTTGACTGTTAAATGATAATAACGGATGTTAAAAATAGGGGGTGTGCGTATAATAAATGAAACTTGAGGGGTATGCGTGTAATTAAACCAAACCTGAGGGGGTCTGAGTGAAATTGTCTCAAAATTAAAATTATAAATTTTTTATTGAAGTGAAGTATTAAATTCTAGGATTAATTACATATATATACCTCAACTATACATCACTTATCAGTTGGGTACCTTTGGTTTAAAAACTTTCATTAGGGTACATCAACTTATATTTTTTGTCAATTGAATACCTCCGTTAGTCTGATCGTTAGGAAGACCGTTAAATGCTTACGTGGCGCTGACATGGCACACGCGGACCCCACCATTAAATATTAATTTAGCATTTAAAAATAACCACTAAACCAAAATTAATCAAAAAAAAAAAAACCCATTAAAATTATATAAAATTGAAAAAAAAAAAAAAAAAAAAAAACCAACCCCCACCAAGCACCCTCCCTCCCCTTCCTCCCCCACCCTTTCCCCACCCAGGCCACCGCCCCTCCCCCCCAAACCCCTAAACAATTCTCTCCCAATCCATTCTCTCAAGCCTCGCTATCTGCAGCACCAAGATAAGTCCTTAACAAACAAAGCCAGAAAAGTTTGAGGAACTCTCCAACAGTTGGAATCATTCAGCCACAAATTGATTCCAACTTACCTGGTTCTAGTGTTCCCAAGAGTAAGTTTAAGATCATCTGGTGATGCTCAAATCTGTTGGGCTTGGTGGCGTTTTTGGCATGTACGCGGTTGTGTGCGTCATGTCTTGGATATTTGTTTTCTTGAAAGTCCCAGAAACCAAGGGCATGCCCCTTGAAGTGATCACTGAGTTCTTCTCTATTGGTGCAAAGCAGGCTGCAGCTGCCAAGAACAATTAACTTGGTCCTTGTTGGATGAAATTTTGATGGCCGTTGTACCTTCCTGGTTTTGCTTTGAATCTACTTTTTCGTTACTTGTTTGGAAATGGCACGGTCGATCCCTGTAGAAAGAAGTCGGCCCGGCCCCACTAATCGTGCAGCCCAATGCTCCGGCCTCAATGGCGGCCTTCTTCACAGCGTCCATGCTGGGAATCAAAGGCGCCTGCCGCGGCTCCACAATTTTATCCGATGACAAGGCCTTGCCAAGTCCCACCAAGTCCCCTTGCAGCACCGCCGCCACCAGCGCCTCGGCCTGGCTGCAATTCCACACGTGGTGGGCCATCCCAATCTCCACCGGCAGCGCCGCCCTCATTTTCTTAGTCGAGGCTTCGAATTCGGGACTCGCCAGCACAAAGAACAATTCTTTATCCACCGGGAACCTCAACCGAATCAATTCCAAAGGCTCGTAGCTCCGGACCAGAACAAACCCTCCCATTAACGCCGGCGCCACGTTGTCGGCGTGGTACCCGGAAACCTTCTCCTCCGATTTAAGCCCGGCGAGCACTAACTCCTCAACCCCGAGTTTCCCGCCAAAAATCTCGTTGACAGCCACGGCGGCGGCAGCTGCGCTGGCCGCACTGGATCCCAGCCCACTTCCCAGTGGCAGGCCCTTTTCCAGAGAGAGGGAGAGGCCGACGGAGCGCACGCCGAGCATCTTCATGACCTCGATGGCGGCGATGCTGGCGCAGTTCCAGATCGGATTCTTGCTGAGCTTCTTGGAATGGTTACCGGAGATCTCGGAGATGGAGATCTCTCTCGGGAGGACCTGCGGGTCGAGAGTGATGGAGACGAAGTTGCCGAGGCCGTCGACGGCGCAGCCCAGGAAGTCGAAGCCCGGGCTGAGGTTTGCCACGGTGGCGGGCGCGAAGGCCTTGACGGAGGTGTAGACGGGTTCGGGTTCGGTGCTGGTCAGTGAGGGTCTGGAGGGGAGGGATATTTTAATGGTTTTTTTGATTTTTTGATTAATTTTGGTTTAGTGGCTATTTTTAAATGCTAAATTAATATTTAATGGTGGGGTCCGCGTGTGCCACGTCAGCATTTAACGGTCTTCCTAACGGTCAGACTAACGAAGGTATTCAATTGACAAAAAACATAAGTTGATGTACCCTAATGAAAGTTTTTAAACCAGAGGTACCAACTGATAAGTGATGTATAGTTGAGGTATATATATGTAATTAACCCTAAATTCTATTAGTAAATAAGAATGTCAATAAATAATTAAAATTAAGAAATTTTACACCACTACTGCAAGTCTACAATACTACCATGACGAGAAATTATGTAAATGGTGGTATTAAATTATTAATACACCACCACAGGTCCACAATACTACTAATCAAATTATGAAAAGTGAGAGAAATTGGAAAACAGCCAAACGATGTCGTATTAGCAGTTGAAGGCTGTACCCGGTAGCGAGAACATTCTGGAAAAAAATTGGAAGTAGAAAGCAAACACCAATGACTGGAACTGAAGAAGTCGCAAATTTACTGATACTCTGATACAAACAGTATACCATCAACATTCAACAATGGCAGCCACATTGGTATCTCGGGCCTTTCATCTTCTCGCCTCCAACAAAAAATCTAATCACCTCCCCATTTTCTTCAGTAAGCGTCTCATAGCCATAGCTGCTGCATCCAACAACTCCAACACAATCACCCCATTTCCTTCTTCTTCTTTACTTCATAACCCAACACCATTAACCCCACCAATACCAAGATTGTTAACGCCAAGATTTTTCAGCTCCTCCGAACCCCACACCACCAAGATCAACACCAAGGTCAACTTCTCTCTCCCTTCGGACGACGAAGACGACGACTACAATGACAAAACGACCGCCACCAAAGAGGTCGACAAGTCGAAGCTGCCTCCCCCATACGACCCTTTCAACAAGAAGCCCGCCATCGAGGACCCAGAAGACCCCAAGGACTTGCAAGAAGTCTTCCACAAGATGCGCACCGACGGCCTCCAAAACAATGCAGTCAAGATGTTCGACGCTTTGTCTAAAGACGGCTTGACCCACGAGGCGCTGGAGCTCTTTGCCCAGATCAAAGACAAGGGTCATATGCCCGATGTGATTGCCCACACCGCCGTCATTGAGGCCTACGCCAATGCCGGTAAGACCAAGGACGCTCTCAAGGTGTACTTGCGCATGCTCGCTTCTGGAGTCTCCCCCAATGCGTATACTTACAGCGTTCTGATCAAAGCACTCGCAGCCGACCCCAATTTTCTTGGGGATGCCAAGAAGTACGTGATGGAGATGATGGGCAAGGAAATGCGACCCAATGCTGGTACCTACACAGTGGTGTTCGAGGGGTTTGCAATTGCAGACAAGGCGGAAGAGGGCAAGGAGTTTCTGGAGGTGATGAAAGCGAAGGGGTTTGTGGCGGACGAGAAGGCTGTGAGGGAGGTGCTTAAGAGCAGAAGAGGACCGGTGGTTACAAGTGTCATCAACATTCTCTTTGGCAAGTAGATTAGATTGCTCATTTTCGTTTGTTCTATGTTTCATCACACTGTTAAAGATTAGAAACTTGAAATGAAAAACAGACCAATATCATTGAACTACGAGTACCAATTCAGCCAATTCATAGTTAGACTCATCCACTAAATTTTAAGTTCTTAAAAGAAGATCCTTAGGAAAGATGTTTTTTTTGTTTTTTGTTTTGGGGAAATCTCTTTTGAGTCCATGAATTTCAAGTAGAAACATGCATTTGGGTCCAAAGACCCTTAACTTTTAGGACGGCTGTTGCTCTATATCTTTTTTATACCAAGCTTTCCTATTATTTCTGCTTTGCTATAGAGTGATGGCATCGAAACATAAATCAAAGGGGATGAGGTGGATTTTTACTTGGTTGGATGTGTGGTAAATTAAAAGTTTGACAATATATCAAGTTATCTAGTAACGTTACCCTTCATACTAGACTTTTCAATTTATGTATAGCCAGTCTAAAGAAATTAAAGGAGAAAGAGGACATCAAGAAATATTCCTTCCAGATTTTAAAGGGTCTTTCGCTTCTTAGTGTTTTTTTTTTCTTAGCCAATATTTTGAACCTTGAATACAAGTAATCAAGAATTCAAAATATGAAAAAAAAAAAAAAAAAAAAGAGAAATGTGAGAAGGGAGCTTAACAAGAGAATGAAAAGAAATTGGAAAATAGCCAATAGGCCAACGATGTCGTATTTGGAATTGGAGGTGTACCTGTAGTTGGAACATTGTGGAGGAGCGAGAAGCATAAACTGATACAACATGATATGATACTATGATAGTATTAGTCTACATAAAATATGTATATCAACACAGTGATGAAATTTTCTAAAAGCTCTCCTTTTTTTTTTTTTTTTTTCTTTTCTTCCTTCCCCCCCCCCCGTGACTCTCTCTTGCCTCTCATTTCTCACTTTCTCTTTTTCCCAGTCCCAGATATCTTTCTCTCTCCCAGTTCCCGTGTTCTCTCTCCTCCCTCCCGGGACCAACTCTCCTCAGTCCGGCGTGACGCCGGCGCCAAACTCTCCCTCTCTTCCTCCTCTCCCTCCCCATGGCCTTCTCTCTCCTCCCTCCCCGATCACCTCTCTGATTCTCTCTTCGATCTGCCGCCCTCCGGCGACGAGGCCGGGCTCGCCTTCTCCTCCCCTCTCTCTCTCTGGTCTCCGCCTCCCCAACTCGAGCCCAAAACCGCGGTGGAGAACCGGACCCGACCGGACCCTGAATGGAGAAAAAAAGAAGCAACTTTCCTGGTTTGGTGTGGGTGAAAGTGCAGTAACAGCAACTTCTTCAACAGGTCTGATTCTATTAACTTTTTAGCAAAACAGAGATTAAGCATTCATATTTCATACCAAAACAAAAGAGAAACTATGATCATATCAAATTTCTATCTAGCTTTCAACAAATTGCTCTTTAACATCATCAATACTGAGACCTGTCCACCTTGTCAAAGTAGGGATGCTCCAAAGCTTCTCGGACTGTAATTTCCTCTGATGTTATATTTCAGCATTTTATGCAGTGTCCAAATCTATTAGATTTGTAGCATAAGAGAAAAGTAAAGAATTACAACCAATCACCAAACTGCCAGCAACATGACAAAGCTTTCCAAACCAAAACAACATAAGCCTCTGACTTAAGATAATTCATACTCGCGTGCACTCACTTAACAATATATGCAAGTCTACAATTAGGCCAATTATGTATCATTTGAGTCTAACTTAAATACCTTAATCCAATATAACAAAGTCAGACAATTATTACCAGTTAAGCCATAAAGTGAAATATCACATGTTAACTACAGCTTTGAGAAATTGAAAGAAAAACTTACAGATAGCAGGTCAAGTCCATCACCATCCAAAGCAGAACAATGGTTTTGCATCCCTTCAGATTCATTATGCCAATTCGGCGAAGAAGTAACACCAGGCCATTGCTGCTCTGTAGGCGTGTCAAGCACCCTGCACACCATGGGCATAATTGATATGATTAATTAGGAAAAAAAATTCATACAACAAATGAAAAAATATAATTAATTGAATTAGATACCTGATGATCGACTTCATTTGATCCTCTGGAGGATCATTGTCACCTGGGAACAGAATTTGGCCACTTGACATTTCAGTTGCAATTAAAAGCTGTTAATGGCTTACATATCCAATAAACCACACATATGACCAAATATACAACTACATACCAAGGACACAACCAATGGACCATACATCCATGAATAGTCGATTTCGCCGCGGAGCAGTAGTTCCGGTGCCACATAGCAAGTACTGACGATGTCTCTTGTCCTGCCTTCCACAAAGGAAAAATCGTATGAGAAGGCGATGTCAAGGCCACCGATCTTGGCTACCATAGCATTCACATCAGCAAACACCTTGGTCGGCTTGAGGTTCATATGAAGCACCATTGATGAGTGACAGTCATCAATTCCCTTACACAGTTGATAGAGTAACTCTATAGTGTCGGACTCCGACAACCGGGATGGACCAAAGACGATTTGATCGCCGGTGCCATGGATGAGCTTGTGGAGGTCGATGGCGAAGTAAAACTCGATCTCGTCGCGGTCGCCATCTTTGGAGTCCTCCACGACCAGGGGTTGAGGAGACCAATGACGTAGCGCGAATTCAGCTTCTGGTGGACCTTCATTTCGCTAATCATCGGTCTTCTCAACCCCTGATCGTGGAGGACTCCAAAGATGGCGGCTGCGACGAGATCGAGTTTTACCTCGCCATCGACCTCCACAAGCTCATCCATGGCACCGGCGATCAAATTGTCTTCGGTCCGTCCCAGTTGTCGGAGTCCAACGCTATAGAGTTACTGTATCATGTGTGTAAGGGAATTGATGACTGCCACTCATCAATGGTGCTTCATGTGAACCTCAAGCCAACCAAGGTGTTTGTCGATGTGAATGATGTGGTAGCCAAGATCGGTGGCCTTGTCATCGCCTCCTTATACGATTTTCCCTTTGTGGAAGGCAGGATAAGAGACATCGTAGGTACTCTCTGCTATATGGCGCCGGAGTTGTTGCTCCACGGTGAAATTGACTCTCTAGTGGATGTATGGTCCATTGGTATGTAGTTCTATATTTGGTCATCATATGTGTGGTTTATTGTATATGTATGCCATTAACAGCTTTTAATTGCAGCTGAAATGTCAAGTGGCCAAATTCTGTTCCTCGAGGGTGACAATGATCCTCTAGAGGATCAAATGAAGTCGATCATCAGTTATCTAATTAATTATAAATTTTTTTCATTTGTTGTATGAATTTTTTTTCTCTAATCAATTATGCCCATGGTGTGCAAGGTGCTTGGCACGCCTACAAAGCAGCAATGGCCTGGTGTTACTTCTTTGCCGAATTGGCATAATGAAGGGATGCAAAACCATCGTCCTGCTTTGGATGTTGATGGACTTGACATGCTATCTGTAAGTTTTTCTTTCAATTTCTCAAAGCTGTAGTTAACATGTGATATTTCACTTTATGGCTTAACTGGTAATAATTGTCTGACTTTGTTAGTTTGTTATATTGGATTAAGGTATTTAAGTTAGACTCAAATGATACATAATTGGCCTGATTGTGGACTTGCATATATTGTTGAGTGCTTGCACGCGAGTGTGAATTATCTTAAGTCACAAGCTTATGTTGTTTTGGTTTGGAAAACTTTGTCATGTTGCTGGCAGTTTGGTGATTGATTGTAATTCTTTCCTTTTCTCTTATGCTACAAAGTCTAATAGGTTTGGACACTGCAGAAAATGCTGAAATATAACCCATCAGAGAGAATTACAGTCCGAGAAGCTTTGGAGCATCCCTACTTTGACAAGGTAGATAGGTCTCAGTATTGATGATGTTAAAGAGCAATTTGTTGAAAGCTAGATATAAACTTGATATAATCATAGCTTCTCTTTTGTTTACGTATGAAATATGAATGCTTGATCTCTGTTTTGCTAAAAAGTTAGATAGAATCTTAAGATGAAATGGAAGTGTCTCTGAGAATGTATAGCTTGCTTGTCTCTTTTCTCTGAGGTTGAAACTTGATGATGTTAACGAAATGGTTAGAAGATTGAAACTTGAAATGAAATGGGAATTTCTCTGAGATTGTAGCCTCTCTCTTGTTTGGGTATGAATTAAGATTGTTATTAGTTGATTGTAGCTTATGTCTTGCTCTGGCCGTTTGTTTACAAGGCCAAATATGTATTAACCTGAATCTCTGAGGTCTAGCTTCAGTATATGAATTATGGTAGCAGCAAATTAATTCATGGTTGCCATGCCTTGGTCCCCCATCTTAAAATCTAGGAAAAATGAATGCTATAGGTATCTGGGGCCTGATACCTATATCATTCATTTTTAGTGAAGAAATGGTTGATGGATTCATTGCCTGGTATAGTAGTAAAAGGTTAGGAAGCCTCAGCCATCACCACAGATAATTTATATCGAATTCAATGTTAGAAGTTGAATTAACTGAGAAAGCCCCTGTGGAAGTCCTTTCCCATATGCATCTTTCTTCCCCATTGCCTAGACCTAGACGACTCGGTTTGCAGAGATCACTTGCTAGATAATTGTGGCCACTCCATTCTCTTTGGCAATTAAGTAGATTGCTCAGGTTCATTTTGTTTGCTTCATTTGTGTTTTGTTAATCAAATGGTTAAAGTTAGATAGAAACTTGATGTTAATGAAATTGTTGAAAGCTAGTTAGAAACTTGAAATCAAAATGGAAATGTCTCTGAGTACAACATGATACGATATAAACATAATTAGTTTTGTTGATAACCCGGTAAAGCATGATTTGGTTTGCTAATGCACTAGTTTTCTCTTTGGCAACTAGTTTGCATATATTTATTTGCTCTATGTTTTGTTAAGAAGTTAGACACTTCACACTTCACACTTTAAATGAAATGGAAATGCCTCTGAGTCGACTCTGAAGTAATAGCTTTTGGCTTGTTTGTTTATGAATTATGGTTGCTGGTTTTTGCCTTGAAATGGAAATGTCTTTGATTCTGTGAGGTTGGTAAATGTTTGAATTATGATTCGCTATTATGAAAAGCTAATTGTTTTTCACACTTCAAAATTATTAGATGTGCTGTGTGGGCATGAATTATCATTTGATATTATTTACCAACTAATATTAAAAACAGCAGCACCTTCATAGTTGCCATGCCATGTCCCCCAGCTGATATGAAATATAATATTGATGGATCAAATCAAGAAAAATGTGGATACTATAAGTATCGGGGGTGCTGATCAGCAGCTTTTGTTTTTTGGTCAAAGAGGATCGCATGTGCAAGTGCCCATTAATGAAGAGTTTTTATCTTTGGGCAAGAAAGCTAGTGAATGTGATATAAACAAAGCAGATAATACAAAGTTACTAACATGTAACAGCTCTGAGGTGATAGCTTCTTCCTAGTTTGGTTATGAATTATGGTTGCTGTTATTTACTTACCAAAATGGCTAAAATGCAATCAATCACGTAGATTTTGAATCCAACAACATGTCATCTATATGATAAAGAGAATATTAACCTACAAAGCATCACTATTTTTTCTCACGAGATGTTACCACAATACCACTTACACAATTGAAAACGCACACCTAATTTTAATGCAAGGGTAAAATTATAATGTCAAACAAAATACATATGTATGTGAGAGAAAGCAGTTCAAAATGAATTCCTATAGCTCTTTTACAAGTGTCGTGAAATTCTTGTAAATCTCCGGGGGAGCATCTCCCAACCTCAAATGACCTTGAAAGCCCCACAAACACAAAATAGCACAAAACAATGCCTCCCGCCTGAGGTGGCGGCAGCGGCAGCGGCAGCAGCAGCCTCTAACCCACCAATGGTGCTGAAAACCTGATGATTAAGGATGCACATCTAATATCCTTGTTTGGTAGGGCACTCTGATGCCCTGTGTCCAGACCGCCCACAATTGAAACAGGAACCTCCAAAGCTTCTGTAATGCAAGTTAAGATATAATTTCAGTATTATGCAGATTAAATATGAATCACGGAGCAACAACCACCCTAGAGATATAATAACAGTTTCTATTCTTTCAATCTTAATTGATTGATGAGTTTCAAATTCTCAATGTACCTTTTTAAAACACAAAAGAATGAGAAATTTATTGATAATATACCTGTCCCGGGATGATGGCCTGCTTGATCGTGTACCTCCAATTAGCCAATCATCCTCTGTGCTTCTTGAAGTCCGAGGCCGGCTGTTGTTACTGCCATAACTTCTATCACTACTCCTAAATCTATCATCAGCACCACCGCTACCCCAACCCCTCCCACCACTACTTCTAAACCCACCACGACCCCTAGAACCTCCTCCCCGTTGACTATTCCGATCCCCCCTCCCTGAAAACCTGCCATAGTAGTCACTCACCGGCCCATCATCTTGCAGAGCAGGCAACTGCAAACACAAAATAATACAATCATATAATTTCTCAGTTAGTAGCTTTGTGGGACATGGAAAACTGCAAACAAAAAACAAATCAGGGCCAATTCTAGCAACATGCAATGTCATGCAAATGCTGCTATTATGAGAAAGTGACCAAAAGCAAAAGTCAACCTTGGTTATCTTGGAAAGAGTGTTTCCAGGAGGTATTTGCCTGTTCAGCAACTCTTTGGCAATCTCCTCTGGAAGATCAAAAACTGCTCCTTGGACCTGATATTGTCACCATCAAAATTTGATTTAAATGAGATGACATCACTGGAACAAGATAAGAAGCATAAGATATTTTAGATACCAACCCTTTCATCTGCAATTATATGTATTTTCCCAACTTCATCAGCAGCTGCCGAATAGACATCTGAAAGAAACCCAGTTACAGATCTAGCAGACAGGAACCCCCTGGCAAAAGCTGGATCCCGAATTAATTGCAATGTCACCCATCCCTGCATACAATTTTCCAGTTCAAACTATATAACAAGACACCAGAGGAATGCTGGCAGAACACACCCCAAAGAACTACAATTATTACCTGCTCATGACTGATAAGAGACCGAGATGACGGAGGTCGAGAAAACCCACTCAGCTGTGCCAGTGCAGCTGCAAGAGCACTTGTCCCCTGTTCCTCAATCAATTTCTGTGCGGTTGGTGTGAAAAACTCTACAGATTCAGGATGAACTCCACTGAGAGTAGCAACCACATGCTGAGCAGATGACTCCAAAATCTCTTCAACAGTTGGTGGACTAACAAACTCAAACCTGCACCCCACATCACGCTCAAGAGTTTTGACTGTTCTCCTCTGGTTATTAGTAAACATCAGAACGGCAGAACCTTCTTTCCCTGCACGTCCAGTACGACCAGAGCGATGCACAAACGTCTCTGAATCATTGGGAAGTTCATAGTGAATAACCTGGAGAGAAGAAAAAAAAAAAAAAGTTATTGAGGCCACAGGCTTATCAAGGTGTTGGCAATTGATATGCTGAAAGAACATATGGACTCTCTATTATTGGCATAGAGAGTCAGAATAGTTTTCTTACGCATGTACTAGGATGCATAAAAGTATAATAAGAATTTGATTAGGCATCAGAAGAAATTCCTAGAGCTTACCAAATCAACATTGGGAATATCGAGTCCACGGGATGCAACATCAGTGGCAACGAGCACAGTGAATTTCCCTTGCCGAAAACCATTTAATGTTCTCTCCCTTTGATGTTGTGATATATCTCCATGCAATGCCTCAGAAGCTATGCTAGTTGTTAATGACATTGAGACTTCATCAGCATCTCGTTTTGTTTGTGTAAAAACAATGGTCTTCCCACCCTTTGCATAAACCTGAAAATATGACGATATTTAGTGATATGTAAAAATGGTTCTTTTTTCAAATAACTTAGAACAACCATACAGAATCATATAATGATAGTTAATACTGAGATATGATGACAATAATGGGCCAAAACAAGAGTAAAATAATGAGTTCAAAACTCTTACCGTTATAAGATCACTAAGAATGGTCCGCTTTGAAGTTGAAGTGGTTGATATAGCATAAAGTTTGATCCCTTCTGCAAGCTTCTCTTCTTGGTCGCCCACCTTTGGGAAATAAGAAAATAGAAAGCAAAAATTTTAAGATTTACTTTCCACTCTATAACCACTCTAGCTTCAATATAAGCAAAAGAAATGCAAAATTTATAGATTAGTATTTCTTATTATGCAGAATTAGGACTTTGAAACCGACCACATAATTTTAATCAACTAAACCTTTCATTGGCTTCAATATCAAGTAGAATCATTTTAACAATAACTCATGCCATATTCTAGCGGAACAAATCATAGAAATCATGAAAGTTCTGAACCTAACAAAGAGAAAGAAACTCAAAGAAACAATTACCAAATCAATCGTCAATGGATTGTCCAAATATTTCCGTGATAGTTTTTTCACCCAACCAGGCATAGTTGCAGAAAAAAGCATGCTCTGCCTCTGAGCTGGAAGCCTTTGTAAAATTACTTCCACATCCTCCTCAAATCCAACAGCAAGCATCGAATCAGCTTCATCAAGTACCAAATATTGAACTTCGCCCAATTTGAGGCTGTTACCGTTTATCAGGTCGATAATTCGACCAGGAGTTCCAACCACTACATCAACTCCACGGGAAAGAGCACTTTGTTGTGTAACATATGAAACACCCCCATAGACACAAACAGTGTTTAGATAAGGTGCAGATTCTTTCATCTCCTTTTCCACTTGCTTCGCTAACTCCCGAGTAGGTGCAAGGGCCAAAACTCTTGGAAGATAACCAGTCCGCCTACAAAAAGACATTCATCAGAAGATGCTTCAAAAGAATAGGTCTTTAGTACTAATGTGCAAGAAAAAACTGGTACCTATGAGAACCCCTCTGTTCATCCTCTTCTGTGAGGCGTTTGAGTATTGGAATCCCAAAGGCTAATGTCTTTCCAGTCCCGGTCTTTGCACGAGCGATGATGTCTCGCCCTTCCAGTGCAGGTACTAGCACAGCTCTCTAAATTTTTCAAGCGAAAAAGAATTAAATCATAGCATACACACGCACACACACACATACACATTAAAAAAAAATTAATTAACTAAAAAAACCTCGGAGCTAATATTTCAGATGGAAAATTAGGCTTACATACTACCAGATATTATAATCCACATAGATGACGGTCAAAAGGGTTTGAAAGCAAGCTAAATTAGAGTACTTTCATGATAAACGAGAAAAATATAAATATATAATTAAACTAGAAAGAAAAGGCAGAATGATAGTGAGAAATGAAATACCTGAATGGGGAAAAGATCAGAAATGCCACGTTTCTGAAGGGCTTCGACAAGGCGCTGAGGCAAACCCAACTTGGAAAGAGCAAGCTCATCTTTATCAACAGCAGAAGAAGGTTCAGTTTCAGACTCGTAATCCGAGTCCGAGTCCAGAGAGTCCTTTGTGAAGTCACCGAGGCCTTTGAAGGCCTCTTCACTGAGAACCGAATTGGGAGTCGCAATTGCTGAGGGAACAAGGCCACTAACCCCCTGCCTCACCAAGCCGCCACTCTTGTTGCTACTGTTGTTGTAGGCTCTCAAAACGTTGTTAAAGCGATGCCTCTCCGGAAACGCCAGTGAAACAGAGGGACTGCTCGTTGTTGCTGTCGTCGTTGTTGTTGATGACGCTGTTGCTCTTCTATAAAGCTCCAGACTTGGAGTCTGGTGTAATATAGACGATACACCTATAATAGCAGCCATTTCTGCTTGCTCAAAGTTCTTGCTTCTCCTTGTTTCTTCTTCTTCTTCTCTTTGAGCCCCAAGTGCTTGCTCAAAGTTCGCAGAGAAGAAGATAAAGGAGAGAAGAAAATGAGAGGGATAGATAGATAGAGAGAGGCGTATAGATACTTTTAGGTTTGAAAGAATTGAGAGCGCTGAAGGGGTTTAGGGCCTGAAGCTTATATAGCAGAGTGAGAGTAAGAGACTGACAGAGTGAGATAAGGTTTTGAGGCCAAAACCTTTGCAAATGTATGGCCTTCCAAACCTCCACCTCGGTTATTTCCCAGAGCTTCGGATATTTTTCCTCGGGTCTTCCCACCCGACCCAATGTCACGAGTTGACCCGGAAACCCGCGTCTTCCTCCTACCCGGTGGTTAATTCGTTATCTTTTTTAAGTTATTTGATTCCCAAGTTCCCAACCAACACTGAAGTCTCTTAAACTCACTCGCCATCATCGTTTAAGTGAAAATAATAGTATAATGTATATTTTTTATTTATTTAAATAGTATAATGTATATTAATCGGTCATTAAGAAGCGTTAAAACACCCAAATTAAAATATATATATAAGAAAAAAAAAAAACAAGGTTGGCGCAAACAATTTCATAATTCATAGCGTGTTTGTTAATTCATTATTTCATTGTACAGCAGAGACTGGAAGCCGCCATTATTGGGTTCCAGCTAGTAAAGCAATTTCATGCGAGGCTGTGCTTCTTCTTCTTCCTTTGATCTTATCGGACGAACGGTTAACCAGATCTCGCGCCAATTGGTCTTCACGCCTCAAGCTTTTACCAAATTTCCCAATTCTCTAAAAACCCTCTCAAAGGTAAAGTTGCTTCTGTAGTTTTCATTGTCTTTCCAATTGAATTCAGTCAAAACCCTTCTTTATTTTTTTGGGAATTAATGGAGGGCTTTACTTCTCTCTTTTACATTTTTGAATTTATTTTCAACGGCTGCAGGCATTTCAAGCTTTTCAAATTACGTGTGAGGGTTAGGGTTTACAAATTTGGCAGACTACGCCCTCTCCCCCCTCCCTCACTTTGGTGGAATTCTTCTACTAGAACAAGCAAAACTATAGCATAGAGAGAATAGACACAGCTGCTGCTCAGGTTTTAATCATTGACTAGCTCCTTTTTATTTTTTATTTTTATTTGTGTGTGTCTGTGTGTATGGTTTGCTAATACTTGTTATCATTGTCTGTGTTGTTATCAATGTGCAGAGGAACTTGGTTGAATTTGAGCTATTCAGAATGGCAGAAACAGTCCCAATCTACTTGAGCATTGTTGCCTTTTTTTGCACTGTTGGAGCCATTGCTTTGGCCATTTTGCACATCTACAGGCACCTCATGAATTACACTGAACCCACTTATCAGAGATACATTGTCCGCATCATCTTCATGGTCCCAGTGAGTACTTCTATAAACTTGCTTTGAAATGCTATCATATGTAACATTGTGATTATATCCACATCCAGCCTTTTTTTGTTCTTGCATTGGTTTTTACAGCTGCAGTTTCATTATTTCATTAGGGTTTTGTGTGAGAAGTGACAAGTTAACTGAGTAAATGTCTGTTTTGTCCATGATGACAGTGTCATCGTGTCAGTCTTAATCATGGAGTGATGATTACTTTCTTGTGCTGTTTTCAATGTCCTTGCATCGTTTTCTCTTGTGGCCTGCATATGCCATCTATAAATTGTTTATGCATGAGCCTTTAATGAAAATTTCCAGCTTAATTGAAGGGATAATGACAATAGACACGATAAATGACTGAGACTGGGGTTTTTGCAATAGAGTACTCTGAGACCTTGTGTCTCCTATTGGTTTTGTTGGAAATGGTGCAAAGGCCGCGGCTTCATTGAATTTCATGTTATGCATTGTTTAAAGAATTGGGTTTCAGTTGTTGTTTTTACCTGTCAGAATCTGTTCAATATATTCAATTTAAAGAAATTATATGACAATATGCTGAAAAAGATTCTTACCATGCGGATCATATGATCTGGCCATTTAATTTGTTCAATCTGCTAGTGTGTGACTGCATGGTTTCTTTACAGAATAAGCCCATTATGGTTTTCCATTAGTTAAAAAAGATAGAAAAATGTAGGCTGGAAGAATAAAAGTTTTTAAATTTAAAGATTGTAATAGAATTGATTGAACTCTTGCATCCTTTGTTGCCAATATGTTAATCAGTATTGAGGCTCAGAGGCAGAAATTTGGCTTGTTTGGGGTTTTGGTTGAGCATCAAGTCTATGTATTTGCTTCTCATTTGTTTTGTTTACATTTTATATTTCATTTTTTTGGTCTTCAGTCACCTTTTTGTTTCACCTTATTTTTGTTTCTTTCATTGGTCTTGAGATCTTTTAGAGGTCGCACTTTGAAAATGAATTTCTTTTGACTTTTCACTTATTTAACCAGTGTGAACTTTGTTTTCCTTGGCAGGTATATGCATTAATGTCTTTCTTATCCCTTGTTTTGCCTCGGAGTTCAATCTACTTTAATTCCATTAGGGAAGTGTAAGTATGTCTTCATTCAATCTTTAAATTTGAAGATTAAACCCCCCCCCCCCCCCCCAAAAACAAAAAAAAACAAAAAAAGACAACGTGATGAGAAAACACTAACCTGTTTTCATGCTATTGTTATTTTCTTTCTGTTTCAGTTATGAAGCTTGGGTGATTTATAATTTTCTGTCACTGTGCTTGGCATGGGTTGGTGGCCCCGGATCTGTTGTCCTAAGTTTAAGTGGTAGGGTTCTAAAGCCTTCATGGGCTCTGATGACATGTTGCCTTCCTCCCATACCCCTGGATGGGTGAGTTCACAATCTATAATTAATTTGCCAATATTTGCAGCCAAGAATTTGTGGTGTGTGAAAAATCACAGAATTCCTTATTACTATTTTCAAATGTTAGCAGTGCTCTTGGTTTCTTATGTATTATTTGTGAATACTTTGTTACAACTTACATGTATCAAATTCGTTTTCTCCACATAATAGGCATAGACCCTGATAACTAAGGATATCTCTGGCAAAATGGGGGACTTGTTAGTCTTTCCAAAATAACTATGTCAGAATCTTGTAATTCTGAGATGATGAACTCATACATATGAAACTGTTAATGCAGGCGTTTTATACGTAGATGCAAGCAAGGCTGTTTGCAATTTGTGATTCTGAAGCCTGCATTAGCTGCTGTTACACTCATACTTTACGCAAAAGGGAAATACGAAGATGGAAATTTCAGTCCAAACCAGTCATACCTGTATCTCACTATAATCTATACAATCTCATACACGATGGCTCTTTATGCTTTGGCATTGTTTTATGTGGCTTGCAGAGATCTACTTCAGCCATTCAATCCAGTTCCAAAGTTTATTATAATCAAATCTGTCGTTTTCCTTACTTATTGGCAGGTAAACATTTTTCTCAACTTCATTAGTGAGCAAATATTTGAATAATGTGAACTAATTATTATTCTGTGTCTTGTGTGTTGGCAATTTGCACTTGATTGTGGATAACATGCTTATGCATGAAGAGCAGAGGATGAAGCATGGCTTTGTCTAGAAGCAATTTTTGAGTGTGGATGACTCTTGTGGCCACATATTATTATTAATAAATTATATGGTGCCAAAAATTTTCCCTTAAACTTATATGTATTCACCGAATGCTGCTTGAAAATTTGGAACTGTGTAGTCCTTTCTATGAAATAGCCAATAGGAGGTTAGGATAGTCCACAATACGCCGTATATTTTCTGTAATTGCAAGGATTGCAGAATGAAATAGTTGCAGAGGATGGTTTAGTCAAATATGGTTTTATATATAATTGAGGGTAGATTAAAAGTGGCTGTATTGCATTTCTATAAGCACTTTATTAAGACCTCTGCCCTTTGTGAATTTCCTATCTCTCAAGAGAAATCTTGACCTGCTTGTTTTCCAAGGTCTTACATGGAAATTTCTGGGCACTTTTTTCTATCCTAATTTTACATTTGAGTGACATTGTGATGCATATAATTATCAGTTGTGGATAAAAAGTAATGGTGCATATAATTTACTGGTTTTGGATCATGTAATGTGACATTAACTCCTAACCATGTGTAACAATGTACCCAAAAATAAAAGATAAATTCTTATCTACATTTCTGTATTTTAGGTTTTTTTTTTTCCCTTTCTTCTTTTGCTGACAGAGAGGTCTAGGTTGCCAACTTATTCAATATTCGGTATGTTTCTGATTCTTTTTGTCTGCCTTTAGGGTGTGTTGGTGTTCCTTTCTGCAAAATCTGGATTAATAAAGAATGCAGAGGATGCAGCTCAATTTCAGAATTTCATAATATGTGTTGAGATGCTTATTGCTGCTGTTGGTCATCTATATGCATTTCCTTACAAGGAGTATGCTGGTGCAAATATTGGTGCGTCTCGAGGTTTGACCGGAAGCCTTGCACATGCCTTAAAATTGAATGACTTTTACCATGATACAGTCCACCAGGTGAGCCAGGAAAATTGCTATTTCTGTCATAGCCTAGCTTAGATGGTTATGTTTTTCTTTTAGCTTTGATCAACCTTCCTGATGAGTATTTTTAATTGTTTGCAGTTTGCCCCTACTTATCATGATTACGTACTCTACAACCATAGTGAGGGTGATGAGGGAAAGAGGAAGTATAGGTCACGCACCTTTGTGCCGACTGGCCCAGAGATGGATGCTGTCCGAAGAAACAAGCTCATATTTGGGAACAAGATAGATGACATACAGCTTTCTAGTCTCTCATCTTCTAGTTCAAGCACTCCCATTTCTGAGTCGGTGCCTGATTCCGCAAATTCAGATGCAATGAAGTCTTCCCTGCTTGTTGATACCTCGGATTCTTCAACAGTGCCATATGACATGTCACTTATTGACTTGGACTTGTCCAGTTACCCCACAAAGGTCCCTCCAGCAAATGAAGGTGGCACTAGGTGACAAGAACAGGCTGTGGTAGACAGGTATGAAGAATGTTGTTACTAGGAAAGAAGTGTTGAAAGGGTTCTGGGGCCTTTGGGAAAGCCTCATTAGCTTAGTAGTGTGATGATATTGGTGTCTGTATACGCCCTCTCTACCTCTCTTTGGTTTTATGCACTGTAGTCACAAAAATTAGGCTTCCCACTGAAACTGTTTTCAATGGCCTGTTAGTCCAGTGTGCATTGTAGATATGGAAAATCTAATTGTCATACTTGCTAGATCACAATAGGAAACTTGAAATTGATTCTATTTTGTTGCTCATTGAAGAGTTCTGTTGTCTATCGGATTTCATGGTCTTGATATTGAAATATTTTTCTGAATTGGGACTTGGTACGTGGTTCATCTTGAGGTTTCTCTGTTTTCTTTTTCTTTTTCTTTTTTTTCCTTTTGGGCAAGCAATGGAACTTGACATCAAGGAGAGGAGAGAGCAGTTTTTATTCTACTTGTCATCAATGCCATGTATGCAATGATTTGTAAAACTTTTGGATACGCATCCTTTTATTGCTGTGCAATTATATAGGATGTTCTCATATATTTGAAAAGACAGAATTATAGTTTCTTAGTGACCTTGTTGCCAATTGCCATCATCTTGTGCAATACTTGCAACAATTATACAAATTTCGAAACTACTGATCTTAATGATCCCCGTTTACATTTTTAGCCTTAAGTGTTTGTATTTCATATTTCCACCTCTCCTCGTGTCATGCCTAAGATGTGATTCTATATGATGAATGGTTTGAACAAACCATCAGATGCAAATCCAGAAAAACACCATAATGCTGTGTACATTTGATTTCTCTTTGTTATGGAAATGATTAATTGAGGTTCTTATTCTTGTGTTTGATGAGACAATGATGATGTTATTATAAGCTAATGATGATGCAGACTGAGACTGCTAAAAATATATGGCAACAACTCCATGACTAATGAGTTTTTCCTTGCGAATGAAAACGATATGCTTCTGGTTATAGATAGACTCCCAAGTTTTCTTGTTTGCTGGATTAGCTTAGAAACTTGTTCACACGGCTGCTGGTGTTGGAACTGAAATTTCTTAATAATTCTTTGACTTTAAGTCCTCCCATGACTCTTTGGTACATCTGGTTTGAACTTTGAGGAGGAATTGTGATATCCAAGGGAGTTGAAACTTGAAAGAGAAGACTATATAAGTTGCAGGAATACATGTTTAATAGTAAAACTTGTAAGGTTGAATATGCATTGTGCATGGGGTTGGTTAAGACTTATCTGCATAATATCTTCTCTAATTGATACTGACCTTTTAAATTAATTGTTGCACAGTTATTCTATTCTCTAATTGGTATTGACTTCTTTTTTGGGTTACAACTTACAAGCATCGGCCTTTTATATTAATTGTTGGACAGTTTTCTCATCTTACGCAATTCACCTAGCTTATCTGTACGCTTCTCCAAACAGCTCAAACTAATTTTATAATTGGAATTTTTTTTCAAAAAAAGAAATAAAGTCTATAAACATCAAATGAATGAAAATTACATTTTCTAACCATCCCATGACTCATAAGGACGATGGCATCATCAGAACCTACTAGTGTAATGTTAGAGAAATTATACTATTTTTGGAGTTTATTTATTACCTCGAATTATTATATATAGTTGTTACTAAACACATTAACAGTCACATAATATGGCTATTTACTCAAAACTAACCATCCCCTACCCATCAAGAGTATGTGTTTATTTTTATTGCATAGCCTAATGAGTGATGGGAAGTACATATACAATTAGAGGTGATACTTGGGATAGGCGAATGAAACAATTGCCTCGGAATCCAAAATGTTGAGGGTTTCTAAGTTTATTTATGTACATCAAACTCAAGTAATGTACATAAAAGTCGATAACCTTTCTTTTATAGATTGTCTTCAACCCCTAGAATTTCAGGGCCGAATCCTATATACCATAAATTTATACACATGTGGTAATGTGGTATGAAAATTTTACTTAGAAAGATGAGGTAAGAATGAGAGAGGTTGAGAAGGAAAAAGGGGAAAGTTAACTTGGAAACACAAAAGGTACGTGACCGTCCATCTAAAAAAGCACGAGCTTATCCGACTAAGCACGTGTTAAAGTGGATTTACTATATAAGATACGGTTGATATTTGATACACACGAAGAGAGACGGGCACTGGCAGAGTCTAGTCTGGCTTGGCTCCTGTGGCGGCGCACTGCTCGCTTCTTGCACATCAAAGCAAACACTTATGACTTAACCAACACAGGTTCGTAGAATTTAAACACTCCCTTCAGATCCCACCCAACCCCTTTATATCTCTCTCCAACCACACCCTGCTCCTTCAATCTCTCTCTCTCTCTCTCTGTTTCATTCATGGCCGGCCTGTGGGGACAGAGTACTCATTATGTGGGTTCGAACCCATTAATCAGTAGAAGCGAGTCGTTGGGCAGCAATGGCAGTATTGGGTCTTCTGTGTACTACAACAGCTACTTGGAGATGAGCAGCAACAACTACATGATGATGGAGAAGAGGCAGCTCTTCCTCAGAAGCTACCAGTTCAGCCGGAAACAGAGCCTGGCCGAGAGGATCAAAGGCTCTTTGGTCAAAGCCAAGAGGGTCATTTGGCTGAGGCTGCGTTCGGCACGCAGGCTTAGGAAGTCCTTTTGTTTCAGACTCAAATATGGTCTTTCTTACCGGAGAAGAAGACTCTGCCGTTTCCTATTTAACAACTACCATCGCCGCAAGTGCAATAACTCCGACTGCTTCTGGTAGGAACCTAATATGTTAATTTAATTTCCTCGGTTTTTTTTTTCTTTTATCTTTTAGTTGGACCAAAAAAAAGTGGTGCTTGTTAAAATTGTCCTTATAAGATTCACACCTACAATTTGTATCTTATTTTCAAGAGTTAAACAGTTATATACATGATGATTTGGTGATGGTTCTTGTTCTCTATGCTACCTTTTATTTTAAGTAAAACGATGTATACATGTTAATCCAGTAAAGAAGTAGGCATAGAGTAATAGTTGGGGTAGGATCAATATAGTTTTTTTAAATAAAAAATTAATTTTTGGGTAATTTGTTTACACTCAGACTAATCGGTATGAGAGTTCCAAAATAATAGAACTATATATATTATGAGGTTGAGAATCCAAAGGTAAAATGGAATGGTTCCCACAATGTAAGGGTTTGGTTTCTGGGTTACACAAAGTTTGAGGTCCATTTTGGGCTTGGAAGGCAGCTGTGGCTTAGGGAGGAGAGAATGGGAAGAAAATTTGTGCATTGAAGAAGTTCAAGGTTTGAGGTTTGAACTTTCAATGGAGGGAGGCAGGGGAAACCCCAAAAAAGTCTAGCATTTTTTAAAGATCCAAGTTTGAATGAAATTAAGAAAGCAAGAGGGGAGTTCCAGAAAAGTCATAGTTGGGGAACTGTGACTTTTACACTTTGCATGCGCTGCGCTTGGACGGTTGAACACTTGAATTTGATCACAAACGCAATAGCTTTTGCCCTTTATTTCTAAATTTGGGGCTTGCTCTATGTACCTTTTTAACCCCTTTTGTGTTGGTGGTTCTATGGCAGTGGCAGTGCCATCTGGAATTCAGATTCCCAAACAGTTTTGGTTCACAGGGCATAATCAGTTTCTTTGGTATTTCTGTCACTAATTTCATGTGACTGCATTCACACCTATAAGCTAGATTATTCGTCTTATTAAGTTTCAATCATCAAACTAGAAAAATTCTACTGTATAATCATGTATAACATATGCATACATTTGTTACTTTTAAATTTTGATGGATTTACTCTTTCACTACTAAAGTATAAATCTTTCCACGTTAATTCTCTTTTATATCTCTCTGAATTAATCTTTTAAATCTTATACATAATATGCTTAATCAGTCTTTTACTGCCAATATAATCCTTAAAAGATCTCATTTTTTTAGTACAATATACATCACTAACCCAACAAAGTGGCATGGTGGAGCTGGAGCTACAGCTCTGCCCTTCATTAGGCTTCATATAAATATAAAAGATCACGGCATGGGTTCATGAGTTCAATTAATGAATATAAAAAGAGTCGGCCCGATTAATCTACATTTATGTACATTATGCAGTGATGCGACAAATGTATAAAAGGATTTCACCAAAGTGCGCATCTTTCATCTCTAGGGGAAGAGAATCTTTCATTTCAGATGGTGATAGAGACAGATCCTATTTCTTGGGATAAAAATTCATGGGAGATATTTATAATTTTCTTGGAGCTAAATACAAATACTAATGAATGGAATGAACAATATTGTTTTTATCGACAACTCATCAAGATCAAGATGACTGTGCTCAGTTGACATTTCACAACAACTATTGCGCAAGAAAAGGGTATGCGGCTGTACAAAAACCAGCAGGGCTGTGCTTAATTAAACTACTTTATATAAATATAAGAGTGCATTGGTTATTTATTCATTAAATTGTCTAAGAATTACGTGAAGAAGTTGATCACTTTCTTGGCATGCGTTTGCTGATCGAGGAAAAAGCTTCCTTGACAAATGGAGGATGTGGGTTTTACATGTTATGCATGTTTCCCATATATATTCATCAAGTGGGTATAAATGTAATACACAGATTAATGGTTGGCTACAAAGTCAACCAGATTTAAGAACTGAATGCATGGCAATAACGGTCACATACTTGCCAAGCAAATCGAGATGCATGTGGAAAACTTTATCTATTTGTTTGACTCTGAAGTAGATCAAGCTAGCTATAAGGCTTTGCAATAGAAAGCTTCGCTAGCAGGTTAATAAACACAACATATATTAATTCATAAGAATTAAAATATTAAGATGGAATATTGCATGACCTATGCATAAGGCACCTATACTTCCTTGTTTCACTGATCTCGGTTAGTCCCCCATGGAAGGAGGCTAGGAGACTGAAGAGCCCACTTTTCCCTAAATTCGATATAGAGGGCTCTTTATAGTTTATATAGGAGATTGGAGAAACTATTTTTTCTTTTTTAAAATTTCCAAATTTGAAGATTTTTATATGAGACATCGAGACTTCCTTGATCCTTCCCTTGTTCAAATTCAATGTGGGACTAAGGGTCCTATACTCCTATCTAAGATTTATAAGATTTTAATGCTTTATATTTTTTGGTATAAAAAACAAAAATCCGCTGGAACAAGGAATTTGTGGGCTCCTTCTTTCCCTTTCATTCTATCTACTATTGTGGGCTTTGAAATTGGACCTCCGGAATTTGAGGAAGGCCCAACAATGTTGGGCTGCAGAAATGTGCACCATGAAATCTAAGCAGTACCCCAATGATTCAGTCAATAATATGCAGGCCTAGTTTTTCTGGTCAGTCCAAAACACGGTTCACGAATATACAAATTAACCCATTAAACAATTGCTAATACATGCCAGCCACTGTTTTCTTCGATGTGGGACAAATTAGACCAACAGATCATAGCCTTGACTTGATTATGGACTCATTAGTGTCACAAACCCATAAAGAAACAAATTAATCAGCTTTTAGTTAAAGATCACAAGTTCACAGCCGCAAACATCCATTTCTCTTGCAAATGATTGGCTCTGATTTGCATTCTAACATGGACATCAATCATTGCACATGCCTCTAATATTCCTTTCATCATATAACAATCACTCCCTTGCATTTAAAAAACTCAGAGCAAGAGAGCAGCTTACAATCACAGTGGTGGTTGGGTGGTAATGTGTGTGATGGTACCCATGTGTTTAAAAAGTAGAAATACAGGGCATTGCATCATTGTATCTATCTCTCTTTCTCTCAATGCAGAGTATTTTGAGCTAAAACATGAAGGCATCCATGTGTCATAGGGAATCCCAATGTGTTTGAATGAACAGTATAAAACCAGATTCTACATGTATCCATTACCTCCATTTTAGTCCCTACTAGCTCTTCATTACAAGTCCTGTAGTCTCACCCCTCTAGATTTCTCTTGCCTCTTCTTGGTCTTCAGTGCAGCACAGATGGGTCTCCAAGATATTGTTGGGAGAAGCTTGGGATGTCCTTATGAGAAGCTAACAAGGAGGAATGAGAAGGTGGGTAGGCCTGGAAGACATAATTGGGTGAAAAAAATGAATGGAAGACTAAAGGGTCTTCGGCTATCGCGCTCTAGGAAGCTTACATTGAAGGTGTTTTCTGTAGTTGTATGGCCAAGCAGGATTGCAAAGATATGCAGTGATATTGTGAGCAGAATGAAGACTGATGGAGTTTGTCCCAGTATTATCTTCTCTACTCAATGGGGGCTTCCAGTTCTCTCTCATTCATCTGTTAGGAGCTGCAGCATCAAATGCAGTCCCATTGTACCCATTAGGCACGGTATCAAATAGCATGATGACTTAATTGTTATTGTATATCTCTGTCTCAGATCATATAATTGATTTTTCTTACATTTTTCCCCCAGAATTGATTCTTATGCTCCAATTAAGCAGACAGAATTTACAGTTCATTAAGTAAATGGAGAATTTTGCATAATTGTCTCACAAATGCCTCCACTAGATTTCTCATCATTTATCCATTTCAACATTTCTTATATCAACTAAGCTGCCATAGAGTTTCAGTATCATTGTTTCACATGCCTTCAACTCAATAGTTAAGAGAGTGCAGACATGGAAATTCTATTTGACCAATTACTGTGAAGGGTTAAATAAATGAGAGCTAAGAGACCAGCAAGAAATGTTTTGTAGCATAGAGAATGGAAGAGAAAGGTAAGGATCATGATGATGATTCATGTCAATACATATTTCCATAAGAAATCTTTTCCACTATTTACAAGAAACCACGAATGAAAATAGAAAAAAGTGCCAATATAACAATTACATGTCAAGGCAGTTTGATTATTGCAGGCACAGACTATACAATATGTTAAAAAGTTACAGAAGTTAAACATAGGCAAGAAATTTGCCCCTTATGTGATTTCTTCTTGTACTTATTACAAGCAAACGTTTAGTTGGTCCTGAATTCTGATGAAGATAGCCTAATGCACAAGAAAATCAGTGTTGGAGGAGTCCACCAAAACTACCTTTTAGAAGCAAAGCCAGTCATGAATAGAAAATAAGAGTCCTTCAGGCTGAAATGGGGCATGAGAAAGTGCCTTGTCACGTCTTTGGATCCCATCTTCTGTCCCTTCTTGGCCAAGCGCCATTGTCTTGGTGGTGTAAGGTTTTCCTCACATGTCTCAGGCTCTTCCTTGATAGTTGCTAGCTTACTCTTGAGTATCTCTTCAATGTCCTTCCAAGAGTCAGTTCGAAAAAACTTTCTGCTCATGCAAGGCACCACCCGCCACATTTTACGAATTTACGGTATGCTTTCCTCATCTCAATAACAGGAAGTGATTACATTCACTGGTCACCTGTAATGGCAGTCATGCAGCAATTGACTAGCTCAAACCATTGCCAAGGCTAGCTAGCTCTTCTCCTTGTATATATATTTAAAGAGAGATAGGGTGTGAGAAAGGGAAGGATTCAGGAAATTGGGTATTAGTTGGAAAGCTATCAGATGGAAAGAGAAGGGTCCAGATGAGCTGTGACTGCACCCAAAAGCCAAGCCTTTGTTCCTTTACAGCAATATTGGTTCAATTATAATGAATGTTTGTTTGATTAACCTTTATAAACCTACCAAAGCCCTTATTATATTGAAGACATTATCATGAAACTTTTGCATATATAAATTACTAAACAGACCATCACCAATCTTCCAGCTTGTAAATGCATCTCATGTTATAGAGGATATACAAAGTCAAGCCCTCATCTAATCCGTCCATTGTTCAACAGTCATAACTGAAGTACACCCAGACCAAAGGTCTCCTATACCAGGAAACATTGCAATTATGCTAAACTTGTCATTGTTTTTGTTCTTCTTGCTTCTGTTTGAAGTTTAAAATTGGTTTTTGTATTTATCTGAAGTATCTATGTCTTTCCATCTACTTTTTATCAGGTGGAGAGAATCAATGAGAATGCTAAACTTCTTCCCCACAAGGGAAAAATTACAGACCAATCCATTCCAAGTATCCATTCATCCCAATATCAGTGATTTATTAAATGCTCAGCTGAGTTTCTTTCAGTCTCTCCGGATATGAACTTATTTGGTAACAATTGAATCATATAATAGACCTGTAGATCCCACCACTGCATTTTCCAATCTTGGTGTTCCATGCATGGTTTGTGAATTGTTGTATTACTCTCCTAAAGTTTTCTTCAAATGCATTAGACTGGTTGCCTCATATTGCGATGGCTTAATTTGTTAAGAAGTAGCACAGTCTGATCTACAATCCATATTCTCTCAACACATATATATTAAAAAAAAATTTATAAGGAAAACCTCTTTTATCATTTTTATATTTAACCTCGCATCGTATACTATTGAAGTATTGATTGATATGAATCTCACAATAAATCTCATATTAATTAATGACTAATTATCGTTCAATAATTAATGAAACTAGCAAAACTAATCACATTTAAAAAAAAAGGAGTTATGCTATGATTGCTATCATAAATTTCTCTTTAAAATCTATGCCATGATGTCACACAATTGATTGTCTAATATTTACTGATATGGAATAATAATAATAGACCATAAATTGCATGTACAGCCGGTGAATATTTCCATATCACAAGGTTATGGAAACTAATAATTAAAATCTTAGCATGAGAAAGTCATATGAATATATGATCACCCATTTACAATTAACAACTCAGGAAAAATTGCATAATTCACTTACATTCTTTTTATTATACTAATCTATTTTATGTTATAATACATGTAAATTTATTAATATCGTACCCTAAAAGCATACATTTATCCTTTACTTATATTATAATACATAGTTATACTATAAGATGATATTACAATCCCACTACAAATTTCTTGATCATACCTAAATTTTGCAACCAAGAATTAAGAAATAAGATGAAAGCAGTTCTAAGATTTCAACGTCAGGACAAGTGTCAAGTGAGGGTGATATTGGCTTTAGAAGACCTGCGAAACACTAAGCAAGGGAAGGCAGCTTAAAAAAAAACATATTTTCAAGTAGTACGAGACGTGACGATACCTTGCCATGTTAGCCACCACAAATTGAACACGTGTCCTCTAATTGTAATTGTACGATTACGTGGTGACACAGAATCGTAGATTTTTAAAAGAAAAGTTTTAAAATGTGAATTGCGTTTCAGTTCGTGGACAGTGGGTTGTGAAAATTTTATGACCCAAAACAGAGTTACCACTCCGACTCCTACAATTTTGGCCGAGAAATCGACCTATCCCTCATCTGTAATCTCGGTCCGTTTTTTCACGAAACCTCAAATTCAACCCGAATTCTCATCTGGGTTGTCTTCTTTTACTCCTCTGGTCCAACATTTCGGATCAAATTTGTAGCTTTATTGATCCATGTACTGTTGGTCCATTTTGGGACTCTGCTTTTGGTGATTGTGGTATTGATATCGAGATACATCAAATTGATGTCTGCGCTTGATAAGGAGGTATCAAGCGTTGTTGGAAGTGGGTGTGGGGGCGATGATGGTGACGAGGATGATGATGATGAAGGTGGTGGTGGTGGTGGGGTCCATGGCGGCCGATGCAGATGCAGAGATGAGCAGCGTACAAAAAAGCAGAGAGGGAAGAGTGGTTTTGGGTTTTCAAAGAATCTCCGAAAGGCCAAGCAGGTGGTCCTGCATCCATTCACAAGAACCAAGAAGCAACTTCCCAGAAGAAACAACACAAAGGGTTCTTCTTCTACTTCATCTTCTTGTTTTGTTGCAACAAATGTCGGTGCTTTTTCTTCAGGTAAGAGGTTTCGAGGTGGTGGTGTTGGTAGTGGTAACAAAGGTTGTTACTTTTGTTTCACGCAACCCCCAACTCTGGATTCACCGGTTGGATCTCAGATCAGTGACCCAGAAGACCCAAATTTCACTTATGGGATGTTGAAAACTTTTGTGGAGAAGAATGATTTCTATTCCAAAGAATGCAATCCCCACTTAGATAATGATATATCCTAGCTTATATACTACAGATTGAAGGACATTGAGGAGATATTGATTTCAATTCCTCCACTATTTTAGTGTTGCTGTTGTTGTTGTGTGGAGTAATCCTTGAAAATTTTCTCAAAAGAAATTGAGGAGGTTGTGGAACTCTCATATTGATGACAAGGGTCATTGGATTTTAAGAAATTAAAAGCTTTGTTGTTCTCTCTTTTCTGATAGCAGGTGCACCTTGTGGATGGGTCAGAGAAGATTTTGGGGCATTTTTGGCAGTCTTGTATGTTCAGTGTGAGAATGAGGCAATGTGATAATAGATGTTCAAGCATGTAGTACATGTGAGTTTCAAGAGTGTATGCTAGGACAACTCTTAGGGATGGGATGGAGAAACCAAGGTTGATCACCATTCCATTCTTCTGTTCGTTTGGAGATTCGGATAGGACAATTTTGTTGTTATGCTATGATTGGCAATTCGAATAGGACAGTTCTGGAGAAACTGCATGAAAAGAGCATTGATTCTTGAAGAAGTTGGAAGTTTATTGTTTGATGTCCTATTGTTACCTCTGATGCTAATTCTGGGTGTCAGTAGGTGCTGCATAATGAAGTCTACATATGAAAGATGAGGAGTGCTTTGATCAACTGTAGGAGTGGAAGAGGTTGAAACCTTTGAATTCTTTCAATTTGTAAATTCATTCATACTTTATGTGGTATTGTTTTATGATATTGTGTAGAATGTAAAGTTTAAAAAGTTTTTCAATCCAATGGCTGAGGCCTGAGGGTGCCTCATTGATAGCCTTCTTGGATGAGATGTTGCAGTCATCCTAGTTAGCATCTACGGTATGTCCTTTTCTGCCTTTATTTTCTGTTATATGCCCTTGGTCATCTAAGTGGAGTCGGTGGACTTAATGGATTCTATTTTGAGATTTTTTTTTTTTTAAAACTGCAATGATAAGGTGTTGAGCTATATTTTTCAGAATGTCCTGCAGTGTCTATTAGCTTCCCCAAACACCAAAATGATTTTTGTTTTTCAGCCTAAAACTAATTCAGGCAGCTGAGCCATTTTAGTACTAGATTAAGTGAGTAATTGTTTCATGTTTGGTAAAGAAAACTTTATAATCTCAGCTTTTGCCCCTTGACAAGTTTTGGATCATGGATTTTATTTTGAAAATTATTAAAATGCATACACATTTGAACTAATCCATAAATTTATATTCTTCTTGGTTTTTTGGGCAATATCTCCTTGTGAATGGACAGAATTCTGACAAGGATTTTCTCCAGAAAGGGTTTTGATTTCAAAAATCTTTGCAGGATAATGGGATTAAGCTTTTTATTCAATTCCAGTACTAGAACCATTTTTTTTTACCAATGCTCCTTATCACTTCTTAGAAACACAAGCTGTTTTAGTTCACTCTCACTGATTTCCAAGATATGTTGGAGGTTGCTGAAAATACAGAATGTTGAATGTTCCATATGGTTAAAACTGTTCATAAAACCATACCTTTCCTTAAGAAACCTTGCCATAGATAGGCGGCTTTTCACAATGGTGACTTTTGTGAGAAGGCCAATTGGATGTAGATATGAAACTAACCTCTCTGGATGCTTTGTGGCCTAAATTGATGGAAGCTATACTGATGTCAGAGATGTATTTGCTTGTCAGGGAGAAGCAGCTTATGAATACAAATTGTTTGATGCATCGCTAGACTTTCAATCCTTGAGGCTTGAGAGCTAGACTGATTTGTGTTTTCTGGAAGTTGATTCAGAGTTCACAGGCATGAGTTGGTTCTGGTTAAATCACCAGGAAGGGCCGATCAGTTGTTGATAGCAATGAATAAAATTCAATGATATTCTGATGGATAAACCATATTGATGGGTTTGCTGCATCAAGAAGCTATCTGTGTAGTATGTCAAACTCAAGAAAAGAGTCGAGAAATAATGAAATCCCAGTAGACTACAGATGACAATTAGGAGCTCTAGATCATGTAACCTGTATGTACAGCATGTAGGAATTATAGAAATTTATTGCAGCATGTGCTAAATCGTCTGATAGTCCAAGGCATGATGGTAACTGGAAGAAAATTTGTTATCTTCTAAGTTGTCAGCTATTTGATGTAACGCATTTGCTCTCACAATTTACACAAGCGGCGACAAAATATACACACCAACAAAAAATTATCAAATATTGTCGGAATATTAGAAAGAAACAAAACACAACACAAGTTGTCAAAAGTTGAAATGTTCATTTTGAAAACCATATGTTTTAGGCATTATAAAGCAAAGGAGATGGGCGCTTTCTATTTTTGGTGAAAACAAAGATGGGCCTTATTGTGATCAAATCATATCAAATCTGGGCCAAATCCATTGACACAGGGATTCTACGAAAAAAGGTTGCACACTTGCACATTAGGATAACTGGATAAGGTAGACTCTAAAAAGGGATGGACCCTACACCAACTAGGTCCCTGTATGAACTATGAAGTATGTCCCCGAAAAAAAAAGAAGGGAAAAACGAAAAGAAGAAAACTACGGCCAAGTATGGGCCAAATAACCCAAATCTAGTAGTGCGCGTCCAATGCCGGCTGTTAGGAGATCTGACCCTTGAAAGAAGGGAAGCATGTGAGCATGCCGGTTATTGGGACCAACACCGAAGTGACCATTGAGCCATTGAGCCAATGAGCAGCATGGCATACATATCTCATATCATTTCCATGATATGAGAAATTATTGTGGGAGACAGTGTGAAATATAAAATTTAAGATTTAGAGTTTAGATATTATAAGGTTGCTAGATGACATATGAATGTAGCAATCGAATCGTGAAAGATAGTAATCATTATTGGATTGAATTTATAAATGCTAGAATTAACAATTTGAATGTAAAAAGTGGATTAGTGTTCAAAATTTGTTCTTACACGTGCTATAATTTCGATAAATCTATAATCTCATATCAAGATTTTTCTGAACATGTCAGAATGATATAATTTCTGGATATTATGAGATTATAAATGTATCCATATTATAAGAATGCATCCAAATCTGGTACAGCAAACAGGATTGGGTTCTGCACGTGACTCCCATAAGTCCTGCTACTCATTCGTTTGTTGGTATTCGAGTGAAAAAGGAATGGCCTATCCCAGCCCTCGCTCTCTCACTCAGCCCCTCTGTGACGGGTGTGAGTGTGTGTGTGACCCCATTGCAGCCTAATTTCTCATTTGTTTATTACTCAATTATAGTGCGAAACCATGATTAGAGATTATGCCACTTACATTTTTTATATATTCTTTGCAATGGGTTGGGTTTTCTTCCCAAATTTCTGTTGGGAACCCCCTGATTTTTAGAATGGGAGGAAAACTCATTTGGGTCAGCACAGGATATTAATTTGAGAAGTGAGATGATGATCTTGTTCTTTCTATGTATACCCGTCTTCAACTAACTCTATTAGACTATTTCCCTTCTCGGAAAGGAGGCCAAACTAAACCATACCACCCCAAACCCATCTTTTTCCAGCTACAACCCTCCCTTGGATCCATTTCTTGGACAACGTTTTGTGTATCAGAGTGGACCCATTTGAGAATTTTGCTTTCTAAATTTGTACAGCTTTTAAATATATTATATTGAAGGCGGTTCCTCCACCAACTGATAAGTGCAGCAACTGGGGTTGGAGGCAGTGCAGGGTAGGGGGGGTCCAGAGACAGAAGAAGGATCGGGATTAGTGGGGTTGAAGTATAGACTTTAGAGGACAAATCTTCCATTTTCTTCTACTTCCAAGTTTTTCTTTATCAATCTGTATTGAGTATAAGTTGGGATCCCTTTGCATCTGAGAGACTGAAACCAGTTGAGTTCTGCTTACTGCCGCTAAAAAAGGTTAGGCTGTTTTCACTTCCTTGCTCATCTTGTTTTTTTATTAGCAACTATCTGGTTCTGATTATTTTGAGCAAGTTCAGTATTTTTCCTTTTTTATGTCAAAATTGGAAATTCTTGTTTGTTCCTACTCTTGTTATAGTTATTTTGGATTCTTTAATTACTTCTTGTTTTGAATTTTTTTCTTTTCTGGGTTTCCTTTAATGAACTAGTTGACTCTATTTGTTCAACAAATCAAAGCAACTTGGACTTAAGTGATTGTTCTACTTTCAGTAAAGGTTTCTGTAAAAAAAATTTTAATTTGCTTCTGTCATTAGTGTAAAATAGGCCAAAGATGTTTGTTTTTTCTACTGTTTTGGGAAGAAAGAGTTTGATGTCTTGAATCGTGTAATAGGAGGCTGTTCCATTCTCTATGACTGAGTTTTCTTGTCTTATAAGTTATAAAGTTGATGTTAATTGTCATGGTCCGAGTTATGCAAGTCAGAGTTGCCAAGTTGGCAAGTTAGTAGTTTGGTTAGCTGGAGTTAGTTGGAAAACTGTTATCAGAATAGTTAGTAGTTGTGAGTAGTTACAAACGAGCAGGAAAAGAATAATCATTCTGAATAAGCAAATGTGTAAGTCTGAAAGATAGCCTTTCCTTCATGAAATACAAGAGGCTTCCTTTGGGAAGAGTTGCCATTTCATTTCCATTACAGTGTTAGGCTGAGAAGAAGATACTTCCTTTAGGAGCTTATCATTGTAATTGTTCTGTGAGAAGTGTCTCTTTGTTGCTGCAGCACATTACAGTAATCCTTCAAGAATATTGACATTTTCAGCATCATGAAAAAAATAAAATCCTGACCTCTGCTACTGATTCTTACTTTTAGTATTAAAATGATCATAATGGTGATGGCTGTGATGAAAATAATATCAATCATATTATTATGATTGTTGTGTCTTTCTTATTGCTTTTCTTTTCGATTCTCAGTTTATGTGAAAATGTCTTCTTCAAGACCCAGCCACTCATCCAGCAATTCAGGACGATCAAGACACAGTGCTAGAATTATTGCTCAGACAACTGTAGATGCAAAGCTACATGCAGATTTTGAGGAGTCAGGTTCTTCCTTTGACTACTCGAGCTCAGTGCGTGCTAGCAGTTCAGTTAGTGGGGATCGGCAACCTAGGTCTGACAAAGTGACCACTGCTTATCTCCATCACATACAGAAAGGCAAGCTGATCCAGTCATTTGGGTGCTTGCTAGCCTTAGATGAGAAAACTTTCAAGGTCATTGCATACAGTGAGAATGCCCCTGAAATGCTGACTATGGTCAGTCATGCAGTCCCAAGTGTTGGGGACTACCCTGTTCTTGGCATAGGAACAGATATAAGGACAATTTTCAGTTCCCCTAGTGCCTCTGCATTGCATAAGGCCCTCGGATTTGGGGAGGTTTCTCTCTTAAATCCCATCTTAGTCCATTGCAAGACCTCTGGAAAGCCTTTTTATGCTATAGTCCACCGGGTAACAGGTAGTTTGATCATTGACTTTGAGCCGGTGAAGCCTTATGAAGTCCCTATGACTGCTGCTGGGGCCCTGCAATCATACAAGCTTGCAGCCAAAGCAATTTCCCGATTGCAGTCTTTACCTAGTGGGAGCCTGGACAGGCTTTGTGATACGATGGTTCAAGAGGTTTTTGAACTCACTGGTTATGACAGGGTGATGGCCTATAAATTTCATGATGATGATCACGGGGAAGTGATCTCTGAGGTTACAAAGCCTGGCCTGGAGCCATATCTGGGCTTGCATTATCCATCCACTGATATACCTCAGGCTTCACGGTTCCTATTTATGAAGAATAAGGTTCGTATGATTGTTGATTGTTGTGCAAAAAATGTGAAGGTGCTTCAAGATGAGAAGCTTTCGTTTGATCTAACATTGTGTGGTTCAACCTTAAGAGCCCCACACAGTTGTCATTTACAATATATGGAGAACATGAATTCCATTGCTTCTCTTGTTATGGCAGTAGTGGTCAATGAGGGGGATGATGAGGTTGGCAGTCCTGATTCTGTGCAGGGTCAAAAGCGAAAGAGGCTCTGGGGTTTAGTAGTATGTCATAACACAACTCCAAGATTTGTTCCTTTCCCTCTCAGGTATGCCTGTGAGTTCCTAGCTCAAGTATTTGCCATCCATGTGAATAAGGAATTGGAGTTGGAAGATCAGATTGTTGAGAAGAACATCCTGCGCACCCAAACGCTGCTGTGTGATATGCTGTTACGAGATGCACCCTTGGGTATTGTGTCACAGACCCCTAATATTATGGATCTAGTGAAATGTGATGGGGCCGTCCTATTATACAAGAACAAGATATGGAGACTTGGATTAACTCCAAGTGACTTCCAGATTCATGACATAGCCTTGTGGCTCTGTGAGTGCCATATGGATTCCACAGGTTTGAGTACAGATAGCCTGTATGACGCAGGGTTCCCTGGGGCTCTTGCTCTTGGTGATGTAGTATGTGGAATGGCAGCTGTGAGGATAACTTCCAAGGACATGATCTTTTGGTTCCGATCCCACACTGCTGCAGAAATTCGATGGGGTGGTGCAAAACATGAACCTAATGAGAAGGATGATGGTTGGAAAATGCACCCTAGATCATCATTCAAGGCTTTCCTTGAAGTTGTCAAGACAAGGAGCTTACCTTGGAAGGACTATGAAATGGATGCAATTCATTCTTTGCAGCTTATTCTGAGGAATGCTTTTAAAGATATTGGAACCTTGGATGTAAACACCAATGCAATCCATATGAGGCTAAGTGACCTAAAAATTGAAGGGATGCAAGAACTGGAAGCAGTGACAGGTGAGATGGTCCGTTTAATTGAAACAGCCACAGTGCCAATATTGGCAGTTGATGTGGATGGATTAGTTAATGGGTGGAATACAAAAATTGCTGAGTTAACTGGCCTTCCGGTTGATGAGGCAATTGGAAAGCATATGCTCACACTCGTGGAAGATTCTTCAACTAGCATGGTGAAAAGGATGTTGGATTTGGCATTGCAAGGTATGTCATAAATTAATCATAACCATAATTTGAAATTTTAGGCATTTTTAGATGTCAAGTCTTACTAGCAATGACCATATACATGTATGCATGTGCATGTGTGCCTGATCACTTAGGCATGTGTATGTTAGCCAGTACCATGCTTGCACATCACATTGGCACAGAAGAATGAGAAAGCATACAATGGCTCTCCTGCCCCCCCTTCTCTCCCTCCCCCTTTATGTTTGTGTGAGAGGGAGTGAGAGAGGAAATGGATATTCATTCACCATTCTTGGAACAGAGACATACTTTTTTTTCTTTTTTTTTTCAGTTTCTAGTCTTCTGTTTGTATTAAGCTCATTCTTTTTCTTTTACTTCTGATCAGGCAAAGAGGAAAAAAACATTCAATTTGAGATAAAAACACATGGTTCTAGGATTGACTCTGGTCCCATCAGCTTAGTTGTGAATGCTTGTGCAAGCAGGGACCTTAGTGAAAATGTTGTGGGGGTATGTTTTGTGGCCCAGGATATCACTGGTCAGAAGAATGTGATGGACAAGTTCACCCGGATCCAAGGTGATTACAAAGCAATTGTACAAAACCCAAACCCATTGATTCCCCCAATATTTGGCACTGATGAATTTGGCTGGTGTTCTGAGTGGAATCCAGCAATGACAAAGTTAACTGGGTGGAAACGAGAGGAGGTAATGGATAAAATGCTGTTGGGGGAGGTTTTTGGGATCAACACGGCCTGTTGCCCTCTCAAGAATCAAGAAGCTTTTGTAAATCTTGGTGTTGTACTCAACCGCGCCATGACAGGTCAGGTATCTGAAAAGGTTCCTTTTGGTTTCTGGGCTCAGGGTGGAAAGTACATAGAATGCCTGCTGTGTGTGAGTAAGAAATTGGACAGCGAGGGCGCAGTCACTGGTGTCTTTTGTTTCTTGCAGCTTGCTAGCCAAGAGCTGCAACAAGCACTTCATGTCCAACGCTTATCAGAACAAACTGCTGTGAAGAGATTGAAAGCATTAGCTTATATTAAAAGGCAGATCCGGAATCCTTTATCTGGTATACTGTTTTCTCGGAAAATGATGGAGGGTACTGAGTTGGGACCAGAACAAAAAAAGCTCCTGCATACCAGTGCCCAGTGCCAGCAGCAGCTCAGCAAAATACTTGATGACATGGATCTTGATAGCATCATCGATGGGTATGATAGAGTCCATTTGTTAAAGAAATTTTTTTTTTTTCCCTATGAAATTCTTGATTGCCGTAAAAGTATAGAAGTTCTGCTTTCAGTTGTCCATTCTGACTGTTGTGTGGTGTGACCTAACAATTCTTTTCTGTCTTCTGATCCCTTGACAGCTACTTAGACCTGGAAATGGTTGAGTTCACTTTGCATGAAGTACTGGTTGCCTCCATTAGTCAAGTCATGATTAAGAGCAATGCCAAGAGTATCCAGATTGTTCATGAGGCAGCAGAAGAGATCATGTCTGAGACCTTATATGGGGATAGTCTTAGGCTTCAACAAGTCTTGGCTGATTTCTTGTCGGTATCAGTTAATTTTATGTCAGGTGGAGGCCAGCTTACTGTTTCAGCAAATTTGACCAAAGATCAGCTAGGACAATCTGTTCATCTTGTGCATCTGGAGCTCAGGTACAGTTTCACGATTGAGTTCATAATATTGATGTTTGAACTAAGACTTAGTATGTAACTTCTACAAGCAAATGGTTCTCTCTCTCTCTCTTCCTCTCTCGCTCTCTCCTCTCTCTAAAAATGAAGGGCGGCTTATGTTACAAATTGAATGCTTATGAGATGCTGAATTACTATATTGGATCAGGGTAACACATGCGGGTGGTGGGATTCCAGAAGGATTACTGAACCAGATGTTTGGAAACGATGGAGAAGTATCTGAAGAAGGCATTAGCCTGTTCATCAGCACAAAACTGGTGAAGCTCATGAATGGAGATGTACAATATCTCAGGGAAGCAGGCAAGACAACCTTCATCATATCTGTGGAACTTGCTGCTGCACATAAATTGAAGTCCTAACAAGACAATTTTCTGTGAAAAAGGATACATATTCTCAAGTGTACAGCCTTTAAGAAATGAGAGTTGAATGTTGTATTTTGATGATGTTGTGTAATTTCAGTTAACTTTAATTTTCTTTGGAACATTTTTATTGCTTTGAACTGTAAATATGCATGTCTCGTTTTGTTCTTTAAATGTTTTTTACCTTGTGATGGATATGCGAAGCGAATAAATGAGAATGTTAAAAGATCGAAGAATGTTGGTGGGTCATTCCCAGAAATTAATTTCATCATAGCATTCACTGCCTAGCTTGAGTCTAATGGCAGGCACATTGGTCTCTCGGACCTTTCATCTTCGTCTTACCTCCAACAACAAATCCAACCATTTCCCCCTTTTGTTCAGTAAGCGTCTCATAGCCATAGCTAAGCCCAACCATTCCAACAACACCACCATCTCTACTTCTTTTTCACTTACACGAAAGCACCATTGCAGAGTCTTCAGCTCCTCCTCCTCCTCCTCACCCAACCCGAACCTCAACTTTAACAACAATCCCCTCGTTGAGTTGCCAGAAATCCGGACCGAGGACATCCACGACTATGCCTTGAAGATGGTCCAGGGTTTGGCAGAAGACGGCTTCATCCCCCACGAAGGGTTCTATTAAAGAGATCGTCCCCCACACCCTGGCCATAGAGCTCTATGCCAATGCGGGTAACACCATGGGCGCTCTCCAGGCCTACTTGCGCATGCTTGCCTCTGGAGTCTACCCGAACAACTTCACCTACAATATTCTCATCAATGCCCTGGTTGCCGACCCCAAATTTACTTTTGAATTAGACAAATAGCCTTCTTTGGGAGAGAATTTACACACCATAACATGCAAATTACAAGTCTGGCCTATAGCTTTGAATTAAGAACACTTTCAAATTATTCACTTTGGTGAAGAATTCTATTAGCTCTTAAAACTAGACCAGTATCACTAAAGTAGTGTCAATTATATACATGTTCATAATAAAAACTTCAGTGTTCTGCAACAAAGTTGTCAGTTTTCTCAAGAATTTGACATGGATTCATATGGATATTACTTGAAGGATTCAAGTTACATAATTATCTATGAAGCATAATTCATAAACCAACAATAACAAAAGATAGATCAAATAAAAAAAAAATTCAAATTACTTGGCAAAGAGAGTGTTGATGACACTTGCAGCCACTAGCCTCTGCTCTTAAACACCTCACTTACAGCCTCATCGTCTGGCTCGAACCCCTTAACCATCATCTCCATCAAGTAATTCTTGGCATCCTTAACAAAATCAGGGTCAGCACCGAGAGCCTTGACGAGAACATTGTAAGTGTACCCGTTGGGGGAGAGAGAAAATTTGAGCATGAACTGGTATGCCTTGAGAGCATCCTCGGCCCTACCGGCATTAGCGTAGGTCTCAATGATGAGGGTGTGATAGGCCACGGAAGTCTGCTCGCTGGGGAGCCCGTCTATGTCGTCTATTGACAAAATGTCGAACATTTTCATGGTATAGTTGGCGAGGTCATTGAGGGTAATCAATTACTCATGCCCAAGGTTTCTTTCTCCTCCTTGTAGAGGGAATGTCAAGGCAGAGAGGGGCTCATTGCCGAACACGGCGTTGAAGGCACTGTGGTCCTCATATTACTTTGGTCCTCACCACTGTGGAGAGGCTATTTCCTAAACCGAAGCCTATATATAGGCTAAGAATAACTTGCATATCCTCGTTATAGGGAATGTGACATCATAGGCAAGAAATAGACAAAAAGAAAAACTTATCCGCTCTCTCTCTCTCTCCTATTTCCCTCTCCACCCTCTTTCTCTATCTCTCTCTTGCATGTGATATCATGTCCCCTTATAATAGAGACATGCAAATTTTTCTCATATAGGCTTAGTACGCTTTGTATTTTTATTCATTCTTCAGTTTAATCAAATGCTTAAGGGTTTGGGCTGACTTTAGGCTTACCACCATTGTAGAACTGAGAAGAAGAAGACTAGAATGATGACAACTAAATAAAAAGCAGGAAGCAGGCCAATGGGACAAAGCAAAATCTGATAATTTTTCCCATGATATTTTTCCTTTGTTTCTTTTAGTTCTACAATAGTTAACTCATGCTATCTCCTTTTGTACCTCATCCGTGTGGAATGAGATTGGTAGAGTCAATCAAATCAGTTTCAGTATCTTAAACTTGAGAATTTCTTAATTGTGTGGAATACTGAGATTGGTACCTCGATCACTAGCTTACATTTAAGAATTTCTTACCTTCACATTTCTTTGCATCATTGACTTGAACCCTCTGATAATTACATCTGATGTTCCAACTATTAAAATAACTTGTATGACTTTTATGCAAAATTTATGACAATGTAAATTCCATATTGAGACTTATGTTCTGTGATCAGGATATTGGATTTAACTATTTAAGTGTTGAGTATACAAATCCTTAAGGGGAAAAATGCTTGGTTCAACAATTAATGTATTAATTTGCTGGGCTTCCAAGTTTCATTATTTATGAGCCCAAACTCATTTACAAAAAGCACTTTTTTAGAAAATCTAGCTTTTAATGAAAGCTACTAGTTAAAAGCACTTTTTACAAAAGCACTCTCAAATAAACCTTTTATGCTAATTGAAAAATCACTTCTTTTTTTCTACTAGAAAATTAACTCAGATCTCTCATCTCTCGCATCTTTCTCTCTTATTTTATTATAATAAAATCAAATTTCTAATCTAAAAAAACTGGGCCGGATGGCCCAAGTTTGTAGTTCAGGGTTTAAGGTTTGGGCTGACTTTAGGCTTACTAGCATTGCAATCCTGCGTGCAGTTGCTGGTTTGTTTGGAATCGTAGACTCCCAGCCACTCCCACAGAGTTGACAGAAACAGAGGGGTGAGAAGAAGAACACTGGAAGACGACGCCGTCTTGTTCATCATTCCTCCAAGACTTCGATTCTAACCAAACAAAGCAACAAGTCCAAGCAAAATCTGAAGCTTGGGTTTCAATGAAGATTAAGATTAAGGGGCTTTCGTTCCCCGCCGAGAACCCTCCGATATCGGTGATTGCTGCGGCAAAGCTCGCCGGAGTTTCTCTCCCCACCGACGCCTCTCTCGCTCCTGATTCTCCTCCCCTTTTACAGTTGTCCAATGGGTAAATCCCTATCCCTAAATTCCTTTGCATTAGTTTCTGTTTTGAAGGTTTACATCTGCCCTTGCTTGAATGTATAAATGTATTCACTCATCTTCCATTTTAGGCTGAAATTGCGTGGAACCTTTGTACTTCTTCGTTATATTGGCGGTGATGCTAATTTCTATGGTAAGGATAGATTAGAAGCTGCCCAGATTGATGAGTGGCTTGAGTACGCTCCTGTGCTCTCGTTGGGTTCTGCGTTTGAGAATGCTTGCAAGCATTTGGATGAATATTTGGGAAGCCGTACTTTTTTCGTAGCTCATTCTTTTTCGATTGCCGATATAGCAATCTGGTCAGGTCTTGCAGGTATAGCTTTGCTTCTCTCACACTACCCCTTTCTCTCATTTCAACACGAGTTTTATGGGTGCCTCATGAGAACTACTCCATTTTTTGAATGATTTGAAGTGTGATTTCTTTCCTCCCCTAAATCCCACCCTTTGTGATTTGTAATGTCTACTTTATGTGGTATGATATTGAATAATGGAAATCAATGGCCATTTCCAAGTGTAAGCATGGTGCCATCATCAACCCACCTCCATGGTGCAATCTGAGCTTAATTAATGCCAAATCAAATTACTGTGGTGATGGAACTCATTACCGAGCAGTTGGTGTATAAAATTTGAAAAGTGTTTCTTTCACATCTGTGATAATATTGATACTAACTTTGGTGGAGCACAGTGCCAGCTTAGTTATATGCCTAATTGAAAGTTCGTTGAATTATACTTTTGGTTTTTAGGACTCAATTTCCTTGACATATTTTTGTATCATATTTATTATTCCTAAATTGTGTTTATTGAGTATTTTTATTAGATAATTATATCTTAGCTAACCATCTTGTATAGCAGTTCCACATTCATTAGAGAGATAATCCACAAATAATTAACTATCCGACAGAAAATAACTAATAGAGATGGTACATATAACATGTAGAAAAACTAAATTAAAGAAGGCTAAGAGCTAAATAGAGATAAAAACTAAGAAGTGCCTAGGCCACATTGGTTTGGACTTTGGAGTACCTTGCAGATGCTCTTAGAAGGCTAAGAAAAACATGAATAAAAGGAAAGAAACAAAAGTTGGTTCAACCAATTAGGGCCCCCGCCTCTTGTGTTTCTGTCACCTTGTAAGAATTGGAAACTTGAGTCTTGGTTAGTTGCGTTGTGAAGTTTAGGCAGAAGAAGGAAAATAAACACAGTGGTCTAGCTAGGATTTCTCAAAAGAAGGATCTTCTTAGGAGACCCTTTATCGTTTATTTTGGATAGTTATAGAGAATTAAAATAATGAAGGGCAAAGTCCTAAGGAGCTGTTATTTTACTGTCTTGATTGGATAATTGATCATCAAACTATGGGCTTTTTTGGAGATGCTTAACACTCTATGCTTAGCAGGAACTGGTCAAAGATGGGAAAGTTTGAGGAAGTCGAAGAAGTACCAAAATCTTTCTCGGTGGTTCAATTCGATATTGGCACAATATGGTGATACCCTGAATGAAGTTACAACTATGTATGTTGGCAAAAGAGGCTTTGGAAAGCCAACAGCAACTAAATCGAAAGACAGTCCAGTCAATCAGCAATCAAAGAGTGTAGATGGAGATGTATCTGAGAAAAGTAAAGGAGGAAGCAAGCCAACATTTGAAGTAGATCTTCCAGAAGCTGAGGTTGGAAAGGTTCGACTGAGATTTGCGCCAGAACCCAGTGGTTATCTTCACATTGGGCACTCAAAAGCAGCTTTGTTGAATCAGTATTTTGCTCAACGGTATCAAGGTCAGCTTATTGTGCGATTTGATGATACAAATCCGGCTAAAGAAAGTAATGAGTTTGTGGATAATCTTCTCAAGGATATTGAGACTTTGGGTATCAAGTATGAAACAGTTACCTATACTTCGGATTACTTCCCTAAGTTAATGGAAATGGCTGAGAATTTGATTCGCCAGGGTAAAGCATATGTTGATGATACACCACGTGAGGAGATGCAGAAAGAAAGGATGGATGGCATTGAATCAAAATGTAGAAACAACAGTGTAGAGGAAAATTTAAAATTATGGAAGGAAATGATTGCAGGTTCCGAGAGGGGTCTTCAGTGCTGTGTCCGTGGGAAGCTGGATATGCAGGACCCAAACAAATCTCTTCGAGATCCAGTTTATTATCGTTGCAATCCAATGCCACATCATAGGATTGGGTCCATGTACAAGGTATACCCAACCTATGATTTTGCTTGCCCATTTGTTGATTCTATAGAAGGTATAACACATGCACTTCGATCTAGTGAGTATCACGATCGCAATGCTCAGTACTACCGAATTCAAGAGGATATGGGGCTGAGAAAAGTGCATATCTATGAGTTTAGTAGGTTGAACATGGTTTATACACTTCTCAGCAAGCGCAAGCTTTTGTGGTTCGTTCAAAATGAGAAGGTCAATGGATGGGATGATCCTCGTTTTCCAACTGTTCAAGGAATTGTGCGTAGAGGCCTCAAAGTTGAAGCATTGATACAGTTCATTCTGGAGCAGGTAAGACACTAGTCTTATCTTATTAAACCTTACCTGCTACATGCCAAGTGTGGTTGTAAAACCATAGTTGGATCTCCTAATGTAATATGTTTGGGGCATATGCATTCACTCTCTATATGATTGACTTAGGCAAGAACCATTTTGATTATAAATATAATGCCTGCCCAATGCGTCTTTTGTCCTTGGCTTACACCAATTTTTTCTCCTCAGTTGGTACTAGTTTATATTTAGAAAATGAGAATTTTTTGTTGATCCAGACTTATAAAAGGTTTAATTTTATAACTGATTTTTATATTGTTATGGTTTATAGGGGGCTTCCAAAAATCTGAATCTCATGGAATGGGACAAACTCTGGACAATTAATAAGAAGATAATCGATCCTGTATGTCCTAGACATACTGCTGTTGTTGAAGAGAGATGTGTGTTGTTCACCCTGACTAATGGTCCTGAGAAACCATTCGTCCGCATCATTCCTAGGCATAAGAAGTATGAAGGAGCTGGAGAGAAGGCAACAACATACACAAGGAGGATATGGCTAGACCATGCTGATGCAGAGTCCATTGCAGTGGATGAGGAAGTAACCTTGATGGATTGGGGGAATGCCATAGTTAAGAAAATTGAGAAAGACCAAGATGGAAATCTCGCACTCACAGGGGTTTTGCATCTTGAGGGATCTGTCAAGACTACAAAGTTGAAGCTTACCTGGCTGCCTGAAACAGATGAACTAGTTAAGCTCTCATTGATGGAGTTTGATTATCTGATAACAAAGAAGAAGGTATGTGCCAGTCAACAAGTGTAAAGTTTTTACATCTTAGCATATTATTTATTAATATATAGAACTAAAAATGCTTGGAGGTGTTTAATCTGTGGATAGTAAAAATGCCTTTGATTTTCTTTTCATAAAGATATAAAGGAAACTTGGGGTTTTGGATAGCAGAATATGGATTAACAACCATATGGACCTTAATTCAGCGATTAGTACCAAGAGAATTCCTTATGATCTCTTTTAAAAGGCATATGGTGTCAAAGCCTCACATGTACACAGTCTGATATTTCAAAAACATGACAAAGGATGCTTCATATGTGTTCCTGTAAATGTAGTGTATGGAACATGGGCATGTTTATGGTGGATGGTATTTGAATTATTGTCAAAAATCATATTATAACATTCTATGATAAATGTTAATAATAAAAGACTGATCTTAGTAAAAGTGCATTATTTGGGTGCATTAGTTGCGTGTGTTCTAGAGAATTATGATCCTGAGGCCGGGGTGGTGGTGGTGGTCTCAGATTCTAGGAGAACCTCTGCGGTGGGTTCGGACTGTTCTGTCCAGGTCGAAATTGAGAGTGGGGTGCCTGAAATTAAGGTGCATTTGGATAAAGTAGAAAGAGACTGTAGGATTTGTCATCTGGGTTTGCAGAGTAATAGCCATGAATCTGGGGCTCCTATTGAATTGGGTTGTTCTTGCAAGGAAGATTTGGCTGCTGCCCACAAGAACTGTGCTGAAGCCTGGTTCAAGATTAAGGGAAACAATGATTAAGTGAGTAAAAGCCTAGCCTTTTCTTTTTCTCTTTTTTTTTTTGGGAGTGTTTTTGGTAACTTTTAGATACCCACTTGGGCAGTTCTTAGCATTATGCAAGTTTATATCTTTTACTGGTTATAGATGATTTGCTTTGATAAAGTCAGTCTGTGAATTCCAAGCTTAGTAGTTGTCCTTAATTGATTGAGATTTTTTTGGTTTCTTAAAGTTGAAAGAATTCTCGTAATAGTTGGACGATATAGAAGGCTTATTAGACATAGAAGCTGCAGGTACAAAACTTGTGCTTAAAACAACAGGGAAAGTAAAGAAGATTATTTAAAGAGGGCAATGGACAAAGTAAAGCAAAGGGTAAAGCATTAAATGTGTCCAAGTACAAATGAGAATTCTATGCTTCCCTGTCCTTTCTGGGAGTTGAGCAATCTCTCTACTGTTCTGTTCCTTTCTGATTTTCTTTCTTTCTCTTTATGAAAGTGGGGATTTGACCTCTTATTGATGTTCCCAATACATTTATCTTGGCAAAAGATTGTTGCCTGCCGACGCACTAAATAACGTATAATTTCCTGTGTGCATATTCATTGTTTACTATTCATCCAACATGCTCAGTGACAAATGACTTTTCATATACACATAGTTTGAGTATGACTGATACAAAATTATTGGCCCAAAGTCTTTGATTCAAAATAATAAAGCTTTTGGCTGATTGTCATGTGTCATAATTCATAAGGGTTTATATGAATGTTTCACACTCTATGCATGTTTCAATAATTGAAGTTCAACTTCTCTGGGTGCCTGAGCAGTTTAGGCATGCGAATGTGGCAGTTCTGTGTATGATGGTTTTTCGCTTATCTGTGGTTAGCTGATTATGTTGTTAAAGAGTGGTATGTACTATGTACAGTCAAAATTTTCAGTTGGTTTTTGTAACTTGTGAATTGCAGATTGAAGAAGGAGAGGATTTCCTTGATGTGCTTAATCCATGTACCGAAAAGGAGACTGCAGCCCTTGGGGATTCCAACATGCGAAATCTTAAGCGCGGAGAGATATTGCAACTTGAGAGAAAAGGATATTTCAGATGCGATGTTCCCTACGTCAGGCCTTCAAAGCCTATAGTTCTATTTGCAATCCCAGATGGCAGGCAGCAGACCTCGTCGAAGTAAAACCTTTCGCGTTTTAGTTTGTTTCTGTTATGTTGTTCCAGGATATGTTGACTGCATTAAGGATTGTTGCTTTCATCTGGATTTACTACTTTTTATTTGTAAGGGGATAATAGAAGTTTTATATCATACTTCGACCAACCAAAGCATGGTTTTAACTTTTCAGTTGTATTAGTCTTCTGTTTACAATGTTTGGCAATTTTAGATGGTTTTGTTCGAATACCAGCTTGCGAAGTTACTGTCAGCTTAGAACTTTTGGCAAAAGTTTGCAGCTTAAAGCTGCCTTTTCCCTCATGCCAAATATGGGTTGAATGAAATATAAACATTTGTTTTTTCTTTTTGCTTGAATTGGCCCTCACTTTGCAATGACATGATTAGTTGATTTGCTTCCACTCTATCTATGATTTATATATAGACCCATGCTTTACTGCCAGCTTTCTGGGTAATTCAAATGGAAAGTAAAGACAAGTAAAACAAAAGGCCAATACGTTTTCTTTTCTTTCTTTATTTTTTGGCTAAAACAAAGGAATACGTTTGGTAGTGACATGCAATTATGTTGTACTTTTCTTTATTTTTTGGCTGAAACAGAGGAATACGTTTGGTAGTAATTTGTATTACTAGTTCGCAACTAATATAATTCGCATATTATATTTAACAATAGCTATGAATAGTGTAATTTGGAACACAATCATGATTTTAAAATAGAATAATTTGTTTTAGGATGTTATTTTATCATATCTAAAGCTTGTAATATATTGAATGATCATCTGTCCTCTCATTGTTTGATGTGATGAGAAGTGGTCCTCTTTGTGTCGTCTTTTTGCCTTAAAGAAAACATAGTATCCACCTAATCGCTACTAACTCTGCTGATATTCTTTATCTATATGTGCTTCTATGACCTTATGTTCATGTATTTAAATAGGTAATTGCATGTATGGCCAAAAATAAAAAATAGGTAGTTGCATGTGTGTATATAAAATGTTTGAACTGGATGGGCTTTTCATTTTTTTGGGGGGGTTGGTGTTTGATGTTTCCTACATAGCTTGGTGCATGGGACCCTTTTATCAAAGTGATTGAGCCAAAAGAGAGTTATGATTAATAAGTTGGAACAAAGGTAAAAATAATTTTTGTATATTTTTATTTTTGGTTAGGAAGTAGACCAAAAAAAATTTAGGAAGTTGACCAAAAATGAAGACATTATCATTTCAGATTAGGTAGGCAGCTGTGTTCTGAAGACTTGAAGGGAGTTATTATCAACCACCAAAAGAACAAAAGTTACGAAAATACAATTACATGTAAACAATTTTGCAGTAACCACCAGAATAACAAAAACACAAACATGTAAACAATTTTAGATTATCAAAGAAAGAAAATAAAATGTCCACCACCCCACTTTCTTCTTATGAATTATGACACATCTCATCAAATGGTAAGACAAACAGAACCATGGATAAAGCCTCTATGCCTTGGGAGCAAACCTTGACTTGATTTTCTTAATCTCCTTGGTACCAACCTGGAATGTCGCAGTCAACACATTATCCGGAACCTCTGGTGTGGCGGCAAACAATGTGGCGCCAATGGACTGCGCGCCGGGCAACTGAGAGTTGAATCCGGCAACCACAGCAGCAGGCACCTTCCCATTGTTCTTCTGGAAGTGAACCAACCCCTTTGGGAACACAAACACTTCACCCTTCTTGATGATCTTGGTTATGAGCTTGTTTGCAGTGGTTATGAATCCAACATCCAATTCACCTTCAAGAACAAACACTATCTCTGTGGCACGAGGGTGAGTGTGAGGTGGGTTAATGCCACCAGGGGCATAGTCAATTCGTGCGAGGGAGACGCCGAGGGTGTTGAGGCCTGGGATCTTCTGAACATTGGCTGCAGTCACCAGTGAGCCAAAGGTGTTGTTGGTGAGTCCTGGCTTTGCAATTCCAGCAAAGAAGAAGTCCTCTGCAGTTGCATTTGCTGCATCCTTACAGGTGAACCCATTGACTTTGGTCCCTGTTTATTTATTGCACACAATTCACTTTGGATCAAAATTTGTAGCAAAACTTGTACTAATTTTTATAAACCATGAATTGGGTTTTCTTAATCATGTTCCAAAGTGTTGTAGGGGCTCAATGTGCTTCATTGTTGGGGCCAAAAAAAGGCCATGATTAATTGATTACTAGCCTCAACAGCAATAATGAAAAGATAATCATATTCATAGCTAGCTAAAATATTGACACAGCTGCAATTTGCAGAAAATATGAAACTAATAAAGAAATATCAATCTTCAAGATACATAAACAGTTCCTAGGGCAAAGCCAAAAAGGAAGAACAGGTCCACCTGTAATAATTGAGGAGAAAAAGAAACACAAATATCTGAACTGTTCACATGCTTTAGTCCTTTTTTACATGATTTTCTGTGTTCACCTTTAGTTTTAGCACTAAGCCCCGAATCATTGGAATAAAAATGAAGAAATGTCTTGAAGAAGAGTTCCCAAATATCTTGAAGCAACACAAATATCTTGAAAGTTTTAAGGAGTTACCTGCAGCGAGGTCAGCAACACAAATATCTTGAAGCAAGTCTGGATCAGCAGCAGAGTTCCCAAAGACCATGGCAAAAGTCACCAAAAACAGTGCCAAGATAGCCGCCATGGTTGTTGTTGTTGTTAAAGAAAGAGAGAAAAGTACTAGAGAGGACCAAAAGAAAGAACCAGAATATGAATGAAAAGCAAGTGACAGGTCGAGTGGGTATTTATAGCAGCAAAGAGTGGTTGAATGTTGAAGCCTTGAAGGTGATATTGTCGTTTCGATAGCTGGTAATATTTGTTGTTGTAGTTGTTGTGAATGTAAAGCATGAGGCATGCCTTGTTTTAGTTCTTAGACCCAAAGCAAAGTCATCACATTGCATCAAGCTTGCCTTGCCTTGCCTTGCCTTGACCATCTCTTTGATTTGGGAGCGTTGACCCCATTTGTGGCCCTTGCGCGTCCAGCGGATCTGACCCACATAGATTTCTTTTTTTTTTTTGGCTTAAATATTTTTTTAAAATTTTTATTCTTATTTTTATGCTTATAACTAAAACTAAAAGATAAATCCTACGCACGATTTTTCCCAACATAATTGTCCATTGTCCAATTCTATGGCTCTATGCATTCTCTATGTGTTATGATTTTATTGGACCCCTGAGCATCACGCACTTTCACATTCTTCTTTATTAAACAAAAGAAATGTATGCAATTGTTTTTGGGTAATTGGGTAGCCGTACTCTTTTGCTTTGCTTTGCTTTGTTGTCTTCTCAATCAATATCGATAATGTCACTAAATTTATTTTAAAAAATGTGACTGCATTTTATTTATTTAAATCCCATTCACTTCTAATAAATAAGATAGTATTATAGTAACATGTATAATGAGAATTCTTACCTCTCAAGTACATGCCTACTTTTTTAAGTTTTACTTTTTTTTTTGATAGAAACTTTTTTAAGTTTTACTTTTTTTTTTTATAGAAACTTTTTTAAGTTCTACTTGGTCATTGTTTTTCAGAATGTTTAATACATTTTCTAAGTTGCAACCAATAATTGAGAAGCTTGAGCTCTCTGAGTTATTTTCATAAACATTAAGTATTTGTAATTAAGTGGTATTTTTTTTTTTTGCCAAATAAAAAGGCTATGTGCTACCTCATTGTGTAATTGACCATTTACAAAATATGGATCTAATCCTCCCCTAAAGGTAAGAAATTTTGCATAGTTTGACCCATTCAAGGTGAAATATGGGGTTGCTCCCTCAGCAAAATTGGGATAAAGTTGAGCTAAAAGATTTTGATTCAAGATAAATTTACGAGGAAGTGAAATCTTTTTAGGATCTACTCCAGCATTTAGAAATTGATTAATTGGTAAAGATAAAGGTATTTGATGTTAATTTATTCTGAATTTTCAGACAACACATCAAATTGTGAAACTTCCTTCACTCTATCATATTGTTTAATTAGGTCCTCCATTGTTTTAGTCACACTGTCTATCTTTCTCTTCTTACTTTGTCTTCTTTTGGAGGTTTCTTCCGACAATGGCTTTTCTGTTATTTGCTACGTTGCTTTGCCTTTGCAATATAGTCAGTCATATTTGTAATCAGCTGTGTGCTTGGTTGAAGGGTCTCCATCTCCAATTAACCTCATCAATCAAATTTTCATCACCAAGCTCCTTGCACCTACAAACTCCCAAGAGCATGTGCTTGTTTTGGGCCATATTATTATATGTCAGTATGAATTAGCCTTCACATGTGGTGGAATTAATTATATATTTTAGAAAATAGCTAGAGACCATTGACTTTGAGAATACTCTTCGGGTTTACTCCTAATAAGAAATCAAAGATAATGCAATGGGCGTGTTTGGAAATTTGCAAATGCATAATGGTCTAAGACTGAGAGGAAATTAATGCAATTTGGGTGACACTGATTCTTGCCATAAGACAAGGAAAGAATGAAGGAGTTGGTAAATGTAACATCCATAGGAATATCCCCCATCGCTCATAAAGAGACTCACCCCTCAAATTAATTCCTTGCATGGAAGGTTGCCATTGTTGTTTGGTTGATTCGGAAGCTAATTAGACTAAACCTACACCTAGTGGGGTCTCACAAACCCCTTTATAATTAGGTACTCCATTGTTTTAGTCACTCTTTATTCTTACACTCACTCAATTTGTCCTCTTTTGGAGGTTGCTTCCAACAATGGCTTTTCTGTCATCTGTTTTTACAATAGAATCAGTCATATTTGCAATTTGCTGTTCTTGGTTTATGGTTGAAGGGTCTCCATCTCCAAGCTCATCAATCAATTTTTCATCACCAAGCTCTCCTTGCAGTGTACATTTAAATACAAACTCTCCCAAAAGGATATGCCTGTTTTCGTCCATATTTGTATATATATGCCAACATTAGCCTTCGCATGTGGTGGAATTTATATGTTTGGAAAATAGCCAGAGGCCATTGACTTTGAGAATATTAGTTTAGGGTTTACTCATAAGTAATCAAGATAATGCAATGGGTATGTTTGGAAATTTCGAAATGCAGAATGGTCTATAACATACTGAGAGGAAGAGTAATGCCATATTCTTTGTGATGACAAAAGACAGAGAAAACTAAAAAGAGGGCAGGACTCAAGAGGTGAAGCCCATCACATAGTTTTGGAAGAAAAGCTTGTGAACCAAAGGATTGAAGGGAAGTTGTCAAGATGGGAACTTTTAACAAAATTACAGTGTGCGGCAATGCGAATGCAGCTAATTAATTGAAAACTCATGATGAGGAGGATCATGTTACTTGTTGCGTTTGATTTTGCGAGTAATTCTGATTTTATTCATAAAAATGAATTTAATATTCAAGTCAATAACTAATTGTCATTCCTACTCTGATGGGTGATGAGTGTGACCCATAGACATTTGAAAACAGTTGGCCTTCCAACACCCAATACCAATAGGACTGGATGAGGATGAGGATTGGAACATAAGGAATCTTTTTGAGTAAACTGTTAAAAAATAAAGAGGCCATAGTGATGTGTTCTTGCAGACTGGAATTTGAACTTCCAAAGTCTACATTATAAGAGAAACCAATGTGGACATCTGCCTAATTGTGCTCATTTTATTTGAACCATTTAGTCACCAATAGTCTTTACATGAACATAATCCACCCTTGAAGTGATGAAACCGAGCTCGATCCCTAACGATTATTTCTCGATTAAATGCTTGGGAAACAAATTTTGTAAATGAATGGCAATCTTTGCAGACTCTCAGGTTCTTTACTATCCGTAAACATGTCCCTTCTGTGGTTCTTGCCAGGCCATAAGCAATTGCCAGTTTCTCACTGTGACATGAACTGGAAGTCTCCAAACACTCTGTGTCTGTAGAGGTAAATTCTGTCACTGTGACAAGAGACTTCTCTTCCACATAACCATGCAAAGCAGCTTGATGGACTACCACTCTCAATTTCTGATAAATTTCATTAGCATCTGGATGCGACTTGTCATCTACAACAAATTTGTGAACCTGATCACCAAGTTCAATCCAGCTCCAACCAGGAGTGGTCTTTACTCTCTGGGTTTTAATCAATTTTCTCATCCTTGCAACACCATCTGCATCTTTTGCTCTGAAATAAATCGTAGCAAGAAGTACGTAGTCCCCTGCATTTGATGAGCCTAGCTGGATTAGATTCCTCATGGCAATTTCTCCAATTCCCACATTCTTATGAATCTTGCAAGAGCCTAGCAGAGTCCGCCAAAGGACTGGATCATCGTGGGCACGCGATGTCCTAATAACTTCGAGCGCCTTTTCGAGCATCCCAGCTCGGCCAAACAGATCCACCAGGCACCCATAATGCTTAATTCCAGGCTTGATATTGAACTTGGAGCTCATGACATGGAAGTACTCAACACCCTTCTCTACTAAGCCTTGGTGACTGCATCCACACAACAAACCAAGAAATGTGATGGAATTTGGCTGGACTCCAGCCATCAACATCTGTCCAAAAAAAGAGATAGCTTCATCCCCACGACCGTGTACTCCATACCCAACAATCATGGAGTTCCAAGTAAAAACATCCCGCTTCCTCATCCTTTCAAAGACACAAAGAGCACCATCCAAGTTACCACATTTGGCATACATATCTATAAGCGCATTCCCAACATAAACATTTCCCAGCAACCCCTTCTCACGAGCTATTCTATGCATTTTAGCTCCTGTGTTCAACGCACCCAAGTGAGCACAAGACGAAAGCAAGCCAACAAGCGTAAACCCATCAAGATCCACATCTTCATTTCTCATAAGATTGTACATCCTCAAGGCCTCGTGATGAAGACCCGCTTGAGAGTAGCAAGAAATCATAGAATTCCAAGCAACCAAGTCTCTTTCAGGTATATCATCGAATACCCTCTGTGCATTCTCAATCGAACCATTCGCAGCATACGATCTTATAAGATTGGTGCAAACAACAACATCGCTCTCATACCCACATCGGACTACAAACCCATGAACCTCTTTGCACTTGTTCTGGGCCTTAACTCTCTCGCAAGCCTTGAGCACAAACGAGAAAGTGAAGGTGTCGGGACGAGAATCAGAAGCAGATGAGAGCATGTGATTGTAGTAAAAAATGGCGGGAAGAGGAGATGGGCTTTGGGAAAAGCCTCTGATGATGGAATTCCAGGCTTGGGTTTGTGGGTTTTGGATGTAATGATGGAAGAGAAGGCGAGCGTAGGCTAAGCAGCCTGAGAAGGAGACAGCACAGAAGTTGAGCAGTTTGTTTGAAATGGTGGGGTGGTGTTGAAGACCGTTGGTGATGATGTGGCCATGGATTTTTTTGAGCCTTTTGAGGCTGTTGCATCCTTGCAAGAGGACTAGAATGGCTTTGCTTTTTGATGTTTCGAACACATCGTGTGTTGAAGGCTGCGATGGTAGCATCTCATGGAACCGTCGTGGTGGGTGGTGGCGGGTTGTACTGTATTTCCTCTTTTTTTTTTGGTTTCCCATGTTGTTCGGTTTGAGCCTTCTGTAGTAGGGATTGGGCCTATGTTGTTCGGTTTGGGCCTTCTGTAGTTGGGATTGGGCCTCTCTTGGCCCTTCTGTAGTTGAGAGAGAGAGAGAGAGAGAGAGAGAGAGAGAAACGGTGGTGGAGACGACCCTGAGGTGGGATGGAAGGGGTGGGGGTACTAATTTCAGAGTTTTTTTTTTTGTTAATTAAGGACAAAATTGAAAGAAATGAAATCGGGGTGTGTAATGAGAAGTGTTCATTTAGAACTACTCAAGTTGTTATAAGCAAAGCATAGAAGAATAGTTCAGTTAAGTTGATAGACTAAAGGCATAAAATTCCATTTATAAATAATTCAAATTGAAATTTAAGCAGAAAGCAGAAGCCCAAAAGTCAAAACATTACATCAATCATCCAAAAATCAACCAAAATCTTTCAATCCTATCCTAACATATGAAAACGTAGGGATGAGTGCACCAAAACTGGGGTAATCTGAGGGAGCCTGTTCAACTGATCACAATGCAATTGGCACAACTCATCTATTTTGAGGTTATAATGCCAATTCTACTTTTTCTTTCTACCACCACCACCAGCCTTTGACTTTTTGTTAGCAGTTCCTTTAGCAGTGTTCTGCGGTGTTTCCTGCCACAAGAATAAACAAATATTGAATCTCCAGAAATAAACAATTTCAAGGATTCAGAACTTCAAAATGCAGGAACTAGATTCAAATAAAGAAAAACCTGATCTTAGAGTATTTCCAGCAGATATAGATATATAAATAAAAAAAGTAACAGAATTATAGAAGGACAAGAATATACAGTCCTATAAAAATTAAAATAATTAAAAAATACATGGCTGCATAGAATAGTTTAACATGGCACAAATGCTCGAATAGGATAGTTTTGCTGCATAGTTTATCATGAAAGCTTTGCAGCCTTCAACCTAACCTGCAGACAACCTTTTCTTAAAAGTCTATGGGTGCTGTGATGGACATGTCAAGTGCATTTGTGACAGAGAACCAGCAAAGGCAAAATAAAAAAGTGATAAATTCAGTGTGAAAGGGCTTCACAGGGAACTATTTAGGCTAATTGCTACAGCTTGAGTCCAAGAAGCTAGAACTTAAAAAACGTCAATTACAAGTTTTCATCCAGTTCCCCGTTTCTAGTTGTGGCAAAATATGATAGAAACAATCAATTTTTCATACGATACTCATAATATAAATTAAATGAAATAGGAATAATCACAGGTTCTCTCTGAAAGTTCCCCAAGGTTTTTGGGATTCATGTGCCGAAACAGACAACTCTGGATAATGGTGTGAAGTGCTTGGAGCCCGAATTGAGAATTGGCAGGCTTAGACTGCCAATGACATTGGGCGTGGATGAATTACAATCTTGCAGAGAGAACATCTTATGCTTGATTGCTTGTTTGGGAGACCTAATCACACATTTGCTTTCCTGTCATCCAATGTAGCAATAAATTATGACAACCTGTCCGGCCTTTTTCAAATTTTTCATGAGTTATGGAGGAAAAGGTGATCTGACAGAAACGGGTTTAAAATAAAAGGGAGGGGAGGGTAGGAATTAAAGCTTCAAAGCAACAAGCAGTGGTCAGACAGACGTTTCAAATTATTTACACTTTCAGCATAAGCATATTGCTTGCAGCCTTACAAGATGCAAGTTCATAGTAGTGATGAGTTGAGACCAAAAATGAACTCTTTAAGGACCAATAAAACACAGAGAAATGTGTAATGCAGATAAAAGGATATAAGCAACTAATGTAGGCCAAGACATGATAAAGAAAATTAACAATCTAACCCCAGAATACAGAACCAGCGTGAGAATGCAGAAGAGTGTTGTCTACCTCTAACCCCAGAATATAAGCATGGAGAAGAAAGAATGGAAGCTTAAAATGCTTAATGGAACCATACCTTCCGTTTAATGGGTACAGATGGGTTAGCAGTTGGCTTGAAAAATGATTCTAGTCTGTAATGATAAAATGAATAACCCATTAGAGCCCAATAAAGAAGGAATTCATGAATCCATATCTATTCGTGCCAGAATCACTTACCTGCCCTGTGATGACTTGTTCTTTGCTGCTTTAATTTTTTCAATTGCCTAACCAAAAGAGAAATCAAGATAAATAAAGCTTGCATGCTACTGAAAAAGAAGCAACATGAACTAAAAAAAAGCCTGTGATACTGATGAGTTGGAGCACACCTTTGTCACTCTGTCACTGTTGAATCCATTTTCATTGACCAGAAAAGAGATAAGTCCCTGTAAAAATGACAATACAATTTAAGTACCTTAACATGCAAGAGTCAAAACAAGATGATACATCATCGTAATTTTCAACTGGGCATTTACTTCTTCATCTGGGCCAGTCCATTTAATCTCAAGTTGCTCTTCATCAGTTAAAGCAACTGGTTCCTTAAAAAGCCGCCGAGCCTCTTGATATGGCCAATCCTCTGGTATATGGTACCTGAAGATCGAAAAAAAAATATATTACTACAAAACAAAACTGGTCAATATATGCACAAAGAAGCACATACCCATAACCAATACAAATTCATTCTTCATAAACTAGGAAGCCTCACTGAGTAGTGGTGATAATAAAGACTTGTAGACAGCATTGATGTGATAATACTCATTAAGGATGGCACTGAAATTTCAAGGATAGAACACCCAAGTGATCGGGTGGTAACATTAGGAATAATTTGATGTAATAATCCCATGTAATAACATGAGATAAGAATCAGTACTGAACATATTTTCACCATCACTTGAAATATTATATTACAATTATAGTAATCATTATTTGGTCATGAATTAAACTTTTAGATGGTTCCTAATTTTGAAAAGCCAGATTAATGAACCGAGTCCATTAAAATCATTATACACTGTCACACATATGAAACACAAGTGCAACCATTTAGAAATATAATTCAAGCTGAAAATAAGATAAACCTCTCTTTGTTTATGTTCTCCAGTATATTCTCTATGGAGCCATGTTGACGGATGAGCTTCAAAGCTGTCTGTCCTCCAATCCCTGTAGTGTAGATTTATAAGGTAACGAAAACTGGATGCATAGCTAAAATTTCAAGTCAACTACGTAAACAAGTTTCAATATCTTATATCACAGAAAGATCAGGTCAGAAACTGAATTTGAAGATCTATGTACCTCGAATGCTGTCACAATAATCGCATCCGGAAAGAATGCACAAGTCAATGAATTGATCCATAGTAAGATTTAGGCCCTCCAAAACCTAAACAAGATCATCACTAAAACACTGAATCATATATTAGGCAACCATGACAGCCTTTAAAGTTGTAAGCACCTTAGCAACTTCGAATTCCATGACTGGGATTTTTCTGGAGCTAGGATCCATCAAATGGCGAAGAAATCTAGGAGCTCCAAATGTTAGGGAATCCATGTCTTCAGAGGCCACAGCATAAACCTGTAATACATAAAAGTTTACTTATTAAAGTATATCACAATGGACATGTTCCAGTCATGGAAAGAAATGATGCCTATTATTAAAGAAGATTAGATGACATAAATACCCCATCTGGAATGAAGCCATTTTGAAAATGGGATCATCAACACATTTGATGTACAAATGAAAAACATAAAGTTATCCTTATAAGATTACTTAAACAACTTATAACAAGCTGAGAGATACTTGCCTTTCCTGCTTTGCAAAGTGCAGCACACTGTGCCTCTGCTTCTGAGGGAGCCTGTGAAAATCAATACACGCCAAGTATGAAAAACATTCATATCTGTGCACAAACTTAATTCACATCTGCAACAGCTTACTTAACAAGTTAAAATATCTTATGTCCCACCTCAACTACAGGCACACCCATGAGCCTTAAAAGTCTTCTGCAGTCTTCATTGTGCTGCTTTGTCACCTGTCAAGACAAGAAGCACATAACCTCAAACCTTCTATTTGTCATGTAACAGTTTTAACTTTTAAGTGCTGAAGTTCTGTCACAGTGATTATGATTGAAGATAGTACTAAAGAAGTACAAGCAAGTAAACCACCTTTACTGTCCGTTTACTGTATTTCTCAATGTCTTCCTTATTGCCAGTCTGCAATGAGTCAATGACAAGAAAAGATAGCTGTGAAATACATTTTCTGGTTTCTTAAAATTTCAAATCAAAAGTCAGAAATAATATAAACGTACTGCCACGGCCTCTGCCAAATCTTCAGTAGCATCTTCTCTCTTTGAGTAACTGCATAACAATTTTCAATATGACAAGCATTATAGGACAAATGCATTGATAAGTAGCCATGGTTAAGGAATTAGGCAATACGAAAGCTACCGCTTTGCCAGCTCTTGTTTTTTCAAATCTGGAGGCTTCCCATCAAAAACATAGCTGCAACCAAATTTTAACAAGAAACTTGTCATTCCAGCTTTTGGGTTGGATAGTTCAGTAAGAGGGACAGTCTGAATACTATAAAAACCAAAACTAAGGGTAAGAACAAATTACACTGGCTTAATTCCAGCTTCCAGAAGCCTAATCGTCCGTGAAAACATGCCTTGCAGATGACTACAATGAACCCAGAGAAATAAAACCCATGTCATTATTCGCAAAAGCAAAGGCTTTTAGCCAAAACTCTCCTAAGAAAATTATCAATCCAAACCATAATCAAACTTAATTTTGAGCCAAATCCCACTAAAATTGGCTTATGTCACTGAAAGCAAAGAACTTTAGTAAAGAGTACCTAGTAACTTCACCAGCCTCATTGGTGAGCATCTCAGTCCCACTTCTTCCCACAACAATCTACGCAATTTCACACAAACCCACATCAACAAAGCTTCTTTAAACAAAGCCATGTAGATAGACATATAGTATAAGGAAAAGGGGGAGTACATACAAGGAACTGGTAGATGCTCATGCTGGCATCGATGGCAATCTTGCGGCCAAAGTAGCTCTCGAATTTTTGCTCTTTCATACACTCTGGGGCATTGTCCGCCAACAGCTTCGTTAAACCCTAACACACCCATTTCCATAGACATTAAAACCGCTAACCAAAAAATCCAAGAATAAATTTAAAGAGTGGGTGCTGAAAATTATACCTTTATACCCATCAAATATGGCAATGAGGAAGAGAAAAAGACTGGATAAGATTAAAATGCAGAGAGAAAAGCGAAAGCTTTTGTTTAGAGGTTAGGGATGAAACTCCTTCCCGCCTACTCCAAATCCCAAAGTCCCAAGTGAAGTGCTTGTCATGCACACAAGACAATAACTCCGTCTCTAGTGTACACGTGTACCTCTCTATACTTACTTTTTTTTTTTTTTTGGGTCTTAATTAAGGTGGGCTTGGGCTTGCATTGGGTATTTACTTATATTTGGGCCCTCAAAATTGGGCCTCATGTGGATGGCTATAAGATCATGGGCTTTATTTTGGGCTTTCTAATCCATCTTAGAAACACAAGTGAGGTGGGGAGCATGTAATGTGACAACTTTGAAGTCTTTGGAAAGGCATTGAAGAAAGCAAAATGATGAAAATAGAATGGGAAGTGGGGGCAAGTCCTGCTTTAATTGACGAACAGAATATTGATGGACAATACATAGATAGTGTTGTGTGTGATAGGGAAGCATCAAGCATTAGCAATGTTAGTGACTGACTGCCTTTTGTTACTGCAAACCATTTGATGATGGTCCAAATCTTAAGGAGGCATACCAAGTTCAAAGGTGCCCACCAAATAAAGGTTCCTTGTTTGGAGGCTAATATTTAATCTTGAATCATTAAAGTTGGAAGTGACACCAATTAATTGAACCCTTTTTTGTGTTCTAATTGATTGAACTTCACCTCATCCATGCTGCATTTTGATATAAAAAAAAAATTAAAGAATGAAAAAGGTAGTTCCTTCGTTAGGTGAAACAGAGAGAACTTAACAATGCTTGAGGGAAATGTACATGAGAATTTCAAGCTCAAAGTTCCTTGCTGACGCTGCCTCTTTTTTTTCCTTATCAATCCACAATTATATGGAACCCGGCCAATGAACTTTATCAATTTCTCCTAAAGCCTCTTTAACTGCTTTTTCAAATGGCATTTTCATTTTGGTTGGCACCAAATTATTAAGCATATATTATTAGTTTATGATGTTGAGAAACAAGTGTGAAATGAAATGGTTGTCCAATATGAAAAGGTGAACATATAATTGTTGGATTAATAATATAATATATAAATGGACCCAAGACCTAAAGGCTTAAGCTTTTGGGTCAAGTTGAGTTCTACATTTTATGTTAAGGCCCATTTGGTTGTTTCCTTCCATCTCTTCAAATTCTAACAAAGTTCAGAAATTGAGAATTAAAGATAGTATTCATGTGTTTGGATACTTCTTTCTATTTAATATAACTAAGAAATCAGCTTCTAAATTAACTAGCAATATAACAGAAACACTTGAAAAAGGACCAGTGATGATACCAATTTGAACCTTGCTTCATCCGCCACAACAAGATGTGAAATTACCGAAGCACCAAAGTTCAGACTCTTATCCTAAAATGATTAACTCAAGAATAATATTGCATAGTTATCATCAGCTGATTTGAAACTACAAGACTTAGAAAAAGGAAAATTTTCAAGTGGGTCTACTGAATTTCATGTGCATGATAGTGAGATATGACACCAACCTAATTAAGTTCCAGAAAACATAAAATATCCTTTTGAGCTGTATTTTCAACTCAAAAAGTATATGGATAACTGAGATGAGGGTTCATGTGCTCCCTTCCCTTTTGAATTTGCAACTGGGGAGATGTTTCAACTTGGCCCCAGGGTTTCCTTTACATGGTTGCCCTGAGAGAATAGACTTGTTAAACAATTAGTGCTGTAAGTATGGGCAAAAGGTGTAACAGATACTAATTTATATTAGCAGACAAGGCAAGGAACTGCATAAAATGGGTTTTACAATGCCTAGCTGAGATGGTAGAAAAATATTATTAATAAAAATGACAGCAACATTCAAACTCTGACCAATTACCAATCATGATCATGCAAAAGCACCATCAAGTTATTATAATGAAATGTTCAATGCATTTCTGAAAGATATTTTAGGTTCTCATCTGCTAGATATTTGCTTAGTTTATTTAGATCTTCTGTATTAGGATTCATTTTATTTATCGGCAACTCACATCTCCTAGATTAGCATCAGGTCAGCAATCAAATATAGAGAATGGTTGAGATCAAACATTGAATGGATTGTGTACTTATGTTTGCAGTATTACAATGTGCCTTGATAAGAAAATACAATGATATGCATCCACGAAGTATTAATTTGACAGAACAGTGATTTGGCATGAATGTCAATGATTGCTTATTAAATTTATATATATTAATAATGACCATACAGAGAGTCCAAAACTATCAAAACCTAGACATTTAAGCTTACCTAATCAAGCATGACATGTTGCAGCTAGAAGTGAAATGGACAAAAATTCACCAAAAGAAGTTAATAACCAAAAGAAAAGGATAAAACTTATTCCAAGTTGTATTCCTCCAATTCCTTGAGGGACACACTATGATGGAGAGAGACAGGGACAGAGAGAGACAGAGACAGAGACATAGAGAGAGAGAGAGAGAGAGAAAAAAAAAAAAAAAAAAAAACAAAGTTGAGAACAATATGGCGTTCAATCTAATGCCATGACCGTTAAATACTAGGCCTCTTCTAGGCTATATCTTCAAGGCCTCTTGTACCCTTTATCCCAAACTTATTCTATCAAAAAATCAAGTATCTACCATGGTAAGTCAGGCCACCCAAATCATCCTCTGTGTGTTTGTGTATTTGTCTCTGTGTGTTACTATTGTTAATGTGCATGTTTCATATCATGTTTGTTCACACAGGGAGAAGAGAAGGCCAAGGCAAGCTACAACTCCCTCACCCCATGGGAGAAAAGGAAAGGTGGATTCACTGCTACCAGCTTCATTTTTGGTAAGCAACCAACCATTAACCGTCTTCCATCAAATTGTTATATTCTTGCTGGTGTTTACATATTTAGATTCACATGTTTCTTACATTTTCTTCTTCTTTATGCAGTATTGCTGGCATTGGACAACATGGGTTTTGTTGCAAACATGGTGAGCATGGTCCTCTACTTTCTGGGAGTGATGCATTTTGATCTGGCCCACTCTGCCAACACTCTTACAAACTTGATGGGAACAACTTTCATGCTCTCCCTTGTTGGCGGCTTCATTTCGGATACTTACTTAAGCAGACTGACCACAAGTCTGATTTTTGGTGCACTTGAAATACTGGTAACAAAAAATTCATATTACTAATACTTTAAAAAGAATACCAATTAGTTATTCTATTCTGCCTATGAAACCATTTTTAATCAATTTTCTTGCACCTGTAGGCTTTGGTGCTGATCACAATTCAAGCTTATTCAAAAGATTTGCACCCACCAGCTTGTGGCAAGTCAACCTGTGTGAAAGGTGGTATAGCATTTATGCTGTATGCATCATTGTATATGTTAGCATTGGGTGCAGGTGGTGTGAGGGGTGCTCTCCCAGCACTTGGTGCTGACCAATTTAGTGAGAAAGATGAACAAAAGTCACTTGCAAGGTTTTTTAATTGGCTTATGCTGAGTTCTACACTCGGAGCAATTGTAGGAGTCACAGGCATTGTATATGTTAGCACCAATGTAGCTTGGTATTGGGGTTTCTTTATATCAACAATAGCAACCTTTTTGGGGTTTGGTGTTCTTGCTATTGGTAAGCCTTTCTACCGCCTCCGAGTCCCCGGAGAAAGTCCCATCATAAGGATCACTCAGGTCTCTCTCTCTCTCTCTCTCTCTCTCTCTCTCTCTCTCATGCCTATAATGTCTCACAGGATAACATTTTTCTTGGCCAATTGATTTGACAGGTTATAGTTGTGGCAATCAAAAACAGACGTTTAGCACTGCCAGGGAGCCCTGCTGAACTGTATGAGATCAGTGAGAAAGGTTCAAGTTATGCTGTAGAAAAAATTGCACACACCGATCAATTCAGGTGACATTATATCCATTAATTAATTAGTTCGCGATTTCACCAATAATGCCCAATAAACTCAAGCATGCATGTCAAACATAATCAAACAAGATTCACCAAACAGCATGCCCCATCTTGGCATGTCAAGATTCTCCAAGTTTGACAAACAACAAGAAAGAGACATAAAATTTAGAAACATGCAACTTGGTAATACAAAGAGAAGTTTACAGTGGGAAATTTGTTGGACCATAGCTTATAGTGGTCAACAGAAATAAATGATTAGGTAATTATAGTGTCTTTGGTTATGACACATTACTGCCTATTATTGAACCAGGTTCCTAGACAAAGCTGCCATACTTGGCAAAGACTCCAAGCCCCAACCATGGATGGTCTGCACAGTAACACAAGTTGAAGAAGTCAAGATCCTAACAAGAATGTTGCCCATTTTATTCAGTACCATCATAATGAACACTTGTTTAGCACAACTCCAAACATTCTCAGTCCAACAAGGCAATGCCATGGACCGCAATTTGGGATCTTTTGAGGTTCCGGCGCCATCAATTCCTGTAATCCCCCTGGTTTTTATGTCCATTCTCATCCCCCTATACGAGTTCATCTTTGTTCCTTTCGCCAGAAAGATCACCAACCATCCAGCAGGCATCACACAGCTTCAACGCGTCGGGGTTGGACTAGTACTCTCTGCCATTTCAATGGCTGTAGCTGGCATGGTAGAGGTGAAAAGAAGGAACCAAGCCAACAGGGACCCATCAAACCCCATTAGTCTCTTTTGGCTCTCCTTTCAGTATGCAATCTTTGGCATTGCAGACATGTTCACTCTAGTAGGACTGCTTGAATTCTTCTACAAGGAAGCACCTGCAGGAATGAAATCACTGTCTACTTCATTCACATGGCTATCACTGGCTTTTGGTTACTTCTTGAGCTCAGTCATTGTGGATGTCATCAATGGTGTGACCAGAAGAATTGCTCCAAGCAAGCAGGGATGGTTGCATGGACTGGACCTTAACAAAAACAATGTGAACCTCTTTTACTGGTTCTTGGCCATCCTCAGCTGCCTCAACTTTGTGAACTATGTTTATTGGGCCTCACGGTACAAGTACAAATCAGATGAGCCTGATTCTAAGCTGCAACTGAAGGCTTTGAATGCAACACCTCTGGTACCTCTGATAAATAATGGCCAAAGCACTGAAGAAAGTGAACGCAAGACTAAGGAAGCCCCCCCAAGAGGACAATAAAGAAAAGACAAGAAGTTTATGAATCCCAGAAAAAGGCATATATTAGTTCCAAGGGGAAGAAGCTCACTAAAGAAAAATGTGCTGAGGATTAAACCCGTGAGGCTATTGGGCTTGAAAATAATGTTGAACAATTACAGATAATGTATCATTCAGTCTCTCTTTATCTTTTTTTTGTGTGTTTGTAAAATAGTTTTGGCTTTGGAACAGGCTGTTTATCTTATTTTTGTGTGTTTGTAAAATAGTTTTGGCTTTGGAACAGGTTGTTTGAGGATGTGTGTGTCCTATCTCGGCATACTTTGAGTAGAGAATAAATTATGGTTGTGTAATTGAGGAGGGCCTGATTGGATTTTATCATCTTCCAGGATGAAAGTGTATTCTACTGTTTGATGTAAATTTTACTACATTTTCATCACATAAGAAAATAATGTTCATGTATCAAACTGTCATACTTCACATCTTCACATAATTAATTATTTTAATTGATAGTCCATTAACTTAACCTATTAAATTGCAAGAATGTTCTAAAACTAACTAGTTAGTAAGTTAATACAAAGCTAACAACCATGTTGGGCCCACCGCACAATATAATCTCAAAATCCGAACCGTCCATTTTTTAGGCCCTACTTCAAAGATCATCCCTGTAAAAAATCTCCAATCATTTAATCATTTGATTATAACAACAACTATTTATATGTTTTTATCGAAAACTGATCATCTATTTATTTGATCTCAATTAGATGACTAAACGATTTCCGATTTAGTTGATTTTTTGTAATGATGATCTTTGAAGTATGACCTAAATAATTAACGATTCGGATTATGAGATTAATTATGTGGTGATCCCAAAAGCATGGTTAGTTTCATATTAACTTGCTAACTAGTTAGTTTTAGAGCATTCCTCATCAAATTGTCTCACAAAGAATATGTATCTACTAAAACATGTTATGCAATTATAATTGGATTAGCAATACCCTTTGTTGTTTTAGGCTTCTATGGATGTCAAACCATGGCTGCTTATGTGAAAATGTATTTGAAAATTCATTGAAAAAAATTAAAATTAAAAGAAAAAATAGCATCTAAGAGTCTAATAGCCAATCCACTGAACTTGTCCAGTGAGGCTAAGAAATGGTATAGTAGAAAGTTGGGCCGAGTTGGTACACTAAAGCCCAAAAAACGCAATGTCTTCATCTCTCAGGCCGAAATGATTTTCAACCTTCATAAGTAAAATACCCAAAACATGAGGTCCAACAATAACGTTAGAAACCATTTTGTATCTCAATCTATTAATCTCAATTCATGTGGCATATGACATGTCAATTTTTTACTTGTTGTAAATAATAAGATATAGAGTAAGCCAATAAATAAATAAATGACAAATTTACATTAACTGAAATTTATAAAATTGAAATATAAGATAGTGCATGTAGGATGTAGCACTAATCAAGGCCCAAACATGAATTTTTTTAATTTTCATCTTTCTGTTTTATATATTTTCTTTCTTTTTTTCAAAATATTTCTCCCTTATTTATCAGCCACACGTCAGCACGAAAAGGCACATGGGATGAACATCAAGTCCCAAGCTACAAGTAAAGTGGTGCACTGGTGCTTTCAATTAAGCTTTTTCTATTTTTCTTTGTAGGGCCTTGGTCATAACTCATAAATCATAATGGAGCTTTTTGATAGAGAAATACTAGGACTAGGACAAGCCCATTTTCTAAGTCCTACTCCTACAAAATACATTAAAAGAGAATATAATCTCTAAGCATCTCATTTTTGCATAATATTATTTAATACGCAAAGAGATAAAATTAGTGTACATTTTCTTTTTTGAGTAAAAAATTAGTGTACATTTGAATAGAAAAAAAAAACTTTTTTGTTACAAATTTATATACTTTATGTGTTTATTTAGCTCTTTCATCACATAATCTAGCATGGACAAAAATACACAAAAGTATACACTAGTAACATTAATAAAACTTTACTCATAGCTAGCGTGCAATGTTGGAATAATGAAAATACAACTGGGTATATATATACATGTCTGTGCTTTGCCCACTAAAAAGCAAATAGAAGAAAATAAGAAAACAATGGCACTACTATATATCTAACAGTGCTATATGTAAGCCCAATTGATAATGACAATTTTTTTTTTGGTCAAAGACAAAGACAATTTTGTTGTTTGTGGCCATGATACCAGTTGTGTGGTTAGCAAGACTTTCCCAAATTAATGAGAACCCAGATTTGGTGCTAGCTTGAATGCTTGATGGAGCTTGTAGCTAGGTAGTGCGTGACAGAACTTGGTGGGCTGTGCCATCAGGCTCAAAAGATGCATGTGATTATGGGACCAAGAGCTCACATGCATGCATGCACCTCTCTCCCTTTTTATTAATACCATGGTTTTTATAAACTGGACTCATCATAAATTATTGTGTCTCCTACACGTGATCACAAATTTACATTACACTTATTATGGTTTACAATTTCAATTTGCCAAAAATCCCTGCCTTTCTTTAATATGCATATATATGAAAGGAATCATTTTATTATCAGTACTGTTTATATATGCAGATGCATACATATATGAATAGAAAATTAATCACCTCAGAGATCTATAATCTGAAAGCATTAAGTCAACTTGTAACTTAGGTACCTTATGATATAAAAAGTAGCCACCTTTAATTTTGATGCAATTGCATCAATCATGGATTTAATAGTAATTAATGTTATATGGCTTCTTTTGTTTTAATGTAATTTGCATCAGTCATAGTTTTCTAGCTAGTTAACACCTCTATACTTGGCGTGATTTTTCAATATAAATTAACATGGGATTTTTGCTTTCTTTTTTAAGCATAAACATGGGTTTATATATTATGCTTAATTTGGGCTGTGGATGTTGATATCTTTAAAACTAATTTGTACAGATTTAAGACTAATTAAGCTTTCTACCATGAACGGGTTAAGCTTTGATGAGTAGTACTAAATTACTAATTGATAGATAGGGACATGCATGGAATATTATAGTAGTAAGGAAATTTGTTTACATGTAAAACCGCATGCTGAGAATATTATTTATTTTTTAATAGAGCATGTAGAGATTAAAGTATTTAAATTAAGTTTTACATCACAATATATAAAATTTTTAATGAGGTGCCACAGTTCCACCTTTTCATGACTTGAGGTGCCACACACAAGTCCTCACTCCCTTGAAAATCCGTAAGATGAGCAATGAAACATGTCAACAAAAGTAAACACCAGCACAGACATATATAGGCCAAGTACTCAAGTGTATGAATGTATGTGTTACGTGGTGTAGGTTACCAACATATATAATTATGTATAAGACTTAGTTGCGTAAACGCAAAGGTTGGTTTGTGGACCTAATTTAGAGACTGCGTAGAAGCATTAATTTAATTAACTAATGTCATAACTAACACTAAATTTAATTGTGTCGTTGTTGGAAGCATTGAAAAGCATATGCATGTTGAAGTCTACAGCTCACAAGTTTGGTACCGTCATGGCATGGATCTGATTGTGAAAGGTCTTAATTTGTTCATTTTCGAACATTCCAAGCTAATCGATCGATCTATTACATTTTGATAAAGCTAGCAGCCTTATACAAAACAATCATAGATTATAAAACCAAAACCATGCACCCTGCCCTGCAGTCACACTCCATTCAATCTTCTCTCACTTCAACCATAATTGTCGGTAGCCTTACTCGAGTTAACTCTCCAAAATAATTCACTACTCTTTTTCAGTTGATTTATTTGTAAATGACCTTATAATAAACTAAGAGTTTGTCAAAAAAAAAATACAATTAATTAATATGCAATGATAAGTTGAGTATAATGGAGTTGTGGCAGATCTATGATTATTTTTTTTTTAAAAATAATGTGTATCTTTAAGCATGTCAATTGCTGTTGTCTGAACCTTTTTGAGGTATTTCAACAAATATCTTATTTTTTGAGATTGTTTAGAAGGGAAAATAAATGTAAGAGACTTTCACAAGTCACAGCCCACAATACTTACATTTGTTGTCACGCATTTGAGCAAAAGTTATTATCTCACCCTTAAGAAAAATAACAAGGTAATAAAAAGTTATTGGGTCATTAATAAGTGAAAAAAATATTGAGTGAAGGCGATTGTCTTCACTTGCCCAATTTAAGTTCTTCATCGTAATAAAATAAATAAAAAATTCAGTAAAATTTATCACGTACATCTAAGATTCGAACTTTTGAAGTACAGCTCTACTACCAATCAATTGAAAGAGGGGAAAAACAGAAAACTAAAAAGTGTTTTTTTTTTTTTTTTTTTTCTAGAAAAGTAGTTTTATTTATGGAAGGAAGGAAACTAATAAGTTGACGCCAGAATTATGGATTAATTATGTACTGTTTGTTTCCATTAATTCATTGGACAAAGTCAAAACAGAAATTCAGCAAAACACACTGCTCAAAATCTGAACAGATTTCCATTAACTACCATGATTCATGTTATTTCAAGAGCAAAAGATGAGGTAAAACTATGACCAGAGTACTTCACTGCTTTTATTTAGATTTGACAGTAAAAATCAATAAAGAATGTGCTTAATTTTCTGATGTGGGTCATGTGGTCCACTTTAATCTGAGTCTATTCTGTAAACCACATATCAAAGTGGGCAAGTAATGCAATCATAGCCAAGCCCATATTCCATGGTATATGATTGTTTGGTGCAGAAACACACAAACAGCTGTATGCATCTCAAGGCAGACAAGCATAGGGGCTGCAGTTCCACCCAAGGACCCAAGGTCATAAACTACACCTCACAAAACAATAAACGTAGGCAAAACCCATTAAACATTTAAACCCCACATTTAAAGTCTTCGGACTCCTCACAATTTCACTATCACCACCCTCCTCTGCTCTCTCTAGACAAAGTTTGAGAAACCAACCACTTCTCTTCCCTCCCAAATGTGGACCCCACTTTTGTTCATGTAATGGTCACAGCATGTTTTGCTCCTCTCTCAAATCAACGGTCAAGATCGTCTGTGATATTGCTCTCCCCATTTATCTCTGTAGTTTTAGTTCTGCCCACCTAATATTTCGTAATTCAGATTCCAAACGTGCCTCCTGTGTAATAAAACCTTAAAAAGGCTCGCAAAGACTGTTGTCTGCTCTCTCTCTCTCTCTCTCTCTCTCTCTCTCTGTGATTTGGAGAGTTTGAGATTTATTGGGCTCCTTCCATAGTGAGCTCTCAAGCTGAAGATTTCCTTCCATAAATGTTATTGCTGTGACTGAAGCCAGTCACTAGGCCTTTAGCCAAATCCAAAGTTTACATCTTTTTTATTTTTTATTTTCTCTATTTATAGTTTCCAAGACTTGGTTGGTAGAGAGAGAGATTGAAGCAGAGCAGAGGAGAGCTATGGTGAAGCTCTTCTGGGTTGGCATTGTAATATCACTTGTTTTCAGAAAATGGGTTAATGGGTTTGTAGAGTACAGCCTCAATGAAACAGAGCTCTCAATGTTGGAGGCCTATGGCTATGGAGACTCCAAGGCTGGATATAACCTTTTGATGGTAGGACTAACCCTCATTCCAGGAGCTGGTTCCAAAGGAGGAGGTACACTCTACACTCCTATGATTAGTTACCTGCCACTCTGCTCTTCTCTATTCTTAATATACATTTTGGGTTTTGCTTGATTTAGATAAAGATGGCACCTTTTTGCTGTTTACAGTTAGAGCAAACAGATTAGCTATGGTTGCCTATATGGGTACATATAGATATCTGATAATGAAATTGTATTTGGTTAGTGGTAATCTTAATCTAGAATGTTTTGTCCCCCCTTCGTTTATTTGTTTATTGTAACTTGTATTACAGTTTTCCTAGAAACATTGCAGTCTTATTTATTAATTGACATTCTGTTTTCTCTGTTCTTTTTCCTTCCCATCCAAAATTTCCCCAATATTAATTCAGTGGTCTGAGACTCTGAGTGAGATTCACTCTTCTAGTCTTCTGTTGCCGGCTGGGATTATTAGCATACTATTTTTCATGACGCAGTTGTAATTGTTGTTAAACATGTTAATCTATCTTTTGCCCTGACCTATCGTATGATGTTATTTCCATTGTATTTGTCAATCTATTGTTTTCAAATTCATTTTGTAAATCATGTCTTATTCATTATTGCTTAATGATAGTGACTTGAGACATTTAATCCATTTATTTTTTATTTTGATTGTTGCAGTCTGCTTGGATGGAACATTACCTGGGTATCATTTGCATCGTGGATATGGGTCAGGAGCAAATAGTTGGCTCATTAATTTGGAGGTTTGTTAAATAAATCAGAAACAATGACTTCATTCAACTATGCATAGTTGTTGCACTATATCTTTTTGCATATTGCACTTGGGTTAAGTATATCTTAATAATGGTTTCTGAAAATTGGGACATCAAAGCATGTCGTGACTGAAATGATCAGATGACAAGTTCTATAATCATCTGAAATGTTTTTTTTTTTAAATCATGTTACCTTTTGGTTGATAAATTGCCAAACAAGCCTCCCAAGTACTTTGATTTATTGGCTGTTTCCTTAATTCAGAACTTGACTTGAACAAACATCTTGTGGCAGGGAGGAGGATGGTGTAACAACATTAGAAATTGTGTTTACCGCAAAAAATCAAGGCGGGGATCATCAACATACATGGAAAAATCAATACCATTTACTGGAATACTAAGCAACAAAGCCGAAGAAAATCCTGGTTTCTCCTCAAACTTAATGTTAAATTTCAAAGGCCCCCATCACGTTCTGCTCATGCCTGCATCTGCATTTTCTGGATATATCTGTCTGGACTCTAATCTTTCATATATGGGACTGCAGATTTTTTCAACTGGAATAGAGTAAAGCTTCGATATTGTGATGGTGCTTCTTTTACTGGAGACAATGAAAATAAGGTTTGTTGGATCTAGTTTTTTTTAGTTCTTTCTACAGTAGATTGGTGCTTCCCTATAGGAATTAAGATGGACCTCTTTATTCATTCTTATTTTAGAATATTTATAGAGTTACACATTACTCTATAAGAAGTGTAGGAGAGAAGAAGGTAACAGAGAATGGCCTAATCTTAAAACTAATGAATCCAATAAGAATCTCAGTTCAAACAAAGAAAAAACACAAATCTGGTGGTGCTGGATGGTACCTCAACTATTTTCATTCATATGTGCACACCAGATGCTAAAATGTAGTGATTCTTCTTTTAGGCTGCACAACTGCAATTTAGAGGACAGCGTATATGGTTGGCTGCAATGGAAGATTTGAAGTCAAAGGGCATGCGCTACGCCAAGCAGGTATTACTATTTCTTCTTGCTCATGGTCTATTCTCATTTCCATGTTATGGCACTTCTTGCAAGATATTAACCAATCTTATTTCAGGCTCTTCTTTCTGGTTGCTCTGCTGGTGGTCTGGCAGCTATTTTGCACTGCGATGAGTTCCAGGGATTATTTCCAAGCACTACAAAAGTGAAGTGCTTGAGTGATGCTGGATTGTTTCTTGATGCGTAAGTATTATCTTTAATGCCCTTGCTCTTTCCAATAATGCAGACATGTTCTAGCTAGTTATTAACACTTTGATTATAATTGGTGATCCTGTATGGAATTGTAGGGCTGATATCTCTGGTGGGCGCACACTCCGGAATATATATAGTGGTGTTGTTGGCTTGCAGGTATTGACTTGAAGATTAGTGCACCCACCTCCATCTTCTTCTTTTTTCTTTTTTCTTTCTTTAAATCCATGAAAAGAACAATACCTCTTGTGCATACTCAAATTTTTCCTAATCTGTGGTCTCTCGAAGCAGGAGTTGTGTATTAAAGCTTGAATTTCAGTTCAAGTCATACTTTGATTAAAATTTGCCCTATTTTTGGATATTAGTTTTATCCATCCAAGTTCTGTCTCATTCTGTGAAATCTAAAGTTATGACTTGCTGATTTATTTCTTCTGTAATCTCTGGCACCATGTTTTAATGTATGCTTATGGAAATTATTATGATTATCTCAGGGGGTGCAAAGAAACCTGCCACGTATTTGTACTAACCACCTTGATCCTACTTCGGTAATCATTTCTTCTTCTTTTCATTTTTAATTTTTTTTTTCTCTTGCAGTCCTTGATTTGAAGATAGGGTACATAGAAAAGTTGTGTGCACTGCTGCTCACTCTTATACTGACGCAGCTTTCCCCCACCGCCATTTTATGTTTTCCTTCCTTGCAGTGCTTCTTCCCTCAGAACTTGATCTCCAGCATTAAAACCCCACTGTTTATACTCAATGCAGCATATGATTCATGGCAGGTAATTGTTCATTTTTATAGGCTCTAAATTTTTGGTTCTACCTGGTGTTCTGTATTTACAATAGGACTTTACTGAAAGAATGCATTAACTCTTATTTCACCACTTTAAACCAGATCCAATCCAGTTTAGCTCCACCATCAGCCGATCCCAGTGGCTACTGGCACAATTGCCGATTAAACCATGCAAAATGTACTCCAGCACAGATCCAATTTCTGCAAGGTGACCCCTATATATGAGAACTGTTTATACTCATTGAAAATTTATAGCAGTTTCAGAAACAAATTGTACTGTTTTTTATGATTTTATTTTTCTTTAAAACAGGATTCAGGAATCAAATGCTGAATGCAGTACAACAATTCTCAATGTATAGTAAAAATGGGTTGTTTATAAATTCATGTTTTGCGCACTGCCAAAGCGAGAGGCAGGATACATGGTTTGCTGATAATTCTCCAGTTATTGGAAACAAGGTGAGCCTGATGCAACAGAATATATTAAGTTTTCTTACAGCATAAATTTCAAGAAATCTCATCACATATCTCTTTAGATATGCTTATGGGGCTCATAACGACGAGTTAAGACTGTTGTACTGAATGGTGGTTGTAGTAAAGTAGTTGAGATGTGGATGCTGCATACTTGCATTTTAACTCACATGCCTACAATAGAAACAAGAGTTACAAAATTTCTAATGTTTTGTGTGATTGACTATATGCAGCCAATTGCGCTAGCTGTTGGAGATTGGTATTTTGACCGAGCAGGTGCGAAGAAGGCTGTTGATTGTCCCTACCCTTGTGATAATTCTTGCCACAATCTGGTTTTCCAACGTTAATCAACAGGCTCATTTACATGCTCCTCCTATTTGAGTCAACTTTTTTTTTTTTCCCTTCCGCTAAGTGGAATGTCTATATAGTTCAATTGAAATCAATAGAAGACAATAATACAGACGGATGCTGAGAAGTGCAAATTGATCAGCAAGCATTTAGCATTATAGTGTTTTGGTGAAAGCTCTTCATATCTTTGATTATGTTTCCAATAAACTCGTTCTTGTATTAGCAAATTAGTAGTTAAAGAGGCAGAGAAAAGAATGTAACAAACATGAAAGGAAATTCTGATGGTTTGTATTCTATTCATAGTTTTATGAAAAGGGTTACAACTCTTCATTGTAGCCATTTGGTTGTGTTAGTGTTCAGATGTGAAATTCAACTAACACAACCAACCAAGCACAAAAGCAAACAAAAGAACAAAAAATTACAGGGTTTGGTGTTAAAATTTAGATCCACTGGGCAGCCACAATCAAATGTTCCCCTATAGGCTATATCGAGTAATGGGTACAATCATGATGAGAAACTGTCAGATTATAATGCCACATTTTATATCAAAAAGTTGGCATAAGAACTGGTTGACTTGGGATTACTCATTGTGCGATCCCAAAAGATGGTCTCTGGACTTTATCTAGGGATTACGTTAACGTAGAAGCAGTAATGAGATCCCCTAATTGTGTCAATTGTGGGAAGCATAGAAAAGATTCGTGAAGACTCCAGCTCAGAAGTCTTGTATAGTTGTATTATGATTAAGTAGTGTCAAGTAAATTGATATGTTATGACAAGTTGCGTACAATATAGGAAAGATTTAACCACTCTATGATTTAAGTAACGTACTGCAGTCCGTTGACCCTATTAATAATGTGTGAGATTCACACTGCACTCACTTACATAAAATTTCTTTCCAGTTTAGGAATTGAATTTCATTTTCATAGTTGTCGTATCCAAGATTTGGGTGGCAGAGAGATTGAAAGAAGAGGAGAGAGGAGAGGCATGATGAAGTTTATTGGAATTACTCTGCTAGTATTGGAATTACTCTGCCCAATATAGGCAGTCACTGCCTTGTCTGTTTGTCATTTAATCCTAAGGCGGCTAGCTGTAATATTGGGAGTGATAAGGTCTCTTTGGGAACTGTAATATGTAATTAATATGTTGGTGGCTCTTGAGCTTCTCTTCTCTGAATTGGTGATTGTATTCTATATATTGGAAAATCTCATATCTGAGTTTTCATGAATAATAGCTATCAGCTTCTACAGTGGACGTTGGCCTCTTTGCTAAACCACTCTAAATCTTGTCTATTTTATGTTTATGTGTTTCTACATGGTATCAGAGCAGAAATTTCAATCCTGAAACTTCTGTCTTGTTTTAACAATTCTTGTTTAATCTAATGGGTGACGAACAAGAAAAGGTTGAGGTTAACTCAAACATGCGCCTCTGTTCTATTTTGCTTAATGGGCTCAACTTCCTCCCTTGGTCAAGAGCTGTTACCTTGGCTCTTGGAGGGAAATCGAAACTTGGGCACATCAATGGAAGGATTCTTGCGCCAGCTGTTGAAAATCCAAAGTATGAAGACTGGTTGGCTAAAGACCAACTAGTTATGTCATGGATTTTGAACTCTATGGAGCCCCGAGTTGCAGAAATCTTTAGCTATTCTGATTCTGCTCATCACCTTTGGGAATCTGTTAGGGAAATGTATGGTCACCAAAATAATGCGGCACGGATCTTTCAACTAAAGAAAGACATAGCCGGAATCTCCCAAGATGGAAAGTCCTTCATTGAACATCTTGGAAAATTAAAGAGTATGTGGAATGAGCTTGATCTATATAGGCCTCACACTACTGATTCAACAATCCTTCTGAAAAGAGCAGAGGAGGATAAAATATTTCAGCTACTTGCTAGCCTTGATCCAGAATATGAAGATCTCAGAAGCCATATTCTCATGAGTACTGAGCTGCCGTCCTTCTCCAATGCTTGCACAACGGTTCAGCGAGAGGAAGTCAGAAAAATGGTGATGAACTCTAAAGCTCCCTCTGGAACCTCAGATGCTCGTGCTTTTTCTGCTGATAAAAGGAAAGGAGATAACAACTTTGTAAAAGGGCGAAGAACTAATGTTGTATGCGACTACTGCCACCAATCAAGGCACTCCAAGGACAAGTGTTGGATCCTTCATCCACACTTAAAGCCAAAGTTTGGAAGGGATATTAAGTCTACTACTGAAAGGACATCAAACATGGCTACAGATAGTGTTGCTCATCAAGTGTCTTCAAACACTCATGCTCAACAAGGATCTTCAAATACATCTGCTTTAATTGGGCAACTTACACAACTGCTGCAACAAATGAGTAAGAATGAAAACTCACCTTCAAGTGCTTCTTCTAGTGCTCATGCCCCAGGTACTGTTCATGCCTCTCTTACTGCATTAGCATATCTTGTTACAAGAGCTAACACTTGGGTGATTGATAGTGGAGCTACAGACCACATGACAAATAACAAAAAATGCCTTCATAATTTCAACCATACAAGTAATGGTCAATCTGTTTCTCTCGCTAATGGCACTTCTGTTCCTATTGTGGGTCATGGAAAATTCAACTTCTTTGACTCCCAAATCAGCTCTGCAGCCCTTTACATTCCCTCATTTCCGTTACAACTTCTATCAGTTGGAAAGCTCACAAATGAGCTCAATTGTGATGTGATTTTTTCTCCTCACTGTGTGGTTTTTCAGGATCGGAAATCAGGGAAGAAGATTGGTAAGGGCGTCTATTCTAATGGTCTCTATTTGCTGCAAACAACCCCCAATAATCCAAAGGTTTTTCAAGTGAAGACCTTAGAAGCCAACGACTTGTGGCATAAGAGACTGGGCCATCCCTCAAGTAGAGTTTTATCTCATCTTTTTCCTTCCATGAATACTGAAACTAGCAGTTGTGAAGTATGTCACCTTTCTAAGAAATCTCGAATTCCATTTAGTTCCTCTCTGTCAGCCACTAGCAAACCATTTGAATTAGTCCATTCAGATCTATGGGGACCGGCTCCACTTAACTCTGCTGATGGTTTTAGATATTTTGTAATTTTTGTTGATGATTGGTCTCGCGCTACTTGGCTGTACTTGATGAAGTCTAAATCAGAAGTTGTTGCAATTTTTAAGAGTTTTAACAACATGATCATTAATCAGTTTAATTCTCACATTAAGACCTTACGATCTGACAATGGGACAGAATACATGAATAGCAATCTTGCTCATTATTTATCTGATCATGGAATCATTCATGAGACCAGCTGTGTGGGAACTCCGCAACAGAACGGAGTGGCAGAAAGGAAGAATCGAGATCTTTTGGAAAAAACTCGATCTCTTATGATTCAAATGAATGTCCCAAAGCTTTATTGGTCTTACGGGGTTCTTACTGCTGCATACTTGATAAACAGGCTACCTAGCCGTGTTCTTGGCTCCAAGTCTCCTATGGAAGTTCTTAAAAATAGGAAGATTGATTTGGCTCATCTACGAATTTTTGGTTGCCTGTGTTATGTTCATATTCAAGCGCCACATCGTGATAAGTTTGATCCTAGAGCAGCTAGATGTGTATTCCTTGGATACTCTTCCACACAAAAAGGGTACAAGTGCTATAATCCAAAGGAGAAAAAGATGGTTATCTCCAGAGATGTCTCCTTTGTTGAGGAAGAACCCTATTTTCAGAAAAATAAGGATCTGTTTCAGGGGGAGTTCTCACTTGATTCAGCTACCCTTCCTATCATAGATACAACTGAAGTTCTTAATCCAGTAAATGATGAAGCTCCAATGGTCTCTGCTACCTCACGAGATGCATCACCACAAGTTAATGAGTCATCTCTAACTATCACTGACATCCCTAGCACATCAGAGGATGCTGGCCCACGGAGATCATCTAGACCACATACACAGCCAGCAAAGTTGAATGATTACGTTACCTATCATACTGCAGTGCACCCAATTCAAAGCCACTTGAGCTATGATAAGGTTTCACCATCATATTATGCTTTTTTGAGCAATATCTCAAAGATGTCAGAACCTACTAGCTTTCACGAAGCAAACTTGCATGGGGTTTGGAGAAATGCAATGAAGGAGGAACTTCAAGCCCTCAAAGAAAATAATACTTGGGAAATTGTCAAGTTACCAAAGGGAAAGAGACCAGTCGGCTGCAAGTGGGTATTTAAAATCAAATATAAGAATGATGGATCAATTGAAAGGTACAAGGCAAGGCTTGTTGCCAAGGGTTTCACCCAAACCTATGGAGTCGATTATAAGGAAACTTTTGCTCCAGTTGCCAAAATGAACAGTGTTCGTGTTCTTATATCTGTTGCTGTCAATCACAGCTGGCCTTTGTTTCAAATGGATGTAAAAAACGCTTTTTTACATGGAGAGCTAGAAGAAGAGGTTTTTATGCGCCTTCCTCCTGGTCATCTGCAAGAGTCTCAAGAAGGCATAGTCTGCAAGTTGAATAAAGCCCTTTATGGGCTTAAGCAATCACCTCGCGCCTGGTATTCCAAACTTAGCGCAACTCTTACAAGTACAGGGTTTCAAAGAAGTGGCGCTGATTCTTCATTGTTTGTTAAGAAACAATCATCAGGTATTACAATTGTTTTGGTGTATGTTGATGATCTCATTGTTACAGGAAGTGACCAGGCAGAAATAACTCATCTCAAATCTGTTCTTCATACCAAATTTGCTATTAAGGATTTGGGCCTTCTAAAATACTTTCTTGGAATTGAGATTGCTTATTCGCAGAAAGGCTTGCATCTCAACCAAAGAAAATATGTATTAGACTTATTACAAGAGACTGGGAAATTAGGTGTAAAGCCAGTGGATAATCCTTGTGATAGTAGCACCAAACTCAATTTGGATGGTGACCTGTTAACTGACATAGGTCAATATCAAAGATTGGTTGGTCGGCTAATTTACCTCACTGTTACTCGCCCTGATATCACTTATGCAGTGAGCCAAGTCAGTCAATTTATGCATGCTCCAAGAACCAATCACATGAAGGCCGTAGACCGAATTCTTCAGTATTTGAAAGGAAGTCCAGGAAGAGGAATTTTGATGAAGAAAAATGAGCATATTCGTATTGTTGGGTATAGTGATGCAGATTGGGCTGGATGTCCAATTGAGCGAAAGTCTACAACCGGGTTCTGCACCTTTGTTGGAGGGAATTTAGTTACTTGGAAAAGCAAAAAACAGGGTGTAGTTGCTCGCTCTAGCGCTGAGGCAGAATATAGAGCAATGGCATCCACCACAAGCGAACTGATCTGGCTTCGGGCCTTACTCAATGACTTGGGGTACAAGCCCTCACAACCAGCTGATATGTTCTGTGACAATCAAGCTGCGATGCACATAGCTTCTAATCCGGTGTTTCATGAGCGAACCAAACACATCGAAGTGGACTGTCATTTTGTTCGCGAAAAGGTTCAATCCAATGTTATTCAACCTGTGTTCGTCCGCAGCCATGAGCAATTGGCTGATGTTTTCACTAAAGGTTTGCCATCAGCACCTTTTCAAGCCATCTTATCCAAGCTTGGCTCGATTGATATCTTCGCTTCAGCTTGAGGGGGAGTATTGGAATTACTCTGCTAGTATTGGAATTACTCTGCCCAATATAGGCAGTCACTGCCTTGTCTGTTTGTCATTTAATCCTAAGGCGGCTAGCTGTAATATTGGGAGTGATAAGGTCTCTTTGGGAACTGTAATATGTAATTAATATGTTGGTGGCTCTTGAGCTTCTCTTCTCTGAATTGGTGATTGTATTCTATATATTGGAAAATCTCATATCTGAGTTTTCATGAATAATAGCTATCAGCTTCTACAGTGGACGTTGGCCTCTTTGCTAAACCACTCTAAATCTTGTCTATTTTATGTTTATGTGTTTCTACACTTGTGGGTTGGCATTGTAATATCACTTGTTTGCAGCAAATGGGTTGATGGGTTTGTGGAGCACAGTGTTCATGAAACAGAGCTGTCTTTGTTGGAGGCCAATGGGTCCAAGCCTGTAAATAACTTTCTAATGGTTAAACTAACCCTCATTCAAGGGGCTGCTGCCAAAGGAGCAGGTACACTCTACACTTCTATGATAGCTACCTGCCACTGTGTTATTCTTCATTCTTTGAATCTGTGTATATAAAATCTATAACCATATCCGTTTTATATGCGGGTATCAAAATCTATACCATTCCTGTCCCATTACCCATTTACCCATACCCACACTACCCTAATAGAGCGGTACCCTATATTTATGTGTTTTGCTTGATCAAAATAAAGATAGCACCTTTTTCGGTTTCTTTTATCTTTCTTTGGAGAGTTGACTGGAAAACTTAGTGCAGCAAACAGATTATGCTATGGTAGCCTATATGTGTACATATATACATACATATATCTGCTAATGAAATGGTATTTGGTTAGTGGTAATCTCAAACACACTTTTTTTTGTCCCCCTTCATTTATTTATTTACTGTAACTTGCATAGTTGCAGTACAGTTTACCTAAAAACATTGGTGTTTATGACATTCTGTTTTCTCTGTTTTTAACTTCCCATCAAAATTTTCCCAATATTAATTCAGTGGTCTGAGTGAGATTCTCTCCTCTGTTGCCTGATGGAATTATCAGCATACTAATTTTCATGGCGCTGCTGTTATTGTTCCCCTAATTTACCTACTCGTGTTCTCGGCTCTTGCAGTCTGCTTGGATGGATCATTACCTGGTTATCATTGGCATCGTGGACATGGATCAGGGAAAAATAATTGGCTCATTTTTTTAGAGGTTTGTGAGATAAATCAGAAACAATGACATCGATTAATTATGCATATATAGTTGTTGCATTATATCAACTTGCATGCTTTTTAACTTTTATATGTTTGTATATTGACACTTGGGTTAGGATATCTTAAAGATGGTTTGAAAAAATTTCCGAACATGTTGTGACTGAAATGATCAGATGACAAGTACTATAATCATCTAAGAAGTTTTTTTCTTTGGACTGTATGCTTCCTTTTAGTTGCTTGATTGCCAAACAAGCCTCTCAAGTCCTTTGATTTACTGATGGTGTCCTTAATTCAGAACTTGACTAGAATGAATAAACATCTTGTTGCAGGGAGGAGGATGGTGTAGTAACATCACAGATTGTGTTAACCGCTCAAATATGAGGCTTGGGTCATCAAAATACATGGAGAAAGAGATACCATTTAGTGGAATACTAAGCCCTAATGCTACAGAAAGTCCCGGTTTTCTTCTCGAACTTAATGTTAAATTGTCAAAGGTTGATCATATTCTTAATTTATATGTCTTGAGTCTCTTGACCCTTATCTTTCATATATCTGATTGCAGATTTTTACAACTGGAATAGAGTAAAAATTCGAGCTTGTGATGGTGGTTCTTTTGCTGGGGACAGTGAAAATAAGGTTGGTAGGATGTTCTTTCCACTTACAAATTTCCACAAAATTGTGGTATTGATAATAGCTGCGCTGCCAAAAATTGACCAATAAAGATATAAATTTTGTTCTCACAACTCACAAGCATTGCTACAACTTTATATAGTTGTTTGGACAGTATATTTAGTGTTTCCTATAGGACTTCAAATTGACCTCCTTATACTTTCCCATCTTATACGACTTACGATTAATAAAACATACCACAACTATTTTCATACATATGTGTAGTCCAGCTGCTAAAATGTAGTGATTCTGCTTTTAGGAAGCACAACTGCACTTTAGAGGACTGCGTATATATCTGGCTGCAATGGAAGAATTGATGTCAAAGGGCATGTGCCATGCCAAGCAGGTATAATATTTCTTCTTGCTTAAGATCTATTCATCTTCCCATTTGTTCCCATTGCTGACACTTCTTGCAACATATTAATCAATTGTATCTCAGGCTCTTCTTGCTGGTTGTTCTGCTGGTGGTCTGGCATGTATTTTGCACTGTGATCAGTTCCGGGACTTATTTCCAACAACTACAAAAGTGAAGTGCTTCAGTGATGCTGGATTTTTTCTTGATGCGTAAGTAGTATCCTTAATGCCCTTAATCTTTCCTGCATTATCTATATGCAGACATGTCCCAAGCCTGTTATTAACACTTAGATTTCCATTGGTGATCCTGTATGGAACTGTAGGGTTGATATCGCTGGTCGACACACACTTAGGAAGTATTTTAGTCGTGTTGTACACTTGCAGGTATTGACTTGAGCAGATATGTAACACCCTTTTTTCTTAAAATTCTTTATGAAATAAACACTACATCTTCTGCATACTTAATTTTATCCATATAAGTTCGTGCAAGGTGACCACCTGAATTCCTGGCTTTTTTCTTCTGTAATCTCTGGCACCATGTTTTGAATGTTCGCTTATGAAAATTATTATGATTATCACAGGGGTTGCAGAAAAATCTGCCACGTAGTTGTACTGAACACCTTGATCCTACTTCGGTAATCATTTCTTTTTCTTTTTTTTCTCTTGCAGTTCTTGATTTGAAGATAAGTGGAAACATAGAGATGTTGTGCATTTCTTCTTGCTCTTAAACTGACACAGCTTTCCCCACCCCCACTTTTATTTGGTCCTTCCTTGCAGTGCTTCTTCCCTCAGAACTTGATCAACAAAATTAAAACCCCACTATTTTTACTCAACCAAGCATATGATTCATATCAGGTAATTGTTCATTTTTATAGGGTCTTGTTTGAGAAGTTGTGGAAGGACTTTACTGACAGAAGCATTAATATTTATTTTCCCACTTGAAATCAGGTCCAATACAGTTTAGCTACACCATCAGCAGATCCCCATGGCTACTGGATCGATTGCAAATTAAACCTTACAAATTGTTCTCCATCACAGATGAAATTTCTGCAAGGTGATCTCCCATATATGAAGAACTGTTTGAACTCTTAAAATTGTTGGAACTAAATTTGTACTGTCATGACATTATTTTTCTATAAACAGGATTCAGGGAGCAAATGCTGCATGCATTAAAAAAATTCTGAGAGTCTAATGAAAGTGGGCTGTTTATAAATTCATGTTATACTCACTGCGAAGCTGAGTGGCAGGGTGCATGGTTGGCCAATAATTCTACAGTTATTGGAAACAAGGTGAGGGCGATCTAACAGTACATATAAAACTTTCATACACCATAAATCACAAGAACTCTCATCACATATCTACTTATGTATGTATAAGAACATACCATGAATTCAAATATACCACGATGTCAAATCTCATCACATTCCTACAACAGAAACAAGAGTTTCAAAATATCTAATGCTATGTTTGATCGAAGATATGCAGACAATTGCGATAGCTGTTGGAGATTGGTATACAGAGCGAGCAGTTGTTAAGGCCATTGATTATGGTTGCCACTATAATGTCCAATGAGAAAACTTTTATCAATTGGCTCATTTACATGGCCATCCTATTGAATGAAATAACTTTGTAATGCAATTAGTGCAAATGTGATAAGCAAGCGTTTCTCATTGATGTAGTGTTTTGTTGAAAGTCTTGAAAGCTCTTCATATATTTGAATATTTGATTATGTTTCCAATAAACTCATTCTTGTATTTGAAACTTGAAAGCAATAATAATAACGACATTAACTCTTATGAACTTATATTCTTATCCCAATTTTTAAGACCCAAATATTTTATTTGTTTATATGTAAGTCTGTTTTAGATTTCATTTATTTATTTATTTATAACAAATAAGAAACCGTCAATGTTATATGCATGTTTGGTATTAAAAAGTTGGAATAAGAATTGGTGCCTCTAGGATTACTCTTTGCACAATCGCAAAGGGTGTGTGGACTTATCTAGGGAGTAGCACCAATGACATGACTTAATTGTGTGACTTGTTGGAAGCATGCCTCCAGCTCAGAATACTGGTTACTGTGGTCCGTGATGGCAGAGCCGGTCCTGACTTTTAGAAGGCCCAGGGGCGAAATCTAAATTAGGCCCCTAATAAAATCTTTTGCAAAACAATTTATAATTGACAAGAAATTAATTAGAAAATTTTCGATCACATCAAGAAATCAATTAAGAAATTTTTGGCTAAACGTCAAGAAATAATTGAAAAAAATAATAATTTATAGAAATATAAGAGAAAAATTAAAAGGGAAAACACACACTCAAATATTAATTACTTTCTTGCCTCAATGAGACCTCTCTAATTTCTTTCAGATTGAAAGAGCATGTGGAGAACAAAAAAAAAACTAGTTTTCTACGAGACTATATAGAGAGGCAAAGATCTGTCTTTGCCAATTCAAACCAAATATGCTCTTTGAATCCAACTTTCCAAAAAGAATGCATGTACTTTTGATAAAAAAAAAAAAAAAAGGTGTAAACCCAAGGGCAAAAAGGACTCACTGTCATGCAGATGAGGATGTTGGTTTGCTTCTCTTATGATTCACGTGAGAAGTCAAAGAAAAAATGAAGCAAGTTGGCCAAACACAAATTAAGGAAATAAAAAGGTGACTTTCAACTAATAATCAAGGAAAAATAGGTTGCAAAATCCAAATTTTATATCTTAGAAGTGCCTAGTTTTTTTTTTTTTTTTTTTTTTTTTTTTTGTACAAAGGGGGGCCTAAGCCCAAAGAAAGAAATTGGATAACTACAACTCTGACACAATAAGTAGAAAGACCTAATTGCAGCGAAGACATTATAAATAAACCCAACAATTTTTTTTTTTTAATATATATATATATATGAGGAGTGCTCTAAAGCTAACCAGTTAGCAAGTTAATACGAAGCTAACCATGCTTTTAGGCTCATCACATAACTAATTTCATAATCCGAACCATCAATAATTTAGGCCCAACTTTAAAGATCATCATTGTAAAAAATTAACTAAATCGAAAATCATGTAGTCATCTATTTAAGATCAAATAAATAGACGACCAGTATTTTCAATAAAAGTATATAAATAGTTGTTATTATAATCAAATGACTAAATGGCTTCCGATTTTAGAGATTTTTTACAGTGATAATCTTTGAAGTAGAACCTAAAAAATAGACCGTTCAGATTTTGATATTACATTATGCAGTGGGCCCAACATGGTGGTTATCTTTGTATTAACTTACTAACCAGTTAATTTTAGAGCATTCTTGATATATATATATATATATTAATATATACATAATATAAAAATTTGTGAGCCCCTCTTGAAAGTAGGCCCTAGGCGGTCGCACTCAGTGCCCTCTTCAGGGCCGGCACTGCGTGATATGAGAGGCCTTAATTTGTTCATTTCGAACATTCCAAGCTTTGGTTAACTGGAATATTAGAAGCAAAACCATGCAAGGTGGCCAAACACAAATTAAGGAAATAAAAAGAAATAAAAAGGTGACTTTCAACTAATAATCAAGGAAAAATAGGTTGCATAATCCAAACTTTATATTTTAGAAGGGCCTAGTTTTTTTTTTTTGGTACAAAGGGGGGGCCTAAGCTCAAAGAAATAAACTGGAGAACTACAGCTCTGACACAATAAGTAGAAAGACCCAATTACAGCGAAGACATTATAAATAAACCCAACAACTATTTTTTTTTTAATATATATATATATATATTAATATATACATAATATAAAAATTTGTGAGCCCCTCTTGAAAGTGGGCCCTAGGCAGTCTTACTCGTGCCCCCCTTCAGGGCCGGCACTGCGTGATGGTCTGATATGCACTGCGTGATGGTGTGATATGAGAGGCCTTAATTTGTTCATTTCGAACATTCCAAGCTTTGGTTAACTGGAATATTAGAAGCAAAACCATGCAAGCAAGTACATTACCTTGGACCTTTCCTATTCAGCCCCTCTTTTACAGACTATTTCCTTTTATGCTAATCAGATATCTACCTTAAGCTTTCCCAATATAATCAATTGATATGTTATGACAAGTGACAAATTGTGTACAATATGGTAAAATTGTTTACTTACTTTCTGATTTAGTGACGTATGTCTGCGATATGCACTGAAACTTATTAGGAAATCTGTGAGATTCACGCTATACTCACATAATGGGTTGATGGGTTTAGTGATAACTCCTTTTCATAGTTGTCTTTTCAAAGACATGGATGGCAGAGTGTTTGAAGCAGACCAGAGGAGAGCCATGATGAAGTTGTTGTGGGTTGGGATTGTCATGGCACTTGTTTTCAGCCAATGGGTTGATGGGTTTGTGAAGCACAGTGTTAATGAAACAGAGCTGCCTTTGTTGGAGGCCTATGGAGACTCCAAGGATGAAAAAAACATGGTTGGACTAACCCTCATTCAAGGAGCTGCTGCCAAAGGAGCAGGTACACTACACTCCTATGAATAGTGTTCTTTTTTTTTTTGAATTCTGCCATATTTATTTTCTTCTAATATACCTACTTGTCTTTTTGGCTCTTGCAGTCTGCTTGGATGGAACATTACCTGGTTATCATTTTGATCCTGGATATGGCTCAGGGGCAAATAGTTGGCTCATTCACTTAGAGGTTTGTGAACAATGACATTATGCATAGTTGTTGCATTATATCTTGCATTTTTTAACTTTTAACATTATGCTTCATTCAGAACTTGACTAGAATGAATAAACATCTTGTGGCAGGGAGGAGGATGGTGTAACAACATCATAAGTTGTGTTGACCGCAAAAAATCGAACGTTGGATCATCAACATTCATGGAAAAAGAGAGAGAATTTGCTGGAATTCTAAGCAACAAATCTGAAGAAAATCCTGGTTTTCTCCTCAAACTTCTTAATGTTAAATTCTCAAAGGCTGATCATGTCCTGGATTTAGCCTGCTTGACCCTTATCTTTCATATATATGGGATTGCAGATTTTTTCAACTGGAATAGAATAAAGCTTCGATATTGTGATGGTGCTTCTTTTACTGGGGACAGTGAAAATAAGGTTAGTAGGATGTTCTTTACATTTACATTTTTCTGCGATATAGTGGTATTGATTATAGTCAGGCTGCCAAAAGATTGATCAATAAAGATATAAATTTCAGTCTCACAAGCATTGCTCCAACTTTATGTAGTCTTTTGGACAGTATATTTGGTGTTTTCCTATAGGCCTTCAAATTGACCTTCTTATACTTTCTCATCTATAGAATTACTCAAAGTTACACTATAAGAAGAGTAGGAGAGAGGTAGGTGAAAGAAAATAGCATGATCTTATATGGCTTAAAATTATAAATCCAACATGAATCTTCCTTTGCTGGAATATACCTCAACTATTTTCATACGAATGTGTACACCAGATGCTAAAATGTAGTGATTCTGATTTTAGGAAGCACAACTGCAATTTAGAGGACAGCGCATATGGCAGTCTGCAATGGAAGAGTTTATGTCAAGGGGCATGCGTTACGCCAAGCAGGTATAAGAACTCTTCTTGCTTGAGATCTATTCTTGTTCCAATTATGGCACTTCTTGCAACATACTGATCAATTGTATTTCAGGCTCTTCTTTCTGGTTGCTCTGCCGGCGGTCTTGCATCAATTTTGCACTGTGATCAGTTCCGGGGCTTATTTCCAACAACTACAAAAGTGAAGTGCCTGAGTGATGCTGGATTGTTTCTTGATGCGTAAGTACTATCCTGAATGCCCTTACTCTTTCCTGCATTACTGATATGCAGACATTTTCCTTGCTAGTTATTAGCACTAAGATTTTCATTGGTGATCTTGTATGGAAGTGTAGGGTTGATGTTTCTGGTGGACGCACACTTAGGAATTATTACAGTGGTGTCGCAGGCTTGCAGGTATAGACTTGCAAGTGACCAAACCAAGTTGTCTCATTTAGTGAAATTTCAAGTTCTGAATTCCCGGCTTTTTTCTTCTGTAAACTCTGGCACCATATTTTTAATGTTTGCTTATGGATTGTTATGATTACCACAGGGGGTGCAGAAAAATCTGCCGTCGAGTTGTACTAGCCACCTTGATCCTACTTCAGTAATCATTTCTTTGTTTATTTTTTCTCTTGCAGTCCTTGGTTTGAGTCAGGTGGAAAGATAGAAAAGTTGTGCATTTCTGCTTGCTCTTAAACTGACACACTTCCCCAACCCCACTTTTATATTTGTCCTTCCTTGCAGTGCTTCTTCCCTCAGAACTTAATTGCCGACATTAAAACCCCACTATTTATAGTCAACCCTACATATGATTCATGGCAGGTAAATTGTTCATTTTTGCAGGGTCTTATTTGAGTAGCAGTGGAAGCACTTCACATAAAAAATCTAATTTGTATTTTTCCACTTGAAATCAGATCCAAAACAGTTTAGCTCCACAAGCAGCAGATCCTCAAGGCCACTGGAACGATTGCAGAGTCAACCTTTCAAGTTGTTCTCCATCACAGATGCAATTTCTGCAAGGTGATCCCATATATGAGGAATAGATTGAACTCTTAAAATTGTTGGAACTAAACTTTTACTGTTATGACATTATTCTTCTCTAAAACAGAATTCAGGGATGAAATGCTGAATGCTGTAGAACAATTTACAGTGTCTAATCAAAACGGGCTGTTTATGTATTCATGTTTTGCGCACTGCCAAATTGAGGAGCAGGGTGGATGGTTTGGTGGTGGCTATCCAGCTATTGGAAACATGGTGAGCCTGATCTAACAGTATATATTAAGTTTTCATACAGCATAATTCACAAACTCACATATCTACTTAGATATGCATAAGAATATACCATGATTTCACATTGATAATAGGGATTTTAAGAAGTGATACTAAATTGCATGCAAAGTTATGGAACTTGTAAAGTGAAGTTAAGACTCTATTGTACTGAATGCTGGTTGTTGTTGTCTTGTTGAGATGTGGATGCTGCATACATGCATGCACTATTACATAGAAACAGGAGTTTCTAAACGGCTAAACGTCTAATGTTATGTTTGATCAACAATATGCAGACAATCGCTGCAGCTGTTGGGGATTGGTATTTTGACCGAGCAGTAGTTAAGGCAGTTGATTATAGTTGCCACCATCTGGTTTAATTTCCAAGGAACAAAGTTTTATCAGTCGGCTCATTTACATGGTCATCCTATTGAGTTATCTTTATTCTCCTCTCTTCTAAATTAAATAACTTTGTAATAAATTAGTGCATATGTGATGAGCAAGCATTTCTCATTGATGTAGTGTTTTGGTGAAAGCTCCTTCATATATTTGATTATGTTTTCCATAAACTCATTCCAAAAATGCAACAAAACCCATAATATAACTTTTAACAAAAACTGACATATTATAGAACACTGTGTACATAACTACACAAGGTTCCAGCTGCACATAAGAAACTAGAGGAAACATGATGGTTACTGGCTTGCATTAGTTTGTAAGCAAAGGAGCATCAGGAGTAAGCAAACATAAATGAGCATAAGAGTAAAATAAGTAGCAGCTGGGATTTTTTTTGTTTCCTTCTAGTAAATGAAAATTTAGAAATTATTGTTCCAAAACAATAGTAAAAATGTAAGAGTAATAATTGTACTCAATTATGATTATGCAAACACCAATAATGCAATAATGCATTATTCATAAGAGAATGTGGTTACCTGCCGGTGCTTGGATGAGGCTCCAGTGTGCTTTGACTTAAAACGGTGCGGTTTGATGGAGTCGTGTAAATGAAAAAAAATAAAAAACTAATAATATTCATCTGGGCTTGAGGTTTGGACCTGGATGTTTTTCTTTTTCTTTTTCTTTCTTTGGGCTTGTTTTTTAGGTTGTGCCTTTTTTAGGTTTGGAACTGGGCCTTGTTGTTGTATTATGTCCTATTGGGCTGTTTTTTCTCGGTGGGAGTCTTGGGCTGTTTTTTTTTTTTTTAAAAAAAAAAACCTTAATTCTTGAATGAGAAGATTAGTTTTTTCTTTTTTTGGCAAAAATTTTGATTTGAGAAACATTGACTTAAATTTGAGCCATAGATTTTGATCTAGATTAAAAAATTTTACTGTAACCATTTGATTCAGATCACCATAGAACCTTGCGCCGAACATTTTCATTTTACAAAGAATAAAGTCAATAAACCCAGCAAGGCTAGCAAGCCATCCTATGACCTATCATAGTATTATCTTCCGTTGACAAAGTAGGAGGAATCTATTGCCAATGCCTTCTCTCTTCAAACCTTTAATAAAGAGCTTAGTTTGTGTCTTACTTGAACAACTAGCCTTGTTTTTTTTTTTTTTTTTTTAAATACAGCTCTACCCTATAATTATATATAACCCATAAAGACTCAGAGACTTCTCTTTGTATGTATCTTTTATTCTCTTTATCTTCTATGGTTTGTTATTTCCTAATTGCTTTAACTGCTTCTCTGTTCTGATTATAATATGATAGCAACCAGACAAAGAGTTGATTTAATTTGTGTTTGTTAATGTATTCATAATTTCACATCATCCTAGTGCCATGTTACTCTTCATAATTTCAAACATATTTTAATGTTGGAGAAGATCTTGTGTGTAGGAATCAAATTGGGCTCAATTCATTCACATTTGAGATAAGAGGGTTGAAAATAATATTAATGATCATCAATGATTATGCCAAGATTTGAGACTTTCTCTCTCGAATTATTTTGGGAATGATTAAATGCGAGATTCCTTATCATTAACCCTTTTATTGTCTGCAGGGATAAATAAAGTTGTGGAATAATGTAATGTATTGTATTGTATTGTATTGCATTGCTTTCCAGGTCCAATTTTTTTGGTGTTTTCTTCTGCTTCACTCCACTTTAAATTATCTATAAATTGAAATTTAATAAAACGGTGGTGCATGTTTTAAAGAAAAGAAATTCTCCACAGCAATATTGTGCTAGTTGGTAAAGGACTATGTTTTAGAAGTTGTAGCAATACTAAATTGGCTCTATGCCTCATGAGAGGTAACATATGGGACTTTTCCCAAGTTCATGTGGTGGACATATAGCCATATATGAGTTTGTGTATGCTTGTGCTATAAAATCTCAACTGGAAAACCTTGGGTTTCAAAGAAAGACTAAAATGGGTACTAAAAATAAATAAACCCATGTAATATTACTTAACAAATTTGTTGTAACGTTCGATCTCTCACAGTGTTTACTCATGTGCTAGTTATAAATCATTTATTGTAAAAAAAAAAAAAAAATTGGTGTTACAAACTTCAGTCACAGGAACGTAGACTGAATGCCAATGCAGTTATTGTCAAAAATCAAAATGAGAGACAAGGTGCTGGTTTTTCTTTGCTGAAGATTCTTTGAGTGAATCTCTGCCAACAAGGTACAACCAATACTCTGTTTCTTTTTTAATCGATCTCAATATTTTGAACCTCAAAGTATTTAGGTAAAGAACATTCTGTGAAGGATGATTCTAATACAAGAATATTATTGTTTATTTTATATACTCAGAACACTAAACGTGGCCATAGAAAGGTAATTGTTTTTGTCAACTTGTAGTTTAAGAAACTGCTATATTTTTCAAGTCATTTTTCATGGACCATCCTGACTTGTGTCTAAACTCTAAACCTTGTTCTTCTTGATTTCCTGTTTCACAAAATCTTCTGACAATAATTATATTTTACATTTTATCATAATCCCCACCACAGTGATCATCATTGGGTTAATCATTATCATCACATTCATTCATCTCATCAGTTGATAAAGTATATATATTAATAAATTGATCAAAGAAAAGTAAAGGGGTTCCTCCAATTAATTAATTAAATTAAAAGATATTGAAGTTTATGAGGTACAGCATTTTAAAATGCATGGAATTCAAAATTGGCAACTGCATTACTGTAATCCCATCTTCTCTCCTCTCAGTCTGGCCAATATTGCAATGCTTTTTGTTCTTTACCAACAATACCTTTATTTGTAGGGCCCCAACAGATAGACCCAATAATTTGGTTCACATGCATGTTATGTATAATATGTATATTCATACATATAGATTAAATATTTACTAGCCTGCAAATATATATAAAGAAGACGTAGACATATTCTAGGTAGGGGTACAACTCAGGCAGGTTGAAAGTCAACCCATGCTTTATTTTTCGAATTCGGGTTTAGACGAGTTGGTTTTAACTTATGAAAAAAAAAAAAAAATTTGATAAAAATATAACACAATTACCCCAATTAATCAATCACCATAGTTTAAAACTTCAAATATCAACTAAGTTCAAATAAAACAAAGCAAAACCTTCAAGGCTTCAGCATGAATAGAAAATAATAATAACATCACAATTATATTGCTACCAAACACCATCGTTTAAGTTTTATTCCATACAAAAATATATAAGATAGAATACATATTTTGACATTTTTTTAAATCTATAGTTTATCTTCAATAGCAATATATAAACTAAATATTCTATTACTAATTTAAATCAAAATATAATTTAATATATAAATTATAGCATAATACTAATATAAATCGGGTTAGAAATTCGGGTTAAAATTCGGGTTCGGCGGGCATGACCTGTACCCAAGACCAACCCAAAAAATTCAGGTTGAGGTAAGGTTTGGGTTCAGACGGATTTTGACTTTTTCAAATCCTCCACATGAGTTCAAACACCGGGTAAAGTTCGGACAGGCTCTTGTTGACCCGCCCCAAGTTGCACACCTAATTCTGGGAGAGAGACTCCAATTAATGTCTGTGCGCATGGACAAACAAAATGGTGCCTACTGCCTGTCGTCTATTTGATACAAGGAATGGCCTGGCCGGTCACCTTTTACTTGAATAGGAGGCTTCCTTAAAAGTTAAAATATACCCCATACTCTATTATCAATCTATCATCTTCAATTCTTTTTCCCCAAATGGTATCATATTTTCATTTTTAACTAAGCTCTTCCAATTTTTGTCCGAGAATTAGACAGACAAGCACTGTAAGTTGTAATAATAAAAGGGTTTCATAGAGTAACATCATAATCTTAAATAAACCAATTCTTATAATTGGGTCGCTTTTGTATAATTGTATCCCGACACTTAAAAAATTGAATTTATAATGCTTTTTGAGTATGTAAGTGAGAATAAAGAGCTCGTATTCATATTCATACTTGCCAATATGGTAGAAAAGTCATTTTAAATTTTACTTTGTTCTCTATTTCTCTAACTAGTAGTCCTAACTCTGTCTTGTCAGTCCCTCATGGCTCATGGGATATAACTAACATTAAATCTTCAATACCAGTGTGTTGTGCAGGATTTAAAACTCTGTACACACACACACACGTATTTGTAGTTTACTTTAACTGCTTTCATTCCCTGGACCAAGATTTACCCTTGTCTTGGCACATAAAGGGAAGATGCTTCTTAAGAAAATTCACCCTAATGTGGAGGACCCTTTCTCAATTTTTTCCTCTGACTCTGCAGAGTCAATTCTATCATCTTGTACACTACTGCACTTCACACTTCACACTCAACTCTCTCTCTCTCTCTCTCTCTCTATTTTTCCCACTTTTCTTGAAGTTTCAGCATCTTGGAGGGACCCCAATTCTCTGTTCCTCACAGAAGTAGTAAAAGTTTAGGCCCACGTAAGGGCACACCACACGGTATCCTCCTCTTGTGATCATACACACACACACACATATAATAGTACGATATGATTTAGATCGTCACCACCTCCCTCAATCTTCATGCACTGTACACTTAAATATCCCCTCAATATTTCTTTGTACTGAATTGGAAGTTTTTTCGACCAAAAAAAAAAAAAGAATTGGACGTTTTTCTCCTCAGCATGTCTTAAGATAATGTTAGCTAGTCACTGCCACCAACTAAGCAAACAGACAGCAACTCATGGCCTTTATTGGATTGCAAGTCATTTCCCATATATTTCTTGACTAGTACTACCAAGCAGGTGGCTTCCTATCAATATATGATGTGGGATTTTCCTGCCTCCCCATTTATTCATTTTTGAATTTATTTAGGATTCATTTAGTCAATATTCTTGCTTGGTACGTGCAGTAAACTAATTAAGGAAAGTAAGACAAGCATAATTTCATGTCTTCAGCCATTGAGTCTTGGAGGGGGCCGGGGGAGGAAGTGACTTAAAGACTGTGAAAAAGTGAAAACCATCTTCATCGATCTCTAGGAGACAGTGATAGACACCCATTTAAGAAAAAATGGTTGCTTGAATTTTTTGCACTAGAGAAAAACAACACATAGAATTTTATGTATTTTTCAATGTGAAAAGGATCAAGACAGAAAGTGATGTATATTATTAAAGCAATTAAGGAAAATGGATCCCAGGAAACCAAAGTTTTTGGATATCTTGCAGATGGAGTCACAATCACACCCTGAACTTGAGATTGGAAAAGGTGAAGGCAGATGTAATGATATATACTGGTTGCAACCTATATATATATGGGAACTTAATTTCACACACACACACACACACACACACACACACACACACACACACATAATCTTTTACTGTATGGCATTGTGACAAGAGTCACATGATGGCACTCCACGTCAGTGAAACCTTTCTGTAAAAAAGTGAAAATATTTATATAGAAACACTCTTCTTTTATAATCAATTCCACATTTCCACCACACACTGAGTCCCAAATAAATGTTTTGTGATTGTTTACAAGTAAATCTACAGTAATTGAATGAAGAACAATATTGAATATTTAAGGACATGAGATATATAAGCGGGAGAGTCGAGAGAGACTATGTAACAAGCCTTATTGGATAGTAATTCTACCGTATTTCATGCACAAAAGGATCATGAACATGAGCTCCCTCATGAGATAGAATATCATAATATATGGTAACAAATTAAAAGACTGAGAGAAATTGAAGTTTGGTATCGGACACATTTACAAAAATCAACGAAGAAAAATTCTATAGCACACACCTGTAAAAGTCTTCCAAGCCCTCTCAAACGGACACCTTCTGATGGAATTGTCTCAATTGTTAGCTAGAGTAGGCATGCCTACTGCACATGATCATCGACCGATGTTGAATAAAACACAAACTAATTAAAGGGTCTGTCCAAAAGCTACAGCAAGTCTCTGGAGGTCCTTTGTGTACATGTCTGAAGCTTGTAAAGCTTGCTGATGCTGCTGGTTCTGGTGGTGATGCCAAGTTGTTATTGTTGAAGTAGGACTTGACCCATTCAATGTCATGAAGTGTGAGGTTTCTGGTTTAACCTCACTACTGTAGCTAGATAATTGAGAGGCTTGATTCTGCATAGTGGTTCCCATCAGAAATGGAGTACTATGGAGGTATTCAGACCATTTGAGCTGGTCTTCCACATCGTCGGCGCTGTCGAATGAATGCACATGATGGGCTTCTTTGTCAGATTTTACAGGTTCAGGAAGTCCCCAAGAGAAAGCAGCAGTGTTGTCAAAGTAGCTGCTATTGTTGTTGCTTTGCAATTCGATGCTGCTAGTGCTTCTGTTAATGCTGCCATTGTTGCTGAAGGCATTATTGGACTCCCAATTCTGGACCCTATTGACATCACAAGAGAGAGTGGAAGAATTGTCAGATGGAAGACTAATGGAAGGCTTCACACGTGTGGGAGGAGGAGGAGGAGGAGTTGTGAAAATTGAAGAGCTTGACATGTTGGATGGCATAGAGCTGAACTCAGACACCATATTCTGGTGATGATCAGAATTGGACCTGGAATTTTGATTGAGGAAGCTGAAAGTGGTATTTGGATTAATATTAACTGCATTAAGCCCCATATCTGCTGACCCATAATTCGACTGGTGGTGATGAAAAGAGTAATACCCCACCAAATCACTAGGCCTGCAACTGGTGGTGGAGCCTTCATTTGAGGTACAAGCTCTGTCTATGAAGAATTCTTGGGTCAAATTTTTGCTGCTGCTGCTGCCATTGTTGATGGCCTTGGAGCTGGAAGAAACTTCAACTGGGTATCTCTCTGTAGGTAGCTTTGAATTATTATTATTGTTCACTGGCTCCACCAGATTCAGCTCATTGGATCCCACAGAGGCTTTCTCATTATTGCTTTTGTAGGTTGGAGAGAGCTTCTCTAATTTGTCACTTTGATCAACCTCTGAGAGTGGTTTGTGAGTGTTGGGGTCAATGCCTCTTTGTCTCAGCTTCTTCTTAATGCAAGAATTCCATAAATTCTTTATCTCATTATCTGTCCTTCCTGGTAACTGAGCTGCAATCTGAGACCACCTGATGAAGTAGAGCATATAATTAACCACAGAACTGATCCTATTTAATACCCAGAAGATGAATTAATGAGTACCCTTTTGAGAAAAACCAAGTACCTGTTGCCAAGAACTGCATGAAGTTCTATAATCAAATTCTCTTCCTGCTGTGAAAATGGTCCTCTCTTCAAATCAGGCCTCAGGTAATTTATCCACCTTAGCCTGCAGCTCTTCCCACACCTCTGTAGACCTGCCAAAATATACCATATGTCGCATAAAGAAAGACAGTGTTTTAGTTCTTTTGGCCTTTGCAGTGATACTGGCACAAAGCAATGAATTAGAGTAGTATACCTGCTAGCTTAGGGACTGAGCTCCAACAGCCATGTCCATGCTTAGTGATGTAATTGAGAAGTTTCTCATCCTCTTCAGGAGACCAGAGGCCTTTCCTTAGCTTCTGCTTGTAGCAACAAGAGTGCCTCCCCATGTGGAGTCCAACCCACCTGCAATGCTGGCAAGTGACTTTATAAAGTGGCAAGGTTTGTATATTGTATAGAGACCCTGATGTGATGAATTGTCAGCAGCAAGAGTAGGCTTTGATATGTTTTCTAGGGGAGTGAAGTGGTGGAACTAAGAGAGAGGGAGAGAGAGAGAGAGAGAGAGAGAGAGAGAGAGAGAGAGAGACAGAGGGACGATAAGGAGGTTAAGAAAATGAAATGGCAGCCTGGTAGGGAATCAAATTAATAGGAGGAGCCTCAAAGAGAGAGGTCACATTCATGAGGGTGATTGGAGATTGTAGTTTTGAATTTATATTTCAATTTCCTGAGTTGGGTTCCTCTGCTTCTCACTGCAGGGTCCAAGTCAGCTTCTTGACCCATGTACTGTGGGTCCATCACAATCCGACGGTCCAGAACTCCAGATGCAACTGGACCAGCCCAGTTGATAGATAGGGATAGTGGAATACTGGGGAGATGGAGCTCCAATTATTTGACTTTGACATTGTCTCATCAAGGTTTGAGAATTTAAGATTTTGGCTGCACTTTCTGGAGAATTTCTTGAAAGATATATAATCCATCCGTGAAAAAAACTAGACTTTAAAACAAATAATATATATATATAACTCATTCTTAGAAGCGCATGTAATTAAAGTTGTAGGTATGAAAATGAAGCAGTCCACAACAGATTTTTAAAAATGGAAAATGATAACTTTGTAGTTTGTATTGAATTTTAAGTAATACCCTATTTCAACAAACTCTATCCTAAGATTCTTAACACACAAGAAGCCACTTGATTTGGGAAAAGGGAAAATTTCTGATCAAAAGTAATACCCACGACTAGTAATGTTTGCTCATATGGGAAACTGCAATAAATTGTTGATAACGAAGCTCCTAATATTCTTCTACTGGAAAATATTATTAATTTAGACTACTGATTAGATAGATTTGTGTGGTAAAATATGTGGTTTAAATTCAGTCTAAACAACACAGCATGGATATGAGATATCTATTTGAAAGAAAATAGTACTCCTCAGTAATTTATGAAGAAAGTATATTTATTAATTATGTGCTGAATACTCCATTGGTACAACGTACACTCCTTTATTGACTAAATTTTGTGTCAGATACTTCTCGGACTGTATTGGTCGACCTTTTTTTCTCTTAGCTTTTTGGGTAATTTTCCCAAATCATGATTACTTTGAAAAGTTTCATAATTGATTGCAAAGAACGAAATATTTCCAAGATATTTGAGAAGTTCTTAAAAATCACTCAAATTCTGCCAAGTCCTCTGCCATCTATCCTTGCTTTTCCAATTTTCTTTTCTTAATTTTTGATTTATCCTCTGACGTCATGCAGCAAGCAAGTTGTATTACTGTATATAATGCTAATTAAAGCTATAAAAGATGAAAGAAGAAAGTACCGATTACAGGCATATTCTTTATATTATATATAAATACGGCAATAATATAAAATAAATATAGCTGTCCTTTATTTAGTTTATGTATTTTGAAAGCTACATGAAAGACAAAATGAATTATTACAATTAAGTCAGTGGCATATGGTGAGTCTCTAAGACTGACGATATTAATTGCATCAGATGAGCGCTCATGCACAATAATATCAATCCATTTAAGACAATTTGTTTTCACCATTGTGTATTAGTTTATGGAAGAGGCGTGTATTGGATATATGTTGGTGTAATGACACAATTACATTATTGAAGTGAATTGCAAAATGTACACTGGTAAATGAACCACGTTAGGACCTTAATATGGCATGTATATATGTATTCTAAGTTTAATATATATTGTTGATTTATTTTTTAATAGTTTAAGCTTTTGAGATAAATGGTAACATAATATCATAGTTTGATTGGCAGGAGGTCTTGGATTCAAAACCTCAAATTCTCATTCTCAACTTTTTTACTAGTTTATAAGATGTAAGATGAAGGGTGAGACTGCATCTATATTTCTCACTCTTAATCTCATTCTATTTTTATGCATGTCTCATTGTTAGGGATGGCAACATGTTGGGTTCGGGTTGGATTTGCCAAAATCATACTCACCCCGTCGGGTAAATCGGGTCTCCATCAAGTATTTGGAGCCCCTATTATTATAACATATTAAATCAACATAAATACATAATAGAGTATAGATAAAATACATTAAAATTCATCATATTACATTACAACAACACAAAATCATAAAAACAACACCATTAAATTTTAAAGACAACAAAAATTAAGATAAGAAATTATAATATAATTATATAATATAATTTTTTTTTATAAAACGAATATACGGAACGGGGAGGAGACGGCATGGGTTAATTGGGGCGGGTCCCCACGGGGATTTTCGGAGGCGAGAAATTTTGTCATCCCTTCTCATTGTCTCTCCATGTACCTGACGATTATTTTAAATGTAAACGTACATAAGATAAACGCCAAAATATCAGTAAAGAATCCGGACCCATAAATATATATATATATATATTTTTTTTCTTAATTTATAGTTATGGATCACAAAATATTCTTTGCAAGGTATGCATGGCATACAAACATCCAAACTGGTAAATATTTTCCTAAAGAAATAAATAAATAATTTCCTTAAAACACATTCCAAACTTCAGAAAGAGGTTTTTTCTTGATTATGAAGATGATGATGAGAATAATAATAATAACTTTTTTGTGTGATAGCCTGTCAACTTGTTCTTGTATTATGAAGCTTCCTTGACCAGCAATGTCTGAATTCAGACATCCCGCTGGGACTTGAATATTAAAGGGTTAACTGCAGACCCCATAAGAAGATGCTTGTAATCTCCATGCCCTCGTCACGAACCATATGAGCTGTTCATATGAAGTCAACTATTGTTACATGTTTATTCCCTTGTTCTTTTTTGCTAATTGATGCAAATCTTATGTTTAATAATCTGTCGGCTTGACCCTGGCCCAAAAAAAAAAAAAAAAATCTGTCGGCTTTGCTGTCATTTCCAATTTTCACTTTTATAATCAATTCCTTCTCTGCATATTGAAATTAGTTACCCAGGTGGCTAGGTGGGTTAGTTTACTTCTTAATTTATAATATTAATATTTTTCTTTTTAATCTTTTTGACCCTCCATTCTAGGGAATGAATCTCTGTCTTCTCTCTTCAAATGATTGGAATGATTAAAAATTTCATACTTTTATCTTGGGTTAAGCTAATGACGTGTTCATTTACCTTGGTCTATATAGGCAAGGTAATTTTGGGGGCCAACATCTTTCGGGCTCCGATTTAATCACTTTGGGAATGTTCGGATGTAAATTTTATCTCAAAAAATATCACTGTAATTTAAGGAGAGATATATTTCTCTCAATATAACTAGTTATGTATAATCACTAATTGGATATGGGGTTATTCATGTTGATGTTAATCAAGAGATAATGTCCACATTACTGTGGATTCGTCACCAAAGACAAGAGAGGTGCAGAAAGGGTGGCTCTTAAACCCTTTAGTAATCATGGCCAGACAATGCTTGGGACAGATCTAATCCAAAATCACTCCTTGAAATTAATGTGTATTTGTATATTACAAGTTGCTGAGCTGGAAGTACTAGTACTCCCTAGAGAAGGTTGAATATACCCCAGAACTTAGAATATAGGTCCCCCAACCAAGTTTATCAGTTGCAAAAACAACACATCAAATTGAATTGAAATTGCATAAAAAAAGAGGGTTGTGGCCCTGTGGGGCTTTGCTAATCAGTAATCAAGCATACACAATATGTGAAGTATATCAGTCCCTCCCGGCAGGCCCATGCCCTTTATTAACTTACTTAGCTTATTATATTGGTCCACTGTACGATGCCATAAAGGAGAGACAACCATCTCGGCAGAACAAGGGCTAATCTGCAAGACTATATTATGTCTTTTGCAGCAGACTCTTCTTGGTGCATGTAAAGAATTTCATATTTTATAGAGAGGACAGTGAATTTCGTTTATTCAAACAGTCATCAGGACACCATCATTGTGCTGAGAGTCTGAGACCTTTCCCTTAAATCAATGCATTTTTCTCTTTTATTTTCTTTTCTGTTTACATGTTTCTACATAAATTATCTCTATAAGTACCTGTGTCTGCAAGTACATGGTTTCTCTATTGATATTTAAATTTATTAGTATTCAGTCATAATGTCAACCAAGTGAAAATATCAGTGAACAGTACATGAAAATGGGTTAGAATTTAGGCTTATAATGGTGGATGGGAAGCATCATCTAACAAGCTAGTCTTTTGGGTCAAGTAACAAGCACCTAGGTTGTGAAAAAGGGTATGAAACCGGGTCTAATCCCTTATACGGTGTCACGCTGGTGGATCTAGTCTTGTGATGGCTAGACTGCTTGAACAATGAGTTGCAGAAGTGCATACACTACCAAGATATGTTGTGTACAATACAAACATCCAAAACGTCCAACTCCTCTAATTTCAGCTCTAACATGCACTAAACAGAAAGTGAACAAGCTGGGAACATGCATGTAGTTGGTTCTCTATTTCATTCTTTCCTCCATTCTATAAAAGATAATGCTTTTGTATCAGTTGATTTGTGTGAGTTCACTTTACAGAAATCTTCCACTCAGGTATTTTCAGAGTTGAGGCACATAATGTTCTGTGGAAAGAAGCAAGTCTTATCAAGTTTAGTTCTCTGTATCTTAGACAAAGTGTGAGGCATCAAGTTGGCATGTTTTGATGACTATTAGTACTGCTTTAATGCAAATTCATCATTTAAGCAAGTGTAAATTATAACATCTTTGTAAAGAGAAAGGCACTTATGCAAAAAGCCTGGTTGATGGGAAATTTGTAAAATGAATTGAATTCATGAAGATAAAGATTTGGACGATCATAATTAAAAAGTCATTGAAATGGAGGGAGACATAATCCATATGCCCTTGAAAGATGGAGATGCCCTCTTTGCATTATCCTTAAAGCCATCTTTTCATAAGCTAAATTCAAAAACAGAACCAATTGACAAGGAAAGAGCAACTGTTCATATCACAGAATGATCACACTTATTGCTAATTAACCAAGTTCTTTTTAAGTACAGATATTTATGTCAAACCACTCAAATTAAGATAACCAAGATAACAACTGTTCATATGCAGGATGTAGAAATAGTTGTGTGACCATCAGATCAGAGTATTTCTCTTTCACATTATTATAGTCTCTCTCTCAATCTTCTACCTAAATTTTTTGAGGTACCCATCAATCTAAAATCCAAAAGTAGCCCAAGATTTTGGGGATTTTTGTTCTGAATTAAGATTAGGGATGAGATTTCCATTTATTAATTGCCCAAATTATATGGCTAGGAAGTGTTACAGCAGGGTGTGAAGGAAAAGAAAAGAATTTGTGGGAAACACTCCACATTGTGCTGCTGGGCAATTGGATCCAATAGAACCTAGAAAGGTTACATTTGAGATGACCCTAATGTATCTATTCCATTGGCCCATTAGCACTAGTTGGAAACATAAGCACATGCTATCTCATGAGATTTTAGTTAAATCACAACTAAACTTAATTATCTTGTCAGAGAGTGATGATGATAGAAACATCAAACATGAGCATCAGCATCATGACCCCCTGACGTTTACTGCTTTCCTTATATGGAAGCTTAAGATCTCAATAACAATCATTATGAGAGTAAAAATGCTACTATTCATTGCCCATTAGTAATTAGTTAATTCTAATAGGTTTAATTAGCAACATATAATCATGCAGAGAAGAGTTGTAGCACTTGATTTGTGCTAAGTTAAGAAGAGAGGAAGGTGCAAAAATTAATTACAGTGGTAATTGACTTTAATGAGAAGGCAACATTATAATCAGAAGTCATGTTTGAAGCCATTTAATTAATCCCATCAATTATCAAAACGTTTGTCTGGTTGAAATCTCTTTGTACCCCATGTTTTGAATAATTACATATTTGCTTTTGCTTTATAGTGGGAAATGATAGTCAACTTTCTTGCCTTTACATCATTACTTCTAATTTTGGGAGAGAGCCTCTGCCCTTAAATGAACTGTTTGAGATTCTAATGGGAATGCCCTCAGAATTAGTCTTCTCAATCAGTGTGCTTTTAGAACTAGCATGTCACACTCTCATTGGAGCTTTGCTTAACAGATTTTGATTAAAGGTGTCTAATCATATTCATAACAGAAAAAAAAGAGAGAACTAGGAGGTCCATGACAGACACAGAGACACTTCAGTGTGTATTCCATCACAGTTCAAGGGCCTACTCGTAAATCCACCACTTCCTTCATCTTATTCTCAACCACCAAAAATATTTTAGCTTTGCTGGGCAACTTCTAACCGTTAAGATGCTTGAGTCCCACACATACACATCATGACATCAATCAATGGTTGCCAATTGTTCACACCTTAGATACACACACATAACGGTTGAAAATAGTTTACAAAGCATGAGACACAGTACGTAGCATTCAGTGAGTCACCCAAATATATATATTTATATTTCCTTTACTACCTTTCCATGTACCATTTGCCCATCATGACATCATCCTTATCAACCTTGAAATTGACACTTGGTAAGGGCTTGTATTTTGGTCTGGTTTATAACTTCAAACTCTATAACTCTGCTTAAAGTTGGTATTATAGAAAACCCAGTGTTAAGCAGATTCAGGATTAGCGTTTGAATCTAGTTATCCAACATACATTTTTTGGGTTCCAAGATTGTATAAAAGGTGTTCTAAGTTTAGAGGTCAATGTTGAAATGTATAGAACCCTCTTCAAACACAATATTGTAATGGGGGTGCTAATCTTTTTTCTTTTTCTACTAATAGAAGTCCCCAGACGAAATAATGAACTGTAAAACTGGTTTTTTTTTTTTTTTGGGTGGACTGTAATACTGTTTGAACTTTGAAACAAGCTAAATGGGTTACAATCAGAATCTCATCTACTGGGGTCTGGGGATATCAATTGGGTCTGCTCTTAGAAGGGCCATGCGCTGCATTTTTGTTTGCTGGGCTGGTTAAGGTTTGGGTTGTTGGCTTTGTCTGCGGGTTGATAGACGAGGAGGGGAGAGAGATAATTGTGTATGTGTATGGATAATGGATATGGGTGTGGTGAGTAATTGGGTGGACATATCAAATTTTTAGTTTCATATTGAATTGGAATGATTACACTATATTTCCCAAACTAATTTTTCATTTACATTTGACCCCTCTTATAATGTTCCATCAAACACATAATCCTATTATGTAAAAATAATCAAATGGGCTGGCAATTTTGTATACATAGCGTGGCACCACGTGGCATTCTCTCTAAGCGGTGTCACATGTGCAAAACTGACACGCCATTTGATTTTTTTTTTTTTGAAGTAATAGGGTTAATTGTTTGACAAAACATAATGTAGAAGGTGGAGTGTTAAAAATTTTAATTTAGAGGTTAACTAGTCATAGTTCGAGATGATTAATTGTAAATTTGTAACTAACCCATTCGAATTTCGAGTTAATTACACTTACACTTCCTAGGGTTTATTGTGTTTTCACATACACTCTTTGAGGTTTTAATAATTACACATATACCCCTTGAGGTTTCAAAACTGTTGCATATAACCCCTATTGTGAGCAAAAAATGATGATCAATTATGCAAAAAGACATGCTAAGGGGTTAAATGGCCTAATAAGATTTTTTAAGGTGTAAAGTCCAACCTCAATACAAATATTTTTTTTTTTGTTTATTTATTTTTTTCTCTTGTAGGGGGTTATATGTAGTAGTTTTGAAACCTCAAGAGGTATATGTGTAAGTTTTTAAACCCCAGGAGATGTATGTGTAATTAACTCTCGAATTTCTCAAAAACCCAGGTGAAAACAAGAAGGCTCAAACCCATGGTTAGGAAGGTTGCCAGCTGACGCTCTCAAATAGATTTTGGGCTTTTGGTCTATGAGGCCGAAGAATCTTTCTAAAGACAAAAACCTTATCGTCATAAAGCTTGCCATCTAGGGCCTTAAGTAGCTTTTGTCTACAAGGCCCACAGTAGCTCTTTTTTATTTTTCTTTTGTACTTGGTACAATTATGGTGGGCTCAGTTGTCTGTAACATGCTTTACTTTATCCTTTTTCTTTTCTTTTCTTTTTCTGTGAAGGTTTTTTTCTTGGATGTTTAATTATTAACCCCTAATTTCATATATAATTGCATTCGATATATATGTATAAAATGCTTTTTCTATGAAATACTTATTAAGTACAATTTTGATATATATAGAAATAATTGAGTGCGTGTCAACATGTTAGCTCATCATAACTAATTATAAGACTAACAATCCTAACAATGTAAGACTAATTTGAGTTTTAAGTTTTAACTAATCTAAATAAAATTTAGGGTTTAACTAGATACACATATACGGATGTGCATGCTTAACTCTTGGAAAACTAGGCCGTGCTACGTGCCTGATACCATAACAGAAAATAAAAGTATGGCTGTTCTTGTATATTTCAATTGAATTAAATTATTAAGTACAATTAATTTTGATATATATGGCAAGCACTCAGTGCGCGTCAACTGTGTTAGCTCATCATAACTAATTACAACCAAGACGAACAACCCTAATAATGTAAAAAACTAACTCGGGTTTTAACTAACCTAAACAAAATTTAAGTTTTAAATACTCAATCATTTCAACACAAGATCCCAAAAAGTCCTTGAAATTCTTTTTTATTCAAGAGAAAGGCTTGTGAAAATCAAAATCTTGCCGCAAATACGGGTAAATGCTATGTCATTCTTGTCAATTTAATTTATATACAAGGATACAATGCACCACATGTCAGCTACATCTCTTCTCATAATTGATTAATTCATTTATTTTCTCTTTCATTTTCTATTATGATGTCTCCCTCTGCTTGTTTTTTTCTCTACTCATTTTTTCTTGACTTTTAATCTTAGTTATGTATTTACTATCTAATGGTATGGAGCAAAAGATGAAATTAATTCGTAACACTTTTTAAGTAAGTAAAGTTATATAAATCTTTGAATTTATATTATACTATTCAAATTAAAACAAAAAGAAAAGCAGGAAATCCAAATCCCTCATAGAACCTACCTTGATCTTATATAAATATAGGACTTTTGCACCAATGCACCCTATATAATTCAGTGATTGATATACAATGCTCATATTTCATCACTTGCAAGTTTGTAAAATATTTAGAAATGGTTATTCACACCAATACCCTCTGAAAGTAACTTCGATTTTTAATTTACCCCTTAAAACTTCATTCCTCCCACTTTATCCCCCAAATTTTACAAAATATCATATTTCGTCAAGTCCGTTACAAGCTCCGTCAAATAAGTTGACATGGCAGTTTATTGCCTCTTCCACATAAGCGCCACATAGGTTTTTTTGACGGATTCATAGACAGACTTAACGAAATATGGTATTTTGTAAAATTTGAGGAACAAAGTGGGAGGAATGAAGTTTCAAGGGACAAATTGAAAATTGAAGTTACTTTCAAGGGACATTGACGCGAATAAGCCTATTTAGAAAAATATATGAAAGTATTTATGCATGGATACATATTATTTATCCATAGATACATATGTAGTAGATCCCATCTTCTTGGGATCCATTAATTAGTACTGTGCTGCTGTGCATGGCCGCCATGGCCCAACATAGACGCATCAAACAAACTTGACCCAATAATTTTCATACCGTTAAAGTTCAGAAGGCTCTGGTCCCTTTCCACCCCAATGTATGGTTGTCACACCAGTTATATATATAACCGTGGATAAACAAAAGCAAATGGGTTCCTCCTAAGCCTAATCATTGCTACTATGCCAATTGCCAGACCATGTGATGTGGTCTGCCTTTGACAACCTGTTTTTCATTTGTTTTGTGGTTGCTGTAGCTGTTCATCATCTTACTCTACTTCCCAAAAGTTTTTGGGTTGTTGCCAACCGTATCTTTCCTTTTCCCTTTTTCTTTTTTTTTTTTTTTTGCTCTGCTTTTTCACTTGAATCCCCTTAAAACTGCTTAGAAGTACTGTCACCTAATTGTTCTTGAATTCACACAAACGGCCACTGAGACTGTTTTATCACACCAAAGTCCTACCATTGATGAGGTTAGTTCTTACAATATTTCTACTTCACTTCACTCAGATTACTGTGATAAGTGTAAACTTCAGTGATCAAGTATGATCCTTTCAGGGATTTCAAAGTTCAGATGATCCAAAGTTTAGGTTTTGTCTTAATTTGATATATATATATATATATATTGTCAATTAGATTCTATCAGCACCCACTTGTGAATTTGTGATTGTGCTTGTATTTCTCCTTTATTTGGTTTGAATGATATTGGTCATGATTATGTATTTTTCATCAATACCAACTTGGAACACCTTAGAAGAATCGTGTTCCCATGGTTATAATTTGGAGGTATCTGCTTTTTGCATATTTCATATTGGATAGCATCATACCAGTGCCTTTTCTTTTTTGCATAATCAATTTAGACCTTCTTAGATAAGAATATATAGGGTATTAGATGGTACTGTTTACTGTATCATGTAACTTTCAAACTTGAGTTTTGAAAGTCTGTTTAGATCATGTATAGCCTGATGGGAGATGAAAGATGATATGTCCTTAGATTTTCAAGAAACGATATATTTTGACTATAAAAATGGTCCGAAACCAAGTAGGGATATGAATAGCACATCAAGGGCACCATCTCTTTTGTGGCTTTCTACTTTTTTTTTCTTTTGCTTAGCAAAGGATGCCAGATTTCTCTCACTGAAATAAACACTTCTCAAAGATCCCCCAAGAGACCATACCATAGGGTATATGCAGCATTACAATATGATTGATAGGTTTTGACAACTTGTTTATAAGTTGAAAGGAATAATGATAAGAACTAATTCATCATGTGAGGTCCTAAAGCAAAAAAGTTGTCCTTAACAAGTGGGACTTGATATTGGTTGTTTCCAAGTTCTACATTTATCTGGTCTGGCTTTCTTATTTGGTTTGGATTAAGAGATCTAAGTAATTTGTTCATATCAAATTTATTTGTAAATGGACTTAATAACTTAAAAATGTCAAAAGAGATTAAATCAAAGCTCGTAGTTCTTTTTACTTCTAGGTCATATTGCCTAGTTTCTATATATAGTTTCTCAACTCTAGAATTTCCTTTGTGTTGATATCATTTTTAATCATTGCAGCAAGTTGAAAAGAAGATGAGTGAAGAAGAAAAGGCTGCGGAACAAAATGGTGTTTCTTCAACCAAAGAAAGTGGAGAAGAAATACCCAAAACTGAGGATTCAGCCAGTCCAGTAACATCATCTAACTCTGAAGGTATCAATTATAAGAAGATTGACCCTCCTGTAGTTGAGTGTGAGAAGACTGCTGATGCTCCTTTGTCAGATGTTCCACTTATAGATGAAACGAAGGTGGAAAATGACCCCATTCCTGATTCAAAAGCCCCAGAGCAAGTTGTTGATGCTGTTATTGATTCTGTGGTAAGAGAAGAACCAAAAGAACCAGCCATAGAAATCATAGAAAAAGGGAAAGTGGAGCAACCAAAGATGGTTGATGCTCCTCAATCATCAGTTGAAGCCACTGAGAAACCAGAGGAGTCATTGGCGGTTACTTCTGACAAAGGATCAGTAGAAACAGTCCTACAAGAGATTAAAGACTCGGAACTGGAGTCTTTGGTAGTACAGAAGCCAGAACTTGCTGTTGCTGAAGTGGAGGAAAAGCCAGGAGACCCATCTGAACTTACTCAACAAGTTGAGAAAAAACATGAGGTTGAGCAAGAAGAACATGTGCAGGATGAAATGGTTAAAGAAGGGGAATCTGCAGCTGATAAGAAGGTTGAGCACACCACATTCTTGGAGGAGGTGAAAACGGAAACAGATGACACACCTAGTCTAGAAGCGAAGGAAGAACCAGAACAAGAGAAAAAACATGATGAAGTTGAGGCTGAAAAAAGTGTGGAGGATGAAAGAGTGAAAGATGAAGGGTCTTCAGCTGATAAAGTTGAGGATTCCACATTCTTGGAGGAAGGGCAAACTGCTGATACAGACGTCAAACCTAGTCAAGTTAGAAGTCTAGAAGAGGTTTCACTTAATCGGGTTCAAGATGGTGCGGATTCTTCTCTTCCTGATGTTACAGAAAAGCTCACTGCTGCTGAGGACCAAAAGAAAGAATTAAGTGAGGTTGATGTGGTGGAGAAGCTAGCAGAAGAGATCGAAAAGGTTGGAGTAGAGAATGTGGAAACTGAAGAGATTGAAAAGATAAATGTGGTAACTGAGGATTCTACTCAACCAATTAACGAGGAGCAAAAGACAGAATTAAGTGTGGCTGATGTGGTTGAGAAGATTGCAGAAGATGCAGCAGTGGAGACGGAAAAGGTTGGAGAAGAAAATGTGGAAATTGAAGAGAAGGAAAAGAGAATTGGGGTAACTGAGTATTCAACTCAACCAATTATAGAAGACAGAAAAGAATTAAGTGGACTTGATGTGGTTGAGAAGATAGCAGAAGAGGCAACAGTGGAACTGGTAAAGGTTGGAGAAAAGAATGTGGAAACTGAAGAGGATGAAAAGAGAGATGCAATAACTGAGGATTCAATTCAGCCAATTATAGAGGACCAAAAGAAAGAATTAAGTGGGGCTGATGTAATTGACAAGCTAGCAGAAGAGGCAGTGGTGAAGTTGGAAAAGGTTGGAGAAGAGAATGTGGCAAAGAATGTTGAAACTGAAGAGAATGAAAAGAGAAATGTCATAGCTGAGGATTCAACTCAACCAATTCAAGAGGACCAAAAGAAAGAATCTGGGGATGTGGTTGAGAAGCTAGCAGAAGAGGCAGCAGTGAAGTTGGAAAAGGTTGGAGAAGAGAGTGTGGCAAAGAATGTTGAAACTGAAGAGAATGAAAAGAGAGATGTGATAGCTGAGGATTCAACTCAACCAATTAAAGAGGACCAAAAGAAAGAATTAAGTGAGGTTGATGCAGTTGAGAAGCTAGCAGAAGAGACAGCAGCGGAAGTAGGAAAGGTTGGAGAAGAGAATGAAACAAAGAATGTGAAATCTGAAGACAATGGAAACAGAAATGTGATTGATGAGGTTTCAATTCAACCAGATAAAGAGGATGTCAACAGCTCTATCTCTCCCTCTAAAGTTATAGAAAAATCATTTGAGGGAGTTGGGAAAGATGTTGAACCCGTGGTGGAAAATGAAAGAGCAGAACACATAAAAGATGAGATGCCAACTATAGTTGAAACCAAGAACGATGAGAATGTGGAAGAAAAGCAGGGTGAAGTCACTACAGCTGTTAATGAGCCACTTAAAGAATCCAAGCTATATGAGTCAGAGGTAAAAGGGGAGGAAACTGTTAAAAAAGATGCTGATAAATTGGAGAAAGTCATTGACGATGTTGCAAAGTCTGATCAAAATGTTGAGTCTCCCACCAAGGATGGTGATCACACAAAACCCTCCGAGGACCTGCCAAAGGAAGTTCCAGCTAAGCCCCCTCAAAAACAGTCAAACAACATTCTATCAAAGGTGAAGCAGTCACTCGTGAAGGCAAAGAAAGCTATCACTGGAAAATCTCCAAGCTCAAAAACCCCTGCCTCTGGAACCAAGGGTGATATCAAAGTCAAATAATTGAATTTGACTATGAAAATTTGCATATATCACTTCTTATGTCTTCATTCTTGATGTTTATATTATTGTGGTTGGTCCCTTGATGTTGCTGCTCACTCTCAGATCTTGGCTTGTATGTTGATGCCTGATGGTTAGGGTGTGTGTATATAGAAGATAAAGGCTATGCCATACTCAATATTGTGAGAAGTGGTGTGTTTATTGTTAGTTATCTTCCCTTTTGACACTGTTGATGTCATTTGGAACTATTATTTGTGTGTTGGTGCTTGATTGTTGTCAATTATCATCATGAACGAATTTTGGTATTGTGAAAATGATATGTGGATATATGTTACAGTTGCAATTATCTTTTTCATCATCGTGCCCTTTACCAATAATTGGTTGTGCATTTCACTTGAAGAGATAATAAGATTGCCTACCAAGAAATCAAGATTTATCAAGGTGGTTGAAATTGCAAAACAACATGTTTGCCAGTAACCACTCAGAACCTGCAAAATGAGCATGGAACCAAGAATTTTTTACCAGCATTCTCAATGTTACTGAGCGAGGAAGGGTTCGTTTAGTACATTATTTTGGACTGTATTAGACTGGATTGAACTATATTAAATTGTAGGAGACTGGACTGTATTGTATTGTGCCAAGTTTTATTCTACCCGTCAAACTGTTATATCTGGGGAAAGATGTCCCGAGTTGAACCCAAATTAAGAAATGACCAGGTGAGTAAACACTCTAAATGGAGAAGATGGTCCAAAGTTTTAAGCATTACTTATGTCACCATATATCTAAACTTGAATTGACACTGACCAAACCACATCAGTATAACACCAGTACAAGAGTTTCACTCCTATTAAGACCCACTCAGCACCCTATAATACATCAATTATCTAAACTCAGGACATAAGTGAAACTAGATGAACCATCAGAGCAACCAATATTCTTTCTTAACAATTGTACCATATTTCATCACAATGGCTGCAGAGAATGAGAGAATACAAATGTACTAAGGCATTACTATCATTTCATTTAATTCAAAGAATTGTTATATATGTCCACCAAAACACACATTTGATACATATTTCTAGTATACTCGACTCTTAGACATTGCATTACCTCATCGGTTACAAAGGTGAATGTACAAATGCTAGAACGAACTTCAAGTCTTCTCAAGGTACCAAAATCTGTGCAATATGCAACTGTACTCTCCTGAAATTAGAATTCGGATGGTTATTGTAAAGGTTCAACCTCATCAACTCAGAGCTACCTTTTCATGTACTTCAAATTGTATCTACCCATATCAGAAGCAAGCAAAAGGTCCAATCTCAAGATGCTGCAACATGGATCTCTCCTCCAACCACAGACAAAACTTCTTGTTAATCATATCCTGAATATACAAGTAGAGATGAGTTCGTATTCTTTCAAAAATGAATTATTAATGTGCATGTGAGTGTGAGTGTGTCATGTGAATATAAAAATTTACTCACTAGCTGCTCTACTATGCACAAGGTCATTTCCGTTAGGTGATCTGTTAGCTCTGCTGGTATTAACATCGGACGCTTGAACAATATTTTGCACCAAAGCAGACTCTCCAAATCCCTCATTTGTTGCTTGACACTGGCAACAAAAAAGAGCAACAAAAGTTTAATTTACATACAAAAAGAAACTAAGGGCAGAACACAACTAGACAATAGGAAATTTAAGATGTTGAAGCGCTGAAGTTTTGGATGGTTAGTAGAATCACAAAGGTTTCTTTTTCTTTCACATATGTACAATGGTGTAAATCCTACATGTTTTTATTCATTCTAATACTCAAACTTCAACATTAATGAAGAACCCCAACGGACATGCAGCATTATTTAAACAACTTAACTCCAAGATTCATGATCATCATATATTCTTTCAAAATTTGACCAAAAAAAATATGTTCTTTCAAAAAAATTCACTTTATGATAAATGCACAGACCTGACTAGATGTCTGATTCATAGAGGTATTGGCAATGGTGTTTTGCACCACTTGGGAGTTCATGTTCTGCAATGAATCCTTTGAACCAGAAACTGGAGCTGATTCCACATTTTCCACAGGACCTCCTGCACCACAAGCATTCATTCCTCCAGCTGACTTCATAAAGGGCCCTCCTGATAAAGGAACCAAGGGTGCACGCTGCATCGGCATGGGAATTCCTTGACCAGGAACTCCAAACATCTGAAGGTTAGATCCTATCATCCCATTGAAGGCAGTATGCCCTGTTATAGGTGAACCAGGGAAATGTGCTCCTTGCATGGGGGGCATCTGAAGCATAGGGTAACTAGAAGATCCACCATTCATGTCGGGCATACCCATCCCAAAACTCATGCCCAATCCCATTCCCATTCCCATTCCCATTCCAACACCCATGGGAGATAAATGAGCCATGCGGGGTGCATGCATGTGTTGCATTCCTGCTGGTAACATCATTGACGGCATATACAAACCAGCTCCCATTGACATAATCTGCATAGAGATTGAAAATAATACCATGTTATAATTGAATATCCAAGTTCTTATACATTAAAATTGAAAAGTGAATAAGTAAAGAGGGTGTGAGAAAGTATGTTTACCTGTACTTGGAGTTGAAGTGTCTTTAAATACTCAATAGCCTCATCGAGCATTGAAGCTTTGTCCACCTTATATGATAATGAAAATGTCAGCATAACCAAATTACAGAAGATACTAACTTATAGCAGGCTATGTTTAAACTTCCATGACTATCAGGAATGTTCAATATAATACGCCACCAAATTTCTAACAAAAGCTGAGTTTGAAAAGATCGTGGACATGCATTTCAGATTTAATTAACAGACTTCCCTATGCATGATACTATTTTATTAATTGCTTTCACTTCCAAAAGTAAATTAGATCCTTGATTTAACACCAAAATAATAAAACTTAGGAAGTCCATCAAACATCAAGGAAATGCCTGGCAAGACTATAAAACTCAAATTAAGAAAAAAAAAAAAAAAAACAAGTACCTTGTTGCAATTGGGTATGAGTTCTTGTAGCGCGCGCATCTTTTCATTGATTCTATCCCTTCGCCTCTGTTCACAGAAGTCCAAAATGAGTACAACTTAATTATCTTAGAGTTTACAAACAGCACATCACAAAGCAATTAACATGTTCTCTGTTATGAATACTATTAATGAATGGTTTGGCTCACCCTTTCTGATAAATTATGCACTTCTGCTGCTCTGCTTCTCTTGGAACCCATACCTCGAGCATGGGCTCCTTTTTTCACACCCACAGATTCTTCCTCTGCATCCTGCACATGAGGTGGTTTTCTTGGTTTAGGGAGGGAAGGGAAACAGCATGGAAACTCCAAGAAATATTGAACACTAACTTTTCAACTTACTTCACTATGGCATTCAGACTCGTCAGTATCACGACCTTTTCTCTTCAAAGCATGTGTTGGTCCTGTTGGATCATCCGAAGCTCTCTCCACACTATTGCCTGAGCAAACGGAAGAAGCAACAACAGGCTCCACAGTTTTTTCACCATCCGGAAGTACCCTAATTGCACTTTCACAAGGAATATGATTGGGGTTTGTGTCATTCTTAGAGGCATCCTCTTGGCATGCAGCCTTAGACTGTTTAGCAGCATGTGGTTCCTCAAGAGGCTTAGCTTCTGTTGGTTTCAATTCAACACTGGATGGTGTCATAAGATGTTGGCATTGTGAATTTGACTCCTTTGGTAAACCACTGCTTGAATCAATTAGTGTTGATTCGGGAGGATTGTTACTTGTTGCAGCTGAAACCTTATCCTTATTTGCATTCCTTTCCACGCTTAATAAACCTGAGCCAGCCATCACTCCAATGTTCTGAAGATTGGCTTTCACAAGAGCAGCTGGTCGTGAGAAATGGGAAAAATTCACTATGTTTGAATTATTATTACTAGGCGCTACTGGATCTTGCTTCTGCATTTTTATGCCAGGAAGCCCACCTGTAGATGAAACCTGAACAGGATTCTTGCAAACAGCATGATGGGTGGCACTACTTGTATTATCAGCAACAATATCTGAAACCCTTGATCTAAGAGATGGGAATGATGCTTGGGATTGCTGTGATGACAATGGGTACAACTGAATAGTACCACCTCTAGGTCTGCCAACCTCAGCACCACCTATTGAATAAACCTTTGACACATTCCTTTGTTCCAAACTAGAACCTTCATGTGCACAATTGGTATTGGCGTCCCTATATACCTGACAAGAACTACTCATTTTATCAATTGGTGGGAGATTGTTATTGGTGGAAATCTCATTTGCGACACTAGATAATTCAGGCAAAAAATCATGGCTGTAGTCATGCTGTAAAGATTCATCAATGGGATAACTCAACCAAGGCAACATGTCATCATCACCACTCAAACCCATTTCAGCAGATGGAACCGACAATGGAATTTCATTCAATACAGAGTCCATGGACCCAAACTTCCCAGTCTTCCCAATGGTGCCATTTCCTACATCTTTATCTCGATTCTTGGGGGTATAAGATGGTAAGCTGTTACAAATTGGACTCTTTCTAGCTCTACTGGACTGACCTTGCATCATAATCTGACCATTTTCCCATACTAGCTCAACAAAGTTATTCCCAAGTCTGCATTAAATCCCAGAATGTAGAAAAGGGGAAGAAGAAAAACAAAAAACAAATATTAAATGGGAATACAGAAAACAACTCAATGGCAAAATCAAAAGAGGTAACAAGATTGTAAGGAGTGGAACTGGACTTACTCAAAATCTTGACTTGAATCAACCCTCCCTTTGGCCATTCGATATAGCTCGGATAAAGGCATGGTGAAGTGTTGGAATCACTGTGTTATTCTGAAATGCCCAAAAGCTTCAACAACACAGCCATTATTGGTAGCTTCTACACAGTAGTCCTCATTTTAAGTGCTGAGTTCAAAGGAACAGAAAAAAGAAAATTTGTATATATATAATATATGTTGTGTATATAAATAGAATGCCAATAATGGTTGAAGACGTAAAAGCACAACCGAAACCCCACTATATGACAATCCCAGTTCAACTTATAGTGGAAATTAAGAAATCTATATTCTTTCCACAGTTATAATTTACAGAATAAAATCATTCTTTAGAAACTAAAGTCTTTATCAGTAAATAAAATAAAATAAAAAGTGAGCAGTCAAAGACTCAAAAGTAATTATTTAATGGCTCCCAAAGATCCCAAATAAACCTCTAAATTAAGCTGCTTTGAGTTAAAAATTAGTTCTTTTTCACTTTTTTAATCATTAAACGAAAAACCCAGAAACCAGATTATGTTTCCTTAAATTAATCCACAATCATAAACAAACAGCTCCAAATTTTTGACTCAAAACTAAAGGGAGTACAGCAGGTAACTTGAAGAAGAGTCCAAAATCCTCAATACCCAATACCCAGCTGAAAAATCCTATATAGAGTAAAGAAACATAATGTTGGGGAAATCTGAGTTCCTCGAACAAGTCAAATTACGCTAATCCACATGGTGAATCAGAATAAAGCTCTTGAGAATCAGTAACTGAGCTCGAACAAAGAGGACCCATTTCAGAGAGAGAGAGAGAGAGTAGAAGACGGCGAAAGGCTAGCAGAGTTGCAGGGGGACCAATGCAGAGAGAGAGAGAGAGTTTTAACTGCAAGAAGAGTGAGCTGAAACCATTTGTGGATTTTCTTTTCCTTTTTTCGGTCGAAGCCATTTGTAGCTTTAACCATAGTCAATCTTCTTATCATGCCTTTCTGAATTCTAACCTATTCGCCTTTGAATTTTGTTCTGATCCTCGGTATGCGGGCTTATCACTAATCGGTTTTGTTAGCACTAATGGGAGAAGGTGGACTAAGATTTTTTTTTTTTTGGCCAAGCGAGAAGGTGGACTAAGATTAAACATTCAGTCATTCAATAACCCAATCTTACCTTTATTAGTTAAAAACCTAAAATAAAATAATTTAATATTAAAAAAATGTTAGTAAAATGATTATAACTATATCTCTATTTTCAGTTGAGGATCTCATTTTCACTTTACTTTAATCAAAGACTATTATTTTTCAAGTGCTTCAATCAAGAATATTCCGTCAATTCTGTCAAAACTTCCGTTAAAATTGATCACGTGAGGATCACGTGACTAATTTATAAAAGCAAAAAAATCTTTTCTCATAAAAAATAAATTATAAAAAAAATAAAACTAAATAAATTTAAAAACAAAAAAAATTTCCTCCATATCCCACTTTCGCCACCCCTGCACCATATCGATCCAACATTCCCCCCACCCAGCCCAGTCACTCCCCTCCCCTCCCCTCCCCTCCCCTCCTCTCCCCTCCCCTCCCTTCCCTTCCCTTCCCTTCCCTCCCCTCCCCTCTCCTCCCCCTCCCCTCTCCTCTCCTCTCCTCTCCTCTCTTTTCTCTCATATCTCTGCCTTCCTTATCTTTTTCTTTCTCTCTGCCCCCAGCCAGCTCCCCCTCTCCATCACAGTCACCCATTCCTTTAATCTTTATATTATAGGGTTATATATACTCATTTTGCTAACATTTTTCCTTTAATATTTTAGAGGCACAATAGTAAACTATAATAATTAGAATTAAAAATTAAAACAAAATGCAGAATTTTACTCTTATTTTTAACAACCCACTTCCCCCACCACCGTTTTTTTTTTTTTCAGGACAAATAAATTATTTATTAAAAATTTAACTACAAATTTAAAAAAGTCAATCGGCACATAGCGTGTGCCAAGAGGCTAGTTACTGATAAAATGAAAATGGTACCATTCTCACTCACTAATATATTTTCCACCTTTTAAAAAAATTAATTATAATTTTATTTTTTTATGAAATTACAAAACAAACACATTTAATTAAAAAATAAATAAATTCAAAGTTGCTATAGCTGCAGCCATGGCAGTCCATCTTCTATGGCAACTCAATTGATGGGCTTGTACATCAGTAGAATTTCCACCTTCTAAAAGCATTCAATTCAAGCAAAATCATTTTCCTAATTTAGGAAATTGAAGCTATGAGCCTATGACCAATCAAAAGAAAAATACTCATGAAGAATATAAATTCAATAGGTGCAAGTAGGCTAATTGTAGAGGTGGCAGCTTTCTTTTGTTTTGCTTTTTCAAGGTTGGGGTTAGGGTGGGTAGGTGAGAAGGGAAATTTGAATAGAAAAGGAAAGAGGTGAGGGTAATTTAGGAAAAAAGAGGTGGAATAAGTAGATTAATATTAAAAATAAATAAATTGAAGAGGGTGGGAAAATATGGTGGATGAGGAAATATGAACAGATGGTGAGAATAATTATACTTTAAAATTATTTAAATCATATTAATTGATTATATGATGTACTATCTTTTTATAGAGGCATGACTATTTCAAATAAGACCTATAAAAAGTATACACTACGTAATCAATTAAAATTGCCTAAATGATTGTAGTCTTGCATTACTCATCTGTCCTATTTTTAACATATGTACCCATACATTCATTGCATGGTATAGAACAATCAAATTCTTAGCTTTATGTTACTAAGCAATCGGCGTCATAAATTATATTGTAAATACAAAATAGGCTGGAAGATGTTTTTGGTCTCTGTACTATGACTGAGTCGCACTTTGATTTTCATCATTTTAATTTACTTTTTTTAAGGACCATATTTTTATTAGTGTCGCAAACAATTCCAATTCGTTAAAATTGAGACGAAAAATGCCGACTTGGCACCACCTAATTAGCTCTGAAGTAGATAATTTTGACGAATTAGACCTGATTGTGACATTAATATAACCACAATCCTTGAAAAATGCAAATTGAAATTACGGGAACCAAAGTGCGACTCAGTTATAGTATATACTTTACTATAAACGTCTTTTGGCCTACAAAATGTCTCGCTACCATAGATTATACTATAAATACAAAATAAGTACATACTTTACTGCTTAAATTATAAGTTTTTCATTTTATCTAAAAAGAGAGATTCAAATATGGAATCTCTTCAACATTGTAGAGAAATATATCATTATATTACAAATTAATCACTTAAGATAATAACTTGCCTACTTTTATAGGGGCAGGCTTGTGTAACGATAGTAAGTAAGAGAAAAAAAAATAAGGAGAGGAGAGAGAGAGAGAGAGATACCAGGCGTTTTAGGTAAGTTATTCTCATTATTTAAATGATAAGTTTGAACATGTGTTTTGAATTTATTTTATTTGTTAATCCCTTAGCTTTTTTTTCTTTTTTTGGGTCAAATTGTTAATCCCTTAGTTATGTGTGCTTTGTTCATACAAGTAAGGTCCACCTAATCCTTTAGCGCGTGTATTGCACGCGTTGTATGGAGTGCAATTGTCCTAATTGATGGTAGCTGGTAGGTTGTTCTCCTAATAAGATGTGTGTATTTGGTGTCCCTATTCTCTGTACTCGAATAGAATAGAGCATATTATCCTTCGGTATTTGTATATGTTATCTTATCAAATTGGATGTGGATTTGGGTATTGTTGTTGTAGACTTTATGTTTGGATCCATAATGGAAAACAACAAATATCATTATCATATATACACCGATCCTTATGATATGTATGGAGGGTGCTGCTTGCTCTTTTTCAAGTTTCAACTAATTAAATTATATTAGGGTTTGAAAATTATGGATTAAGGCATAATAAATAAGTCATTGACTTGCCCATACGATGGGTTCTTATAAAATCTTCTTCCCCTTCATTTTTGGAGAGACTTTTAATTTCTTACATGTATTATTTATGTGATATTGGTAGTGGCGCTGCAATGATGTTAAAGGTTGGTCCTTTTTGCAATGTTTCCGTTTTATCATCAACTTAGCTAAGATTAGGTTGGTAATACTAGGAAGCCCAAGGTCATTAATTGAAGTTTACTTTCAAGGAAATATCTTTTATTTTTTTATTCTCCTATATAAAGTAGGATTTACTATACATATTTTGAACTAAGAGAATGCTAGTTGATAGAGTGAACTCACCAAATTAACGATTTACGTACAATCTGTATGTTTAGTAAAATTAACTATCAATCTCATATAAAAGTGTTAAGAAACAAAATTATAAAAAGAATTGAGTTTGATAACATGATCATCTTATCCTTAATGAAAACGATGAGTAGCAATTGCTTTTAAAAATGATGTCTAATCTCATTGAGTAGGATCTGAGGTCATCCTACATTGAATAATTGAGTTTTATTGTGCTTCCCTTGATTAAGGCAAACAAAATGTCTCACTTGCCCTTTGATTTGACTGAATCATAAGGATTTACAGCAAGGACATGATACATTGATACCTTTGTCAGTTGATGCATGATGTATCACAAAAGCCAACAATTAGGAGACACCCAAATCACAAACTTTATATTCTTGGTTTATAGGTAGGACCCTCCAAAACAAAAAGTAGAAAACATATAATACAAGTTCGACAAGTGATAAGACAGTCTGGGGAGTAAAGTTAGTAAGTTCCATTAAAATCTAAGTCTATCATGGTGACCTTTAGTGCGGACAGAGATATCAACATCTACCTCATTGATTCAATGGTAGAAAATTCGAAATTATACTTTACTAATTCATGGTTTACCCGTAAAAACATCTAAGGGTTTAAAAATATCTGTATCATATAATCCGAAAATTATTCAGCTTCCACATGCTAGCATTTCCCCTAAAAATGTTCAATAGATCGAAATAGTGATTAGATATGATGTATGAATATAATCCGAAAGGACCAATTGATTAGATGTGTGTGTGTGTCTTGTATGTAGAGGACAATTAATTTGTCTTAATTTGGCTTTTTGCTGCAGGTGTAGTAGTACCATTGCATAAGTTGAATGTGACCATATGAGAAGCCAATGCCAAACCAAATTCACAGATTGGGATTAGTATTCATGGACCACCACTGAACCAAAGCATGGGCAGTGGGCTATGTCCACGTGGACTCCTGACCCGATAAGGGATTTGGCACCATCACATATGGACCACCTCACCACCCCCAGTTTGTTTATGGAGCATCTTTTCCTCTTCTCCTGTTTAGTGCAAGTGTTATCAGAAAAGTGAATGCTAAATATTTGAGGCCTCAAATTAGTTGACTGAACAGTGAACGCAGGTGTTAGGCTGGAGAGCCTGGACGTGGGCATTGATTTGGAGGGTGTGTGACACACCAAAAAGAGATTTGCAGGGTGTGAAATTCACGTGCATGTGTGCATGAACTTCACGTGATCGATGTCCCTGTTTCCATGTTCATGGTCGACTCTGATATCCAACAACATATATGAAGTCTGTGCCTTCATGAGGTCATTCATGAGCCCACTGGGTCCGTCATTTGCAATTTGCATGACATGCTGTCTCTGATTCCCAACCACATATATGTTGCATTTACGAGGATGCATGTGTTTAGCTTTAATTAGTGCCAAGCAAACTAACAACCCCAGAAATTATTTGGCATCAGAATGGTTAGATATCATAAAATCCAGTAAGAAACTGTAATTGATATGCATGTAAACATCAGTTCCATTCTTTCAAAATATGAAAGCAAAATTTGGAAGCTACTTAAACCATTTCTGTGATCACGGATTTAAGTTAAGTTGCACCTAGTTATCTTGTTTAAGAGCCATCATTAAGTAATTTTCATTGAAAAAGTAGTCTTTCTTGAACTGCATATCTTCAAGTTTTACTGTACGTCATTGCAGTAGTAGTTTATGATTTATGACTCAAAGTAGTTGCTGTAATTTCCTTTTGCGACAGACTACAGTACTGGGGTCTAATTTGTTGGCTCTAATTTGCTATGTGTTAACTTCGAATACATCGTCCCAGCTATATAACAACTGGGTTTAGTGTTGCTTAGCATGTTATCAAAGTTATAATTTGCTACGTATTTCCTTTTGTCTACCTTGTCACGTGTAAGCTTGACATACATTAGTTTTAGTTTTTAGAATCAGTGGTTGTCTGATAATTAATATGAAGTGTAAATTGAGAAACAACCTCAAAACACTTGAGTGGAACTATAATTATTAATTCAGAGCAGGGTTTAAACAAACAAATACTGTACTTAGATGTGTAAACAATGGCTCATGTGGAGAAAATGACAAAATGGTTTGCCTAAACATGTTGGAATTGGCATGAAGATCCCAAGTAAATCAAGAAATGACAGAGATACTGTAAAGAAAATACAGCATAGGATACAGCTAGTACAGGGTGCAAAGATGTGGGAAGAACAGAGGATAATATATATATAAATAAATTGATGAGCCTTCATGGGATGATAGAGGAGGCTACAATACTGCAAGGACTGACCTCCAATAATTTTATGCATGCCTTCTTGGTTGAGGGGCCTTTTAAATGGACCCAAACATGGATCACGTTTTATCAGCACTAACAGTCTCTGGCCATTGTCACTGTCTTGCCTGCAATCTGCACATGACCACTACACCCATCTATCTAATCTGCACAGATATATATATATATATATATATATTAATTTATGATTGAAAATATTTTGAATGCTCTGAATAATATGCAGAGGCACAGTGCCAGGGTACTGTATATAAACAACAACCAGCCTGGTTTTTATCTTATTTCTTGTTTTTCTGTTTCACCAAAATCTTACATTTATACACTGATATTTAAATCTCCTGCTATTCATCTTAAAAAAGGGACTCGATCCATAGCATGTGCAAAATTATTAAAATATTGAAATAGCAGGCATGCATGGTTTCTTGTGGTAAGATAGATATATAATTGTTAATTAGTACTATAGTTTGGCTAAATGAATCAGGAACCACCTGTTTCATATGTACATCTCCTTTTTAAATTTTAAGTTTGGACACACAGACAGGGCATATGTTCAAAACACTTTAAGTGGCAAACAAGCATTAATTAGAGAGTAGAGGGCTGATAGGGGCAGGGCAGCCTTTTTTTTCAATTATTAAATATTTTATTGTGTGATGAGAGCAATCATTTTTCAGGTTTGTCAAGGGCCCATCTCTTTCTATTAATATATCAGGTTTTTTTTTCAATTATTAAATATTTTATTGTGTGATAGACTGATAGGAACCACATATGTCAGCAGCAGAATATTTAAGCAGAAGATAAATGACTAGTTGTTGCTAGATTTTGACAGCAATCCTCAGCTGTTGGATTTTAACTTTGGAAGACTCTATAGTGTGAATACGTATGTCATACAATCACTTGGACCATAAAATCTAAAGGGTTCGTTTTTTCCGTACTAAGATTTAGATTTATGAACCGCTGAATCTATTCACATTACATACAAATTCTCACTCTATACGATTTTCTTAACTTGCTCCACATCGATCACTTGATCACACAGCCAAAATTTGAGATATATATGATCCGGTGTGATCGATCAATATGCATTCGGACATTTGGCTTTGTCGCTTTTATACAAGAGTAAATTCTATTCGGACTCTTCAAAGTTTGTACTATTGGAACTCCTGCATACAGGCCAGCTATACATGGGCTGTACATAGGTTGTACGTTGTTTTAATAAAAGACTTATATGACGGTGTGCTACAAGCCTACAATTGTCCTGTGGTGAAAAGTCTAACTTGTTTATTTATTGCTTTCTGAAAATGTCGTGTATGAGGTTAACAAATACGGATTCAAAAGTAAAAGACAAGATGATAGAGTGGATGAGATAGGGTTACAGATATGCTAGAATAGTCTTGCAATGCAACTTGATCATCACATGATGTAATGGCAGATTTGATAGTTGATACAGATCAAAACAGCATCACATCAGAAAACTAGTCCACATTTGCCTATATGCAACTTGCCTTTATACCATATTTCGTTCATGATTGAACAGAGATATTATTCGATCATGTAAGTGTTAAACCCATAAGTAGAACTTATCCTTGAAAACCGGCTTGCAAGTAAAAAGTTTATGAGCTTTAACAATCTGTAATTCGTCTTTAAAGTTCTCATTAATCAGTATGGTAACATCAGATAGTAATTACTAATTTGTGCATATACGCGCGCAATGGTTCCTTGAACAGTGATTCTTTGGCACTCTGGCACCATTAGCACAGGACAAAATGGAATTCAGTAAGACAGCTTTTGAATATTTCATAAAAATCATCACAGGACATTGAAAACTAGCTAGTTACAAGCATGGAGTATTTCATCTCTGTGCATATCCACAAGTATCCAGGTCCAAGGTAGTCCCTAGCTACATTACAAACACCCTCCGAAATATGCCTGCACTACTAGTAGTAGATCGAGGACAAAAAGTAATGTCACATAGGAACCTAATTTGAGAGATTTATGGTCATACCATTGCATTTTTTAAACTTCACAAATCTGTCATCAGTGGAGAACAAAAAAGAAATTCTAGAATTCTCCTTACATATTTCTTAAGGACTACTTTAATATTCATAGGGAAGTATATATCCTGTTATAGGTTATCGTTATCAGGGTTTTTTGTTGCACAAGGATCAGTCTATAGGCAGCTTTTCTTGTATGTATTCTGGTAATAACTTAAGTTTCAGCAGTAGTTCAGGCAAATCACTCAAAAGATGCATTTACCAAGAAATCAAATTCCAATGATAGGTTATTATATAATAGTGAAATACCCATACTGCATTGTAATTGCCATCTATTCACTGACAGTTGGCTCACCATCATTCAGATTAGTAGTTATGATCTGAAATCAGAATATTTCCTTACAGAAAAGTTTTACAGAAATTAGCTGGAAACCATCCACCACCAGAGAAGAAGAAAATTATGCAAATGAAAAAGAAAAGTTCTTTAAGATTCGAATGTCCCAGTCACTAAACTCTATTCCAAGGTGAGAAGCAAATGAAAATCTCTTTGCTTTTTCACCAAGAAAATTATCTATTTGCCCTCCAATGAGGCACAACTGCAAGACTTATGTACCATTTAAAAAATAATAATAATTGTAATATACAATGAAGAGAGAGCACCTGTGGTAATTAACTAATTAAAAGCAAGGAACCAAATGCATCAGATTTGACTCTTCCTGCATTTAACACAGTACAATTGCTTTGCAGGTGATGGGATGCATCCTAGGGAATAATCCTGACTCAAACTGGGTGAGATGCCCTAGCACAACTGCACAACCAATAGAATAAATTAACAAGTTAACAGATAAAGAGAAGTAGTACACTTTTACAAAGGGAAAAAGAAATTACAGAAAAGAAGGATTATCAAGGATTAATTCAAAAGTACAACCTACAAACCATATATTCCTATTTATATCCATTCTAAATTTCTAATCTAGATTTACTGATTCCCTATCAAATTTTAAAATCATAATATGTAAAGTAGTGAAGGGAAAGAAAAAGGACCCAAGTACCCAACTGTTAATCCATTAGAGAATTTGGTCATAGGCCCATAGGAAAAACGATTGCAAGGAAAAGCCCAGACCAAATGTTATAATTAGTGGGGTTCTTCCTACAATAGGACCAATAAGTTACGAACTTTTCATTACTGCAATTCTTAATGTTGGCATATAGGATTGAAAAAGCGTACATAATGATCAAGTCAGTTGTGGCCATAGTAAGTGTTTCTTCTTTTACATGGCCAGAATGGCTACAAATTAATGATTCACTCACTTGGTTTGCAAAACCATGTTAGTTGTTCAACAAGCCACATTATGAGAGTCTTCAAAAAGACCTTTAGATTAGAAAAAAAAAAGATTTCTTCATCAAACACCTTATAAGTATTGCGGGTAGCTCAATTGAAAAGATTGTAAAATTTGCCCATGCACCTAATAAGCATCAATCAGGCTCCAACATTTCCATTCAATGTACTCAATGAATCAGTGGGATCACCATAAACCATGGGCTCCAACCCCATCCTATATACCCTCTATGAACATAATTGGGCACATGTAATTATGCCACGAATGGCCCACTTAAAACCTATGTATCATGAACATGGGTTTGGCTTGAGCCTTAATTTTATAGCCTCATGTAATGAGTTATTCTAAATACCAACCCATCTGATAAAAACCAAATAAATACACGGGCCCATATAAATTGGACTATTTAACTTGAACCTCATATGATATCTTTTTTTGTTTTTAACCCCACATGAGTCTTCAACTTACAGAATTAGGTTGGAATTTAAGTTGGGAACTTGGGAAGGACTGTGCGTCACGTGCGTAGTGTGCACAGTTGGATGAGTCTTATTGGGGTGCAACGTACATATTTGAAGCCTCCATCCCCGCCGTTGTTCAAGTATGTGACGGCAACCTACGAGCCGTTGGATTTTTCTGACAGCCTGGTTGATTGATCGATTCCATTCCCAATGCTCCCTACTTTTTGTGTTCACGCGCCATTTCATGCTCGTGGAAAACAGTAACGCATACCCGAAGGGCCAATCAAGTGGAAAAATGTTGCAAATATTAAGTTTTTTTCTAAAAAAAAAAAAAAAAACATGTAGCTCAAGTTCCACATTTTTTTTTTCTTCCGGACTAGGCAATTGTTTTTCCTTGTGCCAGAAGCTCCATGCTTCGATGGGTGCCAATTCCTTCCAATTTGACATATTACTCTAATGTGTTCGATCTCTAAAGTTTTGAGTGTAGAATTTGTTGTTACACAAATTTGGACTCGGTAGTATGCGAGGTCTGACTTCCAATCTGAATGATTATGATCGATTACGTGAGATCAATAAGGGATGATAAGGTTCTTTGCAAGATAGTAGAAATGAGGTCAAGAGAAGGGTAGGCACCTGTGTGGTACAAGCTTAAGGTTCTACAACACTCAAGTTTGTAAGTTTGATAGAATAAAAGGTAGTAGGTGAGAGTAATAAAATGTGTCTCCCTTACCTTCCTAATAGTGGATCTCTTTATAGTGATCATGAATGAGAGTAACTTGGTGAAGAAACAGGTGCACCCAGGGATATTGGGTGGTAGCTGACCCTTTATGGTCGAGTCGGAAGATAGGTCTAGCCAATCTTCCACGGTCGGGTCAGGAGGTAGTCGACCTTCCATGGTCGAGTTGGAAGGTAGGTCTAGCCGACCTTCCATGGTCGGGTCAAAATATAGATTGGTTTTCAGGATAATTCTACTGGATAGGAATATATGTATCAATATAATCATTTTTAAAAATGTAGATATTAAGTTTTGATTATCGACCAAATTATAAATAGATAATTAAGTGATCAACAAAGTAACAAAATCTTAATAAGATCAACCCATTAGCATGCATATCGTACTAATTAATTGGCAGTTTGGCACCGTCGCTTTTGCATACGGGTTAACCATTTTAAAGATAGATCAAAATTGTCCATGTCATCCTTCATTGTCATCCATTAGTGTCATGCTTGGAATGTTTTTTTTTTTTTGGGCCCATGTCATACTTGGAATTTTTAATTAAACAAGTTTTATCTTAAGGCAAGAAGCGCGTGGAGGGAAGGGAAACTGCTCAAAGCTTGAAAACTGTTAATTTTGGTGAATGCTTAAGCTTGAAGATATTATGTGGGTGCTTTTAGACTTTTAGGGGTGTCCCCAACTCAGATTTTAAAGGAGTTTAATGAATTTTAAAATCCATAGAATCTATCAAAATCCAAAGGAATTGGGTGGAATTTTTATGGAATTTGTTATGTGTAAAAAATGCATTCAAATCCAACCAAATCCATCCAAATCCATTAAAATCCTTCACTTAATGAAATCTATGACTTTTTGAGGACACCTGGATTTCATTAGAATCCATTAAAATCTGAGTTGGGGACACCTAAAGTTCATTGGAATCCATTAAAATCTAAATTAGGGACACCTAAATTTCATTGAACTTTTAAAATTCAATGAAATCTAAGTTGGGGACATCCCCCTTAGTTGCTTTATATTGTGAGATATTATATTTGCTTGAGATAGATATTATGTGGGTAGTGGGTGCTTACACTGTAGCACAGCCCATTTGAAACCTCCTGTCGGTCCTATTTTTGGACTGATGCAGGAAAACAAAAGTTGGGAGTTTTCACACATTTTATGTTATCGAGTTGGTGAGTTTATTAATTGTTGACTCTTCTCAAAATATGTGGTTCACGCAGATCCGTTCACACAGAAAATTACCCAAATAAAAGCATAAAAAAATGTACATAGAATGGTCCGTTAACAAGAGGCACAAGGAAGACTGACACGTGGCATGTTCACCCACTTATGGAAATAGTTAGATGATGCTTTTTATGTATTGGGACTTTAGGATATTAGGCAGCTGTATGATTCGTTTTTCTTTATTTGTGATATTTTAGGCTGTATGTTCACCCAATGCATAGCCTCCACGTGGTTCCTGAATCGTGATGAGCAGACTCTCTATATATAACCCCTCTCACCCTTTGCAGTTTCTGAAACTCACAAAGCAGTTATTAGCTACTTAATTGTTGTTGCAGTTCCAGTACTACTGAGCTTTTAACTTCGATCTCCTAGAGAAAACCCTCCTTTGATAAATATTAATTAGCAAGTATGAGCTCAGCAAACTTCGTAGACATCATTATTGCCATCCTCTTGCCCCCTCTTGGTGTCTTCCTCAAGTTTGGCTGCCATGTCAGTACTATAAATCTCTTCATCACGCCATGATCGAATTATATAAATTATGCATGTCATAGTCATATATATGTATATGTGTGTGTGTGTGTGTGTGTTTTAATTGAAGCCTGAATTAGTATATGTTTATATGATGCAGTCGGAATTCTGGATCTGTTTGGTGTTGACTATTTTGGGGTACATCCCTGGGATTATCTATGCCGTATATGCCATCACCAAGTGATCTACTTCAATTTCTGTAAGCACCCACCTCTCTTTTTTCCTTTTTTGGTAAGTTTCTTTTGTTTTGGTCACTTGAAAAGGAAAAAAAAAAAAGGAGTTAAACACGTACCTTAATTAGATATTTAGATCAAGTCATCACCACATGTCATGACCTGCAATAATTTATGTTTATCTAATAATCGATCTGGTCTGTGTCTTTGAGACTCTGACAAAGAAAGAAGAAGAACGCACTCTTCTTACTCTTTGTTTTTTTATTGGACAGGCGATACAGATGTGAAGGGCATATCGGTGTCTTTTTGTTTCTGAATCAAGGATAAGCGTTTGATGGATAATACTTATTTGGTGCAGTAAATGGATGGTTGATGCTATTATTATTATTTTATTTTTCTTTTTGCTTTGAAAGTTGACACTTCATGTAGCGTACGTGTCTCAGTACTGTTTGTTAATTTTTTTTTTCCTTTCTCCTTGATTTTATCCTTCGATCTCTATCTATCTGGTTGTAAAGGTGGGCACGTGTTAGCCTGGTAGGGCCAATATTGCTAATAATTATAACAATGTTTTTAATGTACAAGGGTACCTAAATTCCTTTCCAACTCCTCAAGGTTTGTACAATCTATTGGAACTTCTGCAATATTTGTGGGCTAGATTTTCAAAACCATGTTGTTTGCAAGCTGCAATATTTACAGAGGTCCAACTAGCCACACTAAATGATCTCCAATCTCTTTAAAGTTTAAACGCACTAAAAAGTCTAAAATGATTATCTGATTTAGTGAATGACACTCAATTAATGTAAGAGGTAAAAAGTTTTGAATTAAATTTTATAAACGAAAGTTATTAATTAATTAAAAAACAAAAATATCTTCCAACACCTTCAGTTTAAAAAAGATGAAAAATATTTTCAAACATTGATAAGCATCAAGCAGACTTACCAACTAATTCTTAATCTAGTAACATTTCTCTTTTTAATATTGAAAGATATGTAAAAAGCATAAAGCTCCCACATCGCATGCATTGCACAATGAATTTAACTGTTGGCCAGGATCATAGATCATAAACCATGGGCTCCAAAGTTCAATATATGGACCCTATATGAACATAATTGGCAATATGTAATTATGCCATCAAATGCCCACCTTGAAATAATTATATCATGGCAATGGGCTCCAATCCTAAATAGACCATCTGATCATAAACAATAAAAAAAAGAAGAAAACAGCCCATAGAAAATGTAAAAATCAGATTTGGCTTGTTGGCATTGGTTTCTTTTCGTTTTTTATGCGAACGCAAATGGAATATAATTTGACCCCCATATCTGCCACGTGGGAAGGCGGATTAGTCTTGAGATTTTGGGACTTTAAAATTGAGAAGGACGGTTACGTCACGTGGGTAGTGTGTGCACATTTGGATAAGTCCAATTGGGTGCCAACACATTTGAAGGCAACATCAACGCCGTCGTTTCAGAATGTCGCGCGGCAACCTATGAGCCGTTGGATATTTTTCTGACAGCCTGGTCGATTCCATTCCAATGCTCCTACTCTTCACGTTCACGCGCCATTTCATGTTCGTGGGGAACAATGTACCACTTCGCATGCTCCAATCAAGAGGGAAAATGTAGCAAATAATATTGAAAGAGAAAGATGGGTGCTTTGTGAAAAACACTTATATCCGTCCTATATGTTCAATATAAATCTTGTGACATATTATGAGATAAAAGAGATACACACATAAATATAAATATATAAGATAGTCTTATAATTATTATTTTTTTTGTATTTTTTGTTAAGTCATAATTCATCAAGATATATATTATCGTTGAGTTGAGTATTTACTCATCAACTATTTATGTTATTAGAGATAATATTTTAAGTAGGACCCTTCAATTCTATTATATAAAGGAGTCACAAACTTACAAGATAATGTCACTATCTCACCTAAGTAATATTTTCTGGTATCTATAACTATAAGTTATTTAAATCTTTCAAAATTATATACATACCCAATAAATAATAAGGGTTTAATCTAAGATTCTAAAACAAGCCAATGAGCAATTTTTTGTTTTTCTTTTCATTAAACAAATGATTTAACGGTGAAGCTACTCAGAATCACGAATTTAAAAAAAAAAAAAAAAAAAACCAACTATCCTCTCCTCCTTTTAGCTACCCTCAGGGCTCAGGGCCAACTCACTATCTCACTTCTTCGTCGGGCTCCATGGCAATGTTGTGTACCAGTGTACCACCACTAGACCAAATATACATTAGCCATAGTACAGTGTCTTTAACATGTGGATACGTAATGCCTAAAACGCCACCATTAATTTGAGCTTCATGGTCAACTAGTCATATAACTCCTATATTTGGGCCCAAACATAATATACTTACTATTTAACTTTTTTTGTTTGGTTCCTAATTAATCTACTATTAACTATTTAACTTTAAGCTCCTAGCCTCCTACTAATTTTCTGATAAAAAAAAAAAAGAAGCTCCTACGAATTCTAAAATTAAACAAAGGAAATTTCTTCCCTATTTGATTAACAAAAGTGTTAGACGACCTCCTTAGTTGTGCCTTGATCAAAGTCCTATGTGTATTATGTACGTTACATGAGTTTGGGTTTAAATGAATGTAATCAACATGAAATCATCTTGGTTGATTTAGCTTGATTGTAATTAGTTCAGGCTTAATTGATTATAATCAACATATATGAAGTCCGCTGAGTTGATTTAGCTTTATTATATTGGATCCTATTAATTAGTTGTAATTAGCCTAGTTGACTCAACGTGGTATATGTGATATATAATATGTGATATATACCTCTTGTTGGTGATGAATAAAAATTTTTTTTTTTGTCAAGAAATAAAAATCATCGAATTCCCATTTTTCTACAAATATGACAAATTTTTCTTTCCCCTGATAATATGACAAACTATGTCACCAAATGATAAGATGGACACCAAAATATGATAGACCCTTTTGGAGGAGAAACTATAGGAGTAAATTCTATTTTATGGTATCCATGGTTACCAAAAAAAAAAAAAAAAAAAAATCCAGTTTATGGTATTGACAACTCATTTGGCACCGACTGAAGATAGGAATATGTATTGAAAAAAAAGAAAAGAAAAAGATAGGAATATGTAATATTCCATAAATCTAATTTAATTAAGCAATCTTTATCATAGACAAGAAGCGCGTGGAGATAGGCATGCGCGTAAAATTGAATACCAAAACGTTTATTTTGGTGGATGCATGATACTTAAGCTCGAAGCTTCGCTATATTGTACATGCATGAAGTTTAATGTCTACGACGTGTGTCCTTTTTATTGGACTGATGCATACGCGCGTCCTTAGACTTACTAATTTAATGCTTGACTTACTAAATTTTTACAGTCCATCAAATAATTTGTTTGTAGACTACCCTATTTGTGAAAAATTAACCTAACTTTGGGTCATTTAGTAAAAAGAAATTGATTACATAAAGAGAATTTCATATCTCCTTCTCTCTCAAAAATGTAAAGAAATTGATTTTTCAAAAACAATATTACTAGTTGTCCCACATTTTTTTTTCACATTTGTATCCTATCTGATGTGTCATTATTTTACTGAAAGAGTATTTTCTTTTTCTTTTTTAGGTTTTATTTTTTAATTTGTAGTGTCTAATGTATGAATGACATGTAAGATGATATGAAATTGTGGTATAAAAATGTGGTAAGTGTAGCATTACTGTTTCAAAAAATCAATTCCTTAAACCATACGGCTTTAGAAAAAAATATTCCCTAGAATGACCCTTAACAATAAGCAGCACATGGGAGACTGACACGTGCCATGTTCAGCCATTTATGAACCTAGCTGTATCTGTATGGTTCTTTTGCTTTATTGAGAATCTGGGATATATAGGCTGTATGATTCTCTATTTTTTTTTTTGGTCGACATAGCTGTATGAATGTCACAGAACCCCCAAAAGTAAGATTTACTCTGAGGAGCTTTACAAGGCTAAGAAACCGCGTACATGATACTATTATATGTGCACGCTGCACCCAATGCACAGCCTACACGTGTTCCCTACTTTCCTCAATCCTCGATCATCAGCAGCGCTATATATATAACACCAGTAATTCTGAGACTCTCACACAATTCACAAACCCACAAATTAAGCACTTTGCTACTTGCTGCAGTACCACTACTACTCTCTCAAAGTTCTTCTTTTAATCCTCCAAAAGTCTCAAAAATGCCGAGTGAAGGCACAGCAAACTGCATAGACATCATCTTGGCCATCATTTTGCCTCCTCTTGGTGTCTTCCTCAAGTTTGGCTGCCATGTCAGTACCATATATCTCTTCATCACCCCATGAATTTATATATGCATGTCATAGTCATATATATATATATATATATATATATGTTCTATGTGGGTTGAAGCCTAATCAATTGGTATATATGTTTATATGATGCAGGTGGAATTCTGGATCTGTCTGTTGCTGACTATTTTTGGTTACCTCCCTGGGATTATTTATGCCATCTATGTCATCACCAAGTGATCTACTTCATTTTCTGTAAGAACCCAACTATCTAATTCACTAAAATTATTTTCTTATATTTTCTTTAGGGGGTTGTGGACCTGTGGTGTGTGTGTATCTGTAAATTCTTTTCTTATGTTTTAGACTTTTAGTCTTCCAGAAAACAAAATTTCTTTTTAAAAAAGGAGTTAAAACTACATGGTTGGGCAAACAGATCGACTCTTGAGTGGGAGAAAAACCTACCTAAAACTATTGTAGACAACATGTGTTCCACATTCATTGGTTCTAGTTGTGATGTATGAATGTGAGAGACACTTGTTATCTTATTGAATTGCCACAGATACAAGTAAATTTTCCTTGGGCCCATCAGCCCAGCTACTCAATTTGGTTAGAGAAAATAAAGTGCGAAAATGGGGCCTCATGAGTCATGACATGACCATAATGTGTTTGAGACTTTGACAAAGGAAATCATCTTACTCTCCGTTCCTTTTTTGTTTTTTATTGGACAGGGTACAGATGTGAAGTATATGTCTTTTCGTTGCATTAATCAAGGGCTTGTTTTCAGCCGTTTGATGGATAGTACTTATTCGGTGTAGCCAAATGGATGGTTGATATTCATGTAGTGTGTTTTAGTGTTCGTTCTTTTTTTTTTTTTTATCCTTGATTTTATCGTTGTCCCTCTCTATCTTTTGTAGAGATGGGTGGCTGCTATTGTGATGAATATCTCTTAAAACATTAATTATTTATTAGGTCGCTATTGTGATGAATATCTCTTAAAACATTAATTATTTATTATTAGTCAATGTGATTTGGGTTTGGAGGTATCATTCGCATTCTGAGTGCATGCTTCACTTGTTCTTTGTAGCCTTCTTATTAAGCAAAGGAACAAGTCATCCCATCATAATCTTGAAATTTTTAAATATAATTAGTGTATATAACAATTCTTTCACAATAATTGATAACACAACAAACCTTAAATATAAGTGACAAGTTCATACACCCATAGCCTCTCTTGAAGGTGTCTTATTCTTCTTTTATGTGGAGTACGCGAATTTTTTTCTAAAATATAATTTGTAAAATATGATTAAAAAGAAATTCTTAAAGTGTACACTGTACTATGGTAATGTTCAAGAGGTGCGAATGGCCTTTAAGCCGAAACAGAAACGTTGTTCACCTCCATATCCTAACATGGCAGAAAAAACAATAAAGGAAGGTGCCTCGCATCTGCGCACTTGCATCATGAATTCATGGCAATTCCATATTCAAGGGGGTTGTGAAAAAAACTAACTTTATGTCACTCACTTCGTTTTAATACTTGATCAATATTATATTGTTTTACAATTTTTCTAATCAAGGTGGTTGAGTATCAAACTATCAACCAAGTTTTACCAAATTAAATATAACAGTGACAATCCATGGACAGATCAAGAAAACCCTTATCATATCCAAATTGACAACCTTTTATGATATCTAATTCCACATTGACATGAATAGGCATTATCCAGAGTTTTCCCCCAAAAGCCACACTGATGTGGCATTAAAATGCTCAACAAAGAGAAGATCACGATCAGCAAAAAGAACACTTTCATCGACTATCAGACAAAATGACCAGAAAAAAGTATCTCTTATATCTAGATTAATAGAGAGGTTCACCGTATATAACTTGGGAGGGAATATAAGAAACGATTGAAAAGTGAAAAATTGAGAAGTTGTTGCCTCAGTTTACATCAACTAAATACACAACAATTATACGAAGGAATTGCCTCCGTTTACATCAACCAATATGCAATTGAACATTTGCAACATTTGCAAGCCTGCATAGGCACTAGACATGAAGAGGCAGAGAGATACAGGAGGAATTCTTTAAGTGATTCCAATTTTTCTCTCATCCTTTGAACTGCCACTCCCTACGGCACATGGGGCAATGTGCCTGAGAAGTCTGTGAATTTACCCATTTTAAGATGCAATGAAGATGGAAGGCATGGTTGCATGCACCCCAAACTGCAAGATATAATAATAATCAATCAACAACTAACATTAAGTTGTATCAATAATGAACAAAATAATTCATATCATATAAAATGATAGACTAGAAGAAGCACAAATTAGAACAGTAATGCAAAATGTGAAACGTCAGAAATTAGTTACAATGATGATCGCTACAATCCAATATGTTTTGTACCTCTCAAATATGTAAAATCAGATGACAGAAGAAGATTTCAGAGTGTTCTACTGGTTCTTTGTTCTCAAATGTCCCTTAGGTATATGTGTCACCTCAGGTACTACATATATGCTAACTGAAAAAGGGTCCCCACTTTATGGTTCAATGTGAAACCTTATGTGTCACAAGGTTTATCAGGTTGCACATTGAATAAACCTTATGTGTCACAGAAAAATAAATCTACCTTCCATTCACAAGAATATAAGGTTTGACAGTTAGTTGGGGAACTGTCATCGCTGTCCATTACAAACCATGTGCAACATGCTGTTATAAGGTGTTGGCATAAGATCTAATATCAGGTATTTGAATCGTAGGAGGGTAGTTCATAGGTGAAAGAACGAGAATCCAAATGCTGCTTCCTGTAAATTAACAATGAACTGTATATTCCATAAAAAATTCTGCCAGAGCACCGCTATGAATTGATGCCATTAGATGAATGAGCAGCAAGGTCCACATAAATCATAAAAGTCAAGTGTGAAAAAAGCATGGCAGAATGTGGATGCAGACAACATGTGAGTCACTTCTCAACCAGTCTATAGGGCAATATGAAACTCATCTGAGGAATTTGTGGGCATGGATCTTAACAGTAAAAGTTAGGTGAAACATGAAACACTACGCAAATGCTTCAAATCAATTATGTTAGCCACTTACTTAATGGGCAATCATCCCCAGGGAGCTTACAATCAGGACAACAACCATCAAATGCCATCCTACAAATCCCACATGTTTCATCCTGTGCATCCCATGTCCATGAAGCAACAGCATGCCACCTACAGGTAAAAAAGGATAAGAATAAAAGCTCCAATAGATCTCATCTCAGAAAGGGCACATCAAGATTAAATATACACAGATTCACACCTGCAGCAATTGATTAGTTCCAAATTGATCAATGAACATAACATATAGAGAAGAGATAAAGAGGACATACTCTGTTTAAAATCCCAGCAGATATTCGCAAAGAGAGTTGGGTCAAGAGAAAACTGTTATTTCACAACAAAGATGTTTGAAGTTTAGGCTAATTAAGTAGCAAACAAGAACACACCAGAGCAAATGGGATTGTCATATTACTATAATCATCAAAATACTCGCACCCAATAAAGACTGGAAGAAAAGCATGCTAGAGATATAAAAAGTTTGCATTTTGAAAGAGAGGAACAAAATAACATAGTAGAAGGATACGCAAGACCTTGACTTTCATCCTCCTAATCCTGCAACTGCAAAACCAAAAACCTAATTGTCAGAGCAGTGAATGATAATAGGCTCTGTTTAGTTCCATGGATGTTGACATTGGCCCTTCCAATGCCGAATCCATGGTGATTGGGTTTGATCTTGGCATTGTATTCCAATGCCAATGTGCCCCAAAATCAGGAATTTCAAATTCAAAAATGCTTTTAGCTGATTGTTGGAACCAAATCTACTTACCCGATACAGATTCCTCGTTCCTCAATGGCGATCGCAAGCCTGGAGCTTCTCGGATGTATGATTGTCACTGCAAAACCCTAACCCTAATGTTCCAATTCCGATTCCCCTCTCTCTGTCTCTGCGAGCCCTAATTGTATCAATTTAGGGTTCCACACCACTCTAGCAACTGACAAGTGTAAAAGGAAGTATTGCGTTAGTTAGTATACTTACTTTACTGTTTTTTAAATTAAAGTTAAAATTTGCTTTAGCATAGAAAAAGGAAAAAACAAAATTTGCATTTTATATCCTCCAAAGAGAATTTCTGTTTGATAAAAAATAAAAAAGAATTTCTCAAGAAAGAAAAATTCATAAAATTATGGGATTAATGTCATTTTGTTCCCCAAATTATTACACTTGTATCAGTTTATTTCTTAAACTTCTAATTTGAAAAATTAAGCACTCTGCCTTTTTTAATTTTGCCAATTGAGATTCTTCTGTCAATTTACACATTTTTCATCCAAATTTTTTAGGGTAAAATGGTCTCTTCCATTTAGCTCTTATCATTTTTTTCTCATGCATCATTTTTCCCTATTTTATTTATCGCTAAATTTTGGTTAATCATCCCGACATTTTAGATGAAAAATGTGTAAATTGACGGAATAACTTCAATTGTCAAAATTGAAAAAAGTCAGGGTCCTTAATTTTCCAAATTAAAAGTCTGAGGAACAAACTGATACATGTATAATACTATAGGGAACAAAATGACATTAATCCCTAAAATTATTGGTTTTAACTTTTAACTTTTAACTTTCATTTGTCTTTTCAGTTTAGGGTAATGGGCTGCAATTAACCATAGTGGGCCGGATCATGGGTGGAGAAATTCCCACATAGACCATTACATCACTATGAAGCCCAAGTCATAATTGCAAGGATGAATTCCCAAATAGGCCCATTACATTGGAAGTGAGGGAGCACTAGGGACGGGTCGGGTCGGATGGTTCTGTCCCTTGAGGCTATTTTTTAAAAAAGGAAAAAAGTTTGTGTTTTTTAATCGTGATTCGTGAATAAGGAAAAATCAAAATCTTTGGTAAGTAATTAGGCAAATTAGAATTATAAACTATGGAGAGATAATGTATTAATTGTTAGGACATGTGTCAACAAAATAGATGAAGGACGGAGAATATTCAGACAATCTTAAACAGAAACAGCATATTTGAACTCCTGGGCTGGATTACCTTCTAAGTGATTTTCAAAGATGGAAAAAATTACTCACTCTTGATGATTGAATGAGCCACAGAAAAATATATGGTTATATGCATGTATGAATAAGGAACAGACAAGCTTCCATGTATAAAACCAATGCGTGAATGAAAAAAAAAAAAAAATAATGTAGACATCCAGCCAACTCACTGATATATTTTCTGAATCATGTATTACAGCTTTGATTTTGCTAATAGAATCCTCTGCCTAGATTTCATATTTCCCTACCAATAACTCACTTGTAATTACCATTTATGTGATTTAGATCTTGGTAAACATAATGAATAATGGTCAATTCATAGAGCAAATCAACAAGAATTTTAGTGTTTATGAATAGAAATACATACAACATGACCATAATCTTTTAATATTGATTGGTTTAATTCTCTTGCATATACAAGTAAAGTCATTAAATTTGCACCAACGCAGATACAACACCATAATCCAACGCAGATACAACACCATAATCTTCTAGTATTGATTTTGATATCTGATGCATTGTCAGCAATATTATTTTCCTTCCTGGATGTAATCTTCTAGTATTCATTAGGTGTCCCTTGCTACTCTATATATAGAATAGGATGTTGAGGGTAAGAAAGCACACAAAGACTTTCTTCTTCTTCTTCTTCTTCCCTAGTTTGCATTTCATTTTTGAGAGCCATGACTAGAAAGAAGGTGAAACTAGCCTACATCACCAATGACTCTGCTAGGAAGGCCACTTTCAAGAAAAGGAAGAAGGGCCTGATGAAGAAGGTGAGGGAACTCACTACTCTCTGTGATATTGAGGCATGTGCTATTATATATAGCCCTTATGACCCTCAACCAGAGGTTTGGCCATCCGCTCTTGGAGTCCAGCGCGTCCTCGCGCATTTCAGGAACATGCCTGAAATGGAACAAAGCAAGAAGATGGTCAATCAGGAGAGCTTCTTGAGACAAAGGATTGGGAAGTCCAACGAGCAGCTGAAGAAACAACGAAAGGACAACCGTGAGAAGGAGATCATGAGAGTGATGTTCCAGTGTCTGACTGGGAAGTGCCTGCAGGGTCTGAGCATGGTGGATTTGAATGACCTCGGGTGGCTGATTGACCAGACCTTGAAGGAAATTTATAGCAGGATGAAGAGGGTCAATGAAGAGGCTCATAACCAAGTCCTGGTACCACCAACAGTGGCTGCAGCAGCAGATCGTGGCGTGCTGAGGAGTGGAGAGAACAACATGCAGGCGGCGATGGAGAGGCAGGCTGCTATGGAGAGGCAGGCTGCGGAGATGAACCATATGGATGTCATGCAGAGGCCTCAATGGTTCATGGAGTGTAGGAACCCACCACAAGAGCATATGGGGTTTGCTGGCCCTAGTGGGGATGAAATGATATCTCCATATGGGGATCAAAACCCCAATGCTTTTTGGCCTAATAACGGCTATTTCCCGTAAACAATTTGGTGTTTGTTTGTTTTTGTATTGTCTTTGAGTGATTTCTTTCTTGTGTGTCTTGCTGAAAATGTTTTTAGTTTTCGAACCACAGGTTATCTTTTAAGTCTTTTGTCTTTCTTGAATTTTATGTACTGCAAGTTAATGAAACAGTAGTTGGTTTTTATGTTCATGTCTTCAGTGTTTATTCTCTGATATTCGAATATCTAATTAGTCTTTCAATATCAATGGAAATAGCTAGAAAATCTACATATAAACATCCATGGAAGGAGCATTGGGGATGAGTGTTGTGTGGATCTTATTTTCTAATCCCCATCAAAGAGGACAAAGATCTAATTAATAGATCCTTTTGTACATAGTTAAGATTTTTGCTATGCCAATGAAAGTTAAGAAAAACTATTGTGTGAACGTGAGAGAAAATCAAGGAACCAATTAACCAAAAAAAAAGAAAATTACAAGACTGATTAAATAAGAAAAGTCAGTGGAGTTGGATGTTTTTCACAAACTGTTACATTTCATGGATGTCCTTTGATGTCTGTTTAGCATTATACAGTTCTGCACTGCAATATTTTCAAAGATATAGCTAAAAGAATTAGTTCAAAGGGGGTGTCTAGACATCCATCAGGATATGAAAGATGAATTCTGTTGTTCATAGCATTTGAAGGCAAACTTTGACCCTTTAATCAGCCCTAATTTTCTAGAACGAAAGAGTGTAAGAAAACTTTCAGACAGTAAATCATAAAACTCAATTAGTTAGTGTTAGAAGGACATGTGTTCAAGAAAAAAACAATGAGGGACATGGCAACTTTTATGCTTTCTGCCATACAACAAATGGAGGAAGACTTCAGGCTTGCTTCAATGTTGTAATGACATGAAATATGAGTTATCCCTTTAACAAGCAATCATGGCCACTTTATTTTCTCCTGCAGAGGACAGGACCTAACTAGACAACCTAGAACGCGAGTATATGGCTAAACTGCTGTAAGTTCAAAGAGTTCATCCTGATCCAACTATAACCAATGGTTGTATTGTTACAAAAGAATTTTATCGATGAACAATTCACGTAGTTCTCAAGAATTGCATGCGTTAATCACAATTCACGTAGTATTTGCTATATATAGTACCCTAATCATGAGGCAAATCATTCAATGTATTCTCCGATGCAGAGACTACGTACCTACCATATATATTTACTCAGCGCAGAATAGTATTAATTCTTTCATTCATCTTGTAGATATGGTCCATATATTTTGTTATAGCTTAAGGTAGATATCATTCATATGAGGTATCAATTAAACCATATGTTTTGTAGTGTACACAGTGATGATATGGATGATATCACTGGATGCATAGTACTAGTCAACAATATGTGATGATATGACCGATGGTTGTATTGCATGAAAAAATGTAACGGTGACCAATTCACGTAGTTATGAAGGATCGCATATGTTAATAACAATGGATAAGATGTTTTCCATATATAGTACCCTCATCACGAGGCACATCATTCAATTAATTATCCGATGCAGAGATTACCTACCATATATCGTTCATCAGCAAAATAATAATAATTCTTTCATTCATCTTGTAGCAATTATCCGTACATCTTTGGTTATTGATTAGGGAGATATCCTTAATGTGAAGTATCAAACCATCTTTTTTGCAGTACACAATGGTTATGACTGGATGGTAACAAAGGCAGATAACAAGGGCTAATTACCTGTACAAAAAGATCCATCATATTGCACATATGAGAAAAAGAGGGCACAGTTTCTAGAATTAAATGACACTTGTATGTAGTGCCTGCTGCATCTCCTGCAAACTGTTTCACTTTAGAAGGAAAATTTTCCTTTACATGTTTCCTTATCTTTTGAGTGAAAACATTATTTGTCTAGCAGTAAAAAGAAAAGAAGCTAAACAGCTGCAAATGGGAAAATGATGCTTAAATAGGTTTGAGGGGTTATAAATTTTTCTAATATTATGAGGGAAGATTTTTAAGGTTTAGATTGGTTCTGGAGTCTCTTGAGTGTATTCTGTTTGTTCAAAGTTTTGTATCCTGTTTCGAAGGCAGTCAATTCAAAAGAAGAATTTCCACATTCACATATATTATGCATTGAACATGATTCCCCTTTGAAGAGGTAAAAGAAGGCAAATTTAAAATAATATTACTCATAGCTAACTTTTGATAGCTGCAATTCACCGTATCTCAGTTATCTGCTGAATCTTGTAGATTGAACACAACCATGGACTCAGCATCAAAAGTCAGTCAATGAAAAGAAAGGTGTAAAATTGGTCTTACCAAGCAAGTATTGAAGTTTGACCATATGAATTCAAAAGCCTACAGAGACCTCTTAATGGAGGAGAACTAGCTAGTCTAAGTCAATTTGATAACTTTTGGAGATTCCATTAACTTTTCAGACCCAGAGATCTCAGAAACTGCAGAATTGTTTATTCTTACATTAAAACTGGTGGGACAAACAGGCAGTGAAATTCTCTCTGAATATAGAGGAGCAAAAGTAGCACTACTATATTCACGAAATTTACTATGTATCCAGTATAATTTGTTATACTGGAAGTAGTTGGAGGGAGGAAGAATTACCTTTTGTATACATGCAGACATGTCCAACCACACATACACTGATACACAACCACATTGTCAAATGATTTCAACACTATATGGCATGTATGATGTATCCCTATATGAAAATGAAGTGGCATTACAAAGTACCTTCTGAGATGTTCAGGGCTATAAGAAATTAAAATTCCTTAAATGGCAAAGTGAGATTTTTCCACTTGTAGATGTTAAGAACAATTTTAAGTGTACAAATCTCAAATTATTCTCTAGAAAAATGCACTTTGCAAAACGTAAAGAAGGGTTTGCTGCAAAATATCTATTGGGACCTTTGGAGTTTGGAGGGTTTGTTTTAAACAAAAGTTGTTCAAGGCAGCACATGAACCATCAAAACGTACTCATAAGGGATCTCAGAAAAGGGAAACTTTTACTGATTTAGATGCTCACAGTTCCATACAGCTATACAAAAGTGCATGACAACACTCACGGCACCAGTAACTTTAGGTTGGCATCACTAGTGACTTGTTTCACATTGTTTTTTCATGTCTCAGAATATGGACGTTTAAAGGAGGGGGAACCATTCAGAGGGAAAATTAAAGTGGAAGGCAGAGGAATAATTTCCAAATGCTGCTAAAATTAGTACAGTCCGAACCAACAACGAGTGATAGAAAATTAGTGCAATGTTCACTGCATTTAATATGAGACCTTAAATCAGTTCACCAAATGATGTAGTTTGGTAGTTGAAGTGGCTTAGGTTGAGCATCTTACATATTAACCTATGTGACAGTATTTAGCTATTCCAATTAATGAGGAATATTTCCAAACACAGAATGATTGGCCTTCAGCCCAAACTTAATAGAAGGGTCATCAGGAATAGTTTTAAATCAACCCTTGAGATTCCAAAATTAATTAATTACTTCTAGGGTTTCTTTTGCAGAATCTTGTGAAACAAGTTGAGCAAGTTGTTTTTTATTGATCAAATCTTGTTTTGATTCAGTGCTTAAGGAGTTAAAAATTTATTGAATGACACACAACATGCATAACATGCTCTGTTTCTGGTTCAAATTGATCTACAGGGGTCTCCTATTACTTCGGAGGATTGTTCAGTATATTGTTCTCTATCATTGCTTTCTTTTCTGCTAGCTGTACTTGGGGTTTTTGGAGTGGAAATTCTGCCTAGCTACATTTGTTTGTCATAATAGGCTTTAAAAATATCTATATTAAAGTAAAATGCTAAAAGAAAAGACAAAGGTGGGTGGTTGTGCCTTAAACCGTAAAGTACAAGATAGAGAACAAAAAGCATGTACCATGCACAATAATTTGTGGGAAGAAACCACAACCTCTGTTCATGGAACTGTGTTAGATTCCAAAATTGTAGGCACTTACTTGGATTTCAGCCAGTATCTTGCTAGAAAAGAGACTGATAAGTTGCTTGAATTAAGAAGATTGAGTTCGACTCTCGTCCTTCCCCGTCTTCTAAAACATTCTTGTATAATCCTTCACATATTACATGAGTTGATTGATCCGTAGACGGAGCAAATTATAGTAATTTGTTCCAACCTGAGACATAAATAAAGACGAGGATAGTCTTTCTAAAACAAAAAGGACTCTCAAAATCTAAAGGAACCCCATGCACAACCAGTTGTATGCAATAATTTATCAAGCCATAGGCCTCCTTTATACCAAGGCTCAAAGGAACCAACTGCTGATTTATCATAATTCTTCTGAAACTAGGTGAAGGAATACTATGTCAAGGGAATGTTGAGGGTTGCAAATCTAAGGGACTCTATATGCTCTTTAAAGATTTTATGTACTTCTAGACAAAAAAGATCTAATTATTATTAACTTTATATTTAACAAGCTCAAAAATCAAGCTGCAACTGTGTCATAAATCAATTGAAGCCACAACAAGACTATCATAGGACTGCTGCAGATTGCAAATCAAAAGGCAAAGCTGAATTTCTAAACCACAATATTGATTGCTGACATGGGAAGATTTAAAGTAACTTAATTCTATTTTCAGTGGTACAAATATAATTGTACATTTTTGGCCATAAAATTTAATTGTACATTAATATATATACTAATAATTGTTTAATATCTTGAGCCTGCTGCAGTTCTTATTTCATCTTTATCCTACTAATTTATTTAAGAATACAGTGGAGAACTTCCACTCTGATTTTTGGTCTCTCAGTACTAACCACTTCAGCCAGATTCTTGGTGCTTAAATCTATATACAACTAAAGTTGTTGCTTATTAACTTCTAGATTTTAGGAAAATCAACAGCCATTTGAAACATTTTAAAAACCATAGATATAGGAATGAACAAAGTTGAAGCACAATTAATGGTAGTCAATTATCTGTACTGAGGAGAATAGCAAAAGCTTTGAATTACATAAACAAATATAAAATACATTTATTTATAGTGATTCACAAACTAGATACAACATTTTGAATAAAATAACAGTACAATGACACTAACAAATATGCATAGTTTCTTGTATATTAGGGCCTTGCAGCTGGGTTTACAGTTAAGGTTTGGTAGTCAGATTCCGAGACAATGTTTCTGTGGATTTTGTCTATGTAAGCAGCAGCTTTGTTGTCAATTCCAGGCTCAGCTACGCATCGATCTCTGTCATAATCGCTCGGCCACACCCTTCCTGCACTCATATATGAATACTCATTGGTGTCGTCCACTCTGCGAGGCCTCCCGGACTTGAACAAGTTGAAGAATGAGAAGGAAGATTTCTTCTGCCTGTTGTTGCCTCCCATAACTCTTACACACAACAAGCACAAGCTTAACTGAGATGAAGAAGGCTAGTTCAAATGTAGACTCTATTTGGTTTATAGTGGCAATGAGGCTACCCCTGTATTTATAGTAGGAAAAAGTACCCTTTGTGTTTATGATACTGGAGGGTAGAGAATCTGGAGGATTCAGACTGCTAAGAAAATAATGTGTGGTTGAGATCACATCTGATGTGGGACACGATCACAAAATGACAATTTGTTGGTAAAAACATTGGAGACCAGAGAAAAGAAAAGGCATATTTCCTATGGTCCTCTGCTTTTGCAATTGACCTAAACAGCCTTATTGAAAGTTCACAGTGCATTTCTTGTGTATTTCCCTTCACTTTCTTCACCTTTCAAAGATATTATTGGCACTTTAATTTTTCTAAGTACTACCGTGGACCATGCATGACAATTTAAAAAAATATATCTTGTAATAGTGATATTGCACCTAAAATTCATTGCTTCCCACCTTTTACACTTCCATCTTCCACATCATATAATTGTCAATTAATGATGATCAGCCAAAAATACTGCCTACCATGTCCTCTTTGCTGGGTTTTTAGTTTTGTTATCTGCAGTCAATTATTACCATGTCTTATCCAGAGTATGCTTCCCAAGTACATGCAAATTACCATCACATGAGGCATAAAGAAAGGCAAGAAACTTTACTGTGTGTTTTATAATTTGATTTGATTTGCTTTGCATTCGCGTGCATTTTACGATGTATTTAATTCACAGATACTATCTATGATTTTGACACTGCACAAGATAACCCTCATGATCTAAAACTTGTTTAAATTATGATTCTGCTTGTATGAACAGTAAAATTGGCATGATATTAGTGGGGCTTTCTTAAGAAAAAAAATGACTATTTTTGCTTTCACCTTTAAAATAAGACATACAAGAAATTGTTTATGGCAAAAAAAAAAAAAGGTAGCTACTATAAAATCTAAAGAATGCAGCAGGTATATCTGGTCAAAATTCCTTTTTCTTTTAGACTAACTTGGTTCATGCATTTGCAGTTAAGTTAATTTATAGTTTCAAAAGCAAAGGTTGGAACCCTTTTCTTCTCCGAAGGCTTCTGGTATGCTCAATCATAAAGCAGTCAATTGCATTAGCCGTTAGAGAACACCATAGCATATGACCATTATGCACCCAATATAACATAGTTTTTCAATTCTTATTGGTGACAGAAGCTGCTGATTATAGCAATCAAAGGGTCTGAAATTGCACAGAAGCCAAGCTTTTCCTTATGTAGCATTGAGTGAAAGCTGTCTAGCTTTAAGGTATCTAGAAATGCTTACTAATAATAAGAGTTAGAGTTTGGCATTCCCCAACTTTATATTATGAAGCACGGAACTTTTATTCCCACATGCTTTTCAAGTCACTAAAATAATGGTTTCTTGCTGTAAATCACATTGATTAATTAAAGTTCATACAATTTTAATTCTTTGTGAGCAGAGAATCATGCTTGATTTTCAAAGTACAAAATTGTTTTAAAGATCAATGTGGGTGGTGGGTGGCCCTGAAATTCTTAAGTATTAGTTTGTTGACACGTTGGTTAATTCTTGATTAAGCAATCAAAACAAATGATTTTGGTTTGGCAAATGAGTGATTGAGTGGTACCAAAAAAGTTAGGCAGGATACACTCTAAATTAAGAAGCAGTTCTAGATTGAGGTGCTCATAGGCTGGCAATTAATCTTGATTTTTAATACACAAAACTCTATGAGTGCTTTATACCGAGTCCTAGCTTCTATAATATAAACTTCACATCGTATACCACCACACTCAACGGTGATTATCATTTTATAATCTAAGAGAAGAAGGTGAACCCGTCACATTCAAAGATTAAAAGAAAGACAGTTATGCACTTAATATGAAACTAGAAGAATATTGTATGTAGTGTTGCTGGGGCAATACAGCAAGAAAGAAAAGAGATTCTTTACTGTTTTGTATCAATCATGCTAGACTTGAATGAAAATTAAAGTGTGATATGAGAAGATAGATCCAGCTCCCAAGTTTTATTAAATTGTTTTTCATGTGGTCTCTTTATTATATGCGCGCTTGTTCTTATTAAGTTATTTGTTAGTTTGAATATGATAATTGCATATAGGAAAATAAAAGTAGTAAATTAGTAAATCATCCACTCCTCTCCCTCTAAACTAGACCCCTTACCTATCTCTCTTTAAACTATCATTCGTATTTTATTTCTCTTTACCATGTGATCTCTCTTCTGTCAGTTGTGAAAGATCGAGCGGTAGAATATGCTTGTTTCATAGCCATACTTTCAGCAGATAATTGCACTATTAAATTTTCATGCTGGATATATGAAAATAGAGTGGGTTGTTACGAACGTAAATGTCAATTCACTTCTCTTACATGATTTTTTTTTTACAGTGTCTACTTTCGATGTGATAGCAAACTATAAATGCACAAAGAGAAAATTTTATCATATTAAAATTTTTATGTACATACTAATTGCATATTTTGAATTGAACCAAGTATAAGATATTAGAGGAAACTAAACAATTTGAGTCCGTCCATTTCCTCAATTCTCTTTTTTTTTCTCTGTCTTTTTTTTTTTTTTTTTTTTACATTACAGACGCAAGAGTGTAAGACCATGCAATACCACTTTGAGGTTTGATGTGAGTATCATCACCTTTAAATTTTAAGATCTTATTTTAAAACAACACATAGAAATGTTACTAACTTTTTATAATTTTTCGTTACAAAACAACTATAGAGCTAGACAAACTCCTACCCGGATTCATCATACATCATATTAAAGGTTTTCACTTTATTGAGCATTATGTCCCGCTGCTCAGTAAAGGTTGTTAAGACTATAATTGGTATGTACGTGTATAAGTCTTGGGCAATATTTTCCTTACACAAATCTTGATCAAAATGAAGTAAAAAGAGAAAACACTTTGTTAACAAGAAAAAAAAGGGTTATAGGGGTTGTTACAAACAAGTCTTTGTATATAAACCCTCTTATGCATAACCTCTTATTCATAAATGAAACATGTCAGGTATAAATGTATAAATAACTTTTCTTTGTATTAAGGTTGAGTTTGATCGCTTTCCAATTTTTTGTTTATTAGGATTGTCCACCCCAAGGAAAGGATAATTAAGGAGATCCAAATTCCAATTGGAATGAAATTTGGTGTTTGAGTAGGAAACAACTAATTGCCGTCGGCATTAGAAATTTTTTGGTGTGACTATAACATTGTTATCATGTGGTGTTATTAATTTACATATTACGCTCATTATATAACGTAATCTTTATCATTCGAATCGTTTATTTTTTAAGTCCCCATCCAAATATCAACTTTGTACAAAATTATTGTAATCATAAATTATTTATCTATTTAATTATCATTATAATCATTTCAATATTTTATACAAAAAATTTGTGTTCGTCAATTTATTTGAGCACAATTAAATTATTAATATTTGATTAAACGATTTACGATTTAGTCATATTTTCTTATTAGCTAATTAACTATAAAACACTACTAATCAAAATAATATATATATACAAGAATTGACTATAAAACTAATTAAAATAATATATTTTCTTATTAGCTAATTAACTATAAAACTAACTTGTTAGTAAGTTAATACAAAACTAACTATCATGTTGAACCCACTGCACAATGTAATCTTAAAATCGGAACCGTCTATTTTTTAGGCCATATTTCAAAGATCATCCCTGTAAAAAATCTCCAAAATTGGAAGTCATTTAGTCATTTGATTATAACAACAACTATTTCTATACTTTTATCGAAAACACTGATCGTCTATTTATTTGATCTGAATTAGATGACTACATAATTTCCAATTTAGTTGATTTTTTGCAATGATGATCTTTGAAGTATGACCTAAATAATTGACGGTTCGGATTATGATATTAGTTATGTGGTGGTCCTAAAAACATGATTAGCTTCGTATTAATTTACTAATCAGTTAATTTTAAAGCACTCCTCTATATATATATATAAATAAATAGGGGGCATAACCGCAACCCGCATCCAATCAATTTCAAAACAATGTTCCACCCGCCCCTTTTTTGGTTACAAGCCCATCTAGCTAGAGTTGGGCTATCCAAGCCCATACTATTTATTAATAATAACTTGTTTGTTAGACCAATCGCAAAGATTCAGAAACAGAGCTAGTACAATACGAGATCCGAAGTAGATTTGTTTCTCTTATTCGCTAAGAAATTTCCGTTCTCTGTTTGATTCGAGGTAATTTCTACTGAATTCAATAAATATTATGTATCCTAATATCTTGATTTGATTCTTCCCTGACCACTTTTACTCGCTAATCACGGCCTATTTAGATTTATTAATCTGGGGCTTCTTATCTAATTGTTATTTAAACTAGTCGAAATTATTCATGTTTACATGATTGTTGAAATGAGTTTTGGACCCATTTTGAAGAAATCATTAGCTTTCGTTTACTAGTTTTTTTTGTTTAAGCTTAATTTGAGTGTTCATTCAATCTTGCATGCCATACTCTTTTCCTAGCTGGGAATTTGATTTCCCTGAAAACCCTTTGCCGGAATTGGTCTGAAACCTATGGAAGTTACTGAAAATACTCATTAACCTGTTTTTGTTTTGGTTCTAGTATAGTTTGCAATGGTTTGTAAACATAAGGCATATTGAAGATATTTGTAATATGCTATAATTATGGTTGTTGCTTGTTTGATTACTGGGTAAAGGTATAATTAGAAAATAGGATTTATATCTGGAATCTTAGAAATTTAATTGACTAAATTTAATGAGATGAATTTTAGTTTCTGCTCTTATTGGTTCAAGCTGAGCTATTTAGCTAATATGAAGTGATTTACCTAAGATTAGACAAAAAGAAAATTGGAGATTGACACATTACCTTTCATTGTGTTTTATAAGTTTTCTTTGCAATCAAACAGCTGGTCAGTAGGTTTTACCACATTAGCTATTGTTTCTTAAAATGAAAATAAGTAATTTCCTTTTATTCTGGTTCCTGAACTAATTATTACAATTTTACAAGAGTATCTATTACTGTGGCTCAACGCCCTGAAGTGGTGTTGGTGCTACCCAGAATGATGCAGTTTTAATACTACAATGCATGCTTTATTTATGTCTTCTGTTCTGAACTGAATAAGTTTAGCCATTCCCTTGGAATTGGAGTTTTCATTTTTTGTTGGTTTATAATGGTTTAGGTAAAGCGTAATGGCCTACCGGCGGTATAACGGTAGACAGGAAATGAGCACCCGAGAGAAACCGCAACATGAGAAGGAGCAGGTAAATAATAGATATGTAGGACCCTTATGTCTATTTATGATGGATCTGATGGACTGCTGATATCATAAGTTCGTCAGACAAGTGGCTTTTTATTTGGACCTCCGAAGTGGTTTGTGCATTCTAAGATTCTCACATAACTATATGTAGTTCCTCCTTAAAATCATTTATTAAACTTAATTTCAGACTACTTTAATGTATACTTAGCTAATTTTGCATTAATAGTTGGTTTACTTATTTGCCAATGAGTGTTTTAAGAATTTGTAATTCCCAATTTATTGAGGTGCATTACTAGGACTTTATGGTGCAGGCATATCAGGACTCCCTTGTTGATGATCTAGCAGAAGAATTTCGACTGCCGATTAATCAAAGGCCAACGGAAAATGTTGATCTTGATAATGTGGAACAAGCATCATTAGACACACAGATAGCATCATCTAACATTGGTTTTAGGCTTCTTCAAAAAATGGGGTGGAAAGGGAAGGGGCTCGGGAAGGATGAACAAGGTTTCTATTTATGGAATACTGATGATTGCTTGATACTTGTATTCTGTTTTGATAAAATATTTTCTTTTGATTAATTGACCCCCTTTTTTCATGGATAACTTCTTTATAAACTCATTTCAGTGCCCTTAAAGTATATCATACCTGTTCTGCTGTTATTTAGTCTTGCATATGTTTCTTAGTTTAGCCCATAATTTCTTATGGTTGTTGCTATTATTGGTCCTACTGCTTAATTGCTTGTCTAATTTCGTACATGTAAGTTTCAAGTATTTCTAAGCTCTGGTGTTATACAGGAATTATTGAGCCTATAAAGTCTGGGATTAGAGACCCAAAATTAGGAGTTGGAAAACAAGAAGAAGATGATTATTTTACAGCAGAAGAAAATATCCAGAGAAGAAAACTTGATGTTGAGATAGAAGAAACTGAAGAAAATGCAAAGAAGCGGGAGGTATGCCTTTGTTCTTAGTTGCTATAAGTATTTAAGATATTGGATAATATCGAGGTTGATGCTTTACTTTTTCTGAAACCCCAATCTAATAACAGAAGGCAGCATATAGCATATATGTGTGTCTTTTGACGGGAATGGTATATCATAGGGGACCATCAACTTTGGAAGGTCTTGAGAATTTCCTGCAGTTTTTATTACCTGGTGGCTTCTACTGCCTGCTTCGTGCACATTAAAATCCAGGTGTTAGCAGAACGTGAGCAGAAAATTCAAACTGAGGTGAAAGAAATACGGAAGGTGTTCTACTGTGATCTCTGCAACAAACAATACAAGTTGGCCGTGGAATTTGAAGCTCACTTGAGCTCATACGATCACAACCACAGAAAGGTAAATGATCTATGTTAATCTTGTTCGTTGACTCAATTTTGTTTCTGTGGGTGTGCTACCATTTGGTCTTAATCCTAAAAAAACCCTTAAATGAGGCTTGCAGCGTTTTAAAGAAATGAAAGAAATGCATGGTACAAGTAGTCGGGATGATCGCCAAAAACGAGAGCAGCAGCGTCAGGAGAGGGAAATGGCCAAATTTGTTCAGATGTATCCAATTATTTTCCCTTCCCTGTTTCATACATGATTTCTTTTTCTATCTGTTTTCTTTATAGCCTCATTGTGGTATCATTCTTTTTCTTTGTTTTCTTTAATTCCAAGTAGTGCGGATGCCCGTAAGCAACAGCAGCAGCAGCAGGAGCAGCAGCTACAACAAGAACAACAAGAATCTGGGTCTGCCCCAGGTTCCACTGAAGTGAGAAGTGCTACTGAACTTGCAGATCAGGATCAACGGAAGGCTCTGAAATTTGGGTTTTCTTCTAAAGGTGGCACGTCTAAGGTATGCCTGACTGAAGTTATGGATCTAGAGTGTGCATTGTAATGGTTTGTTCATTTGAAGATACGAGTTTGATTAGAGAGGAAGCTGGTTTTGTATGGTGTATTTAGCATACAGCATTTATACATGTGCAAATATTCATCTATGATTCATGGGTGTCTACAGTGAGAAAATTCTTATTTTTCATGTTCTCTGATGACTTGTTGCTAATACTCCTTTCTACTCTATGCCAAAGTATATCTGGTTTGTCTATATATGATAATTGAAAGATATTTTGATGTTTGCTTTCATTTCTTGGCTCCAATGCTTCAAGTTTCACTACCATACCACACTGTCACATTTCTATCTGTCAGTCGGCGCAACTGCATGTTATAATACCCTGAGCTTGACTAAATCAATTACATTGGATTCATTTTATCTTATTGAAATTTGATTGTAGTATTTGTTATAAGGCAATCCGCTGAATTGATAAAAATTATGACCTTTAACATATTGTTACTTCTCTCCCTTTGTACAGAAGCCAAAAGTAGCTGCAAAGAAACCAAAAGTAGCTGTGGCCTCAGTATTTGGCAATGATAGCGATGAAGAATAAGTGACATAGCACCCGCTGAAACTGCTCATCAGCTTTGTACCTTATAAAGCTTTACATTGCCTTCTTCATGATTATGTAGTTTATGTTATCTATGCCAGGAGTTATACGCAGTTGTGAATTGTGATGCATGAGAGAAAAGATCATTTTTATAGGTTTACCAATCGAAGTTACAAATGTTGATGGATATGAATTATTGGTTTATAAACATTATTTATTATGATTATTGCAGGACTATTGTTTATGAGGATAAATCATGCTCCGTTTAATAAAAGTTATGCCCCCTCGCCTTGATGGCTAAATCAGCTTTTGTGATATTACTTCATTATGTCATTGTTGTTTGTCAATATATTGCAATATTTACAGCTATATATGTTTCATGAGAGCAAGTTCCGTAAATGTTTCATTTTGTTTATTGAACACCTCCAATAAAACTGCAAAAGGAATTTAAGAAAATAAGAAATATAGATAAAAAGCCATCTATATTCTATACATTATTATAAAGCATCAGGGGAGGGAGTCAAATATGATACATCATTTGATCACAAATTCACAATCGATAACATCACCATCTTAATAGTTTCCGAAGATCACAAGATACACAGAACCCGAATGGTATGGTTGTTAAGCAGCTTCTGCAAAACCCACTTGAAGATTACCAAAGTCGAACACTGTGTGATATGGCCCCATAAATACATCTCCAAGAATCCTGCATGCGCATAATGTTAGCTACAATACAAACCTTAAAAAGTCTTTGCATACAACCTTAAAAAGTCTTGTATACAGCCTTTGTATACAAGGCCTCTCTCACTATTAGCTTGTCATATGCCAGTCACATGTCCAGTTTTGTGAGATGAATGTTATATACAAGTAAACATGTATGCATGTGTATATAGAGTGCTAGTAAAGGTTATGATAAGGTACCACAGAGGACCCCTTGGAGGAGGGATATCAAACGCTGTAAACCCGCTGATACAGATAGCAGCATTGCCTTGGCCAGTTTTCAGCACATACTGGAAAGTGTGACAAACCAACATCAGTTCTCCAGTAATTTTAAGGATAACAGAATTAGATTACAAGCCCCCCATGGATATATTTAGTGGAAAACCAAGGCAGCTCTGTGATTATGTTATGAAGACAAGAAAGTATCATCAACACATCAACTACAAGAAGAAATCTAACCTGTTCTGGAGTGAGAACAAAAGGCTTATCTCCAATGGTGAAGGTAATGTTTGGCATGCTGGAAATGCTAGTGCAGTCTATTATTGATTCTCCCATTGGACTTGGTAGGCTCTCACACAGCTGTTGAAATTCAATACCAACACCAATACTCAATACAGCTAGTAATCTTGTTGCCAATTTTGGATTCCCAACACAGAACATGGTTTCAGAGTAACTCACCTCACTAATGTAGTTGAGTACTTTATCTTTTGTTCCTTTTCGTTTTAGCTGATTCTGGGCCCAAACAACAGCCATCTCACAAGCTGTGCACGTACCACTGTCACCAACAGATGATCCCTCCCTGCTTTCCTTCTCAACCACTGTTTCAATCCCAGCACTGCCCAGAATTGGGTTTCACCATCAACAAATGTATTGTTTCACAGTGCTTTAATTGCAGCAAATGAGAAGAAAAAACAAAAGGTATCTGCTGATATGAAGAAACCCTTCACCCAAATCCTGTTGATATTGTAAGTTCCACCCTAATTCTGGTCTGTTTTAAAAATTCACTTCTCACCCTAATTGTCATAGACTGATCACTAAAATATCTATTTTCATTAGCATGAATCTGGTGTATTAAATAACATAGTCTGAGGTATATATAGATGATGCATCAGAAGTTTATAAGGAAAAAATAGAAAAGAAATTGACTGTCTATCTGTAAGAATTTCCTGACCTCACATACTGAGTCCCATTGAAAACACATAAACCAAGCTGCTTACATACTTGGTCAGGGTGTACCTGCAGAAGGCAGACGAAGGATAATCCTTAAATCCGACCTTGGATATGTTAAGGTTGAAATAAAAGGTTGATACTAGGTTAAAGATAGAAAGCAACCCACCCCTGATATTAAAAGATCCCATATCAAGTCTCCATATTGAGAAACAACTTGCTTACATTCTGTGCTCACTACTCCTTCAGCTCCAATAGCATGGTTAACTTCAGTCACAACAGACTGAAAAAAATAAAATAAAAAGAAATTAGCCAATATAAAATCAAGTGCGGAGTCTCTGAAAATATAACAATTGTAGAAAGGTTGGAAGCACATACAGTCGGACCGGCAAGTAAGGATGTCCCTGAATCCACAATAGCAGCACAACCCCCTTCACAAACACCTGAGCACAATCATAACAATTTTAAGAGTTCCATTAATTTTGTAGTCATTGCTTAGAGGCTACAGTTTGAGCTTTCTGCAAACTTTTGATATTATCCCTATGTTTAAGGCATGTTTAAGGTGCTACTGAATCACCTGTTGACTGGTTCCCAATTATAAGATCTCCCATTTCAAACTGAAAACAGAGAAGAGATGTTTAACTTATCACACATTTAATCTCCGAGAATAGAGAACAAAATAAGATATAAATAGTCCAAACATATATGATCTTTTCAATTTTACCTACCTGCCAATAACCCTTTTTAGTAACTGGAACATAGGTATGCTTCCCTTTATAATGTTTTTTGTCAACCCCACCGAAAACAAGTTCACCTCCTACTTCTGCATCTGTATCTCGGTTAAGCCAGAATGAGAAGACATCATCACTCAAAAGACCTTGCTGTGCCATGGTAGACCTGTAATCTTAAAATGAATCAGCTATCCACAAAATCTACAAAGCTTTATTCTGAGGACAGACAATATAGATTTTAGCACTAAGTTTAGACATAATCATACCACACTGGTGTAGCATTTCCAACTGAGATTTCTTGAAATCCAAGCCCAAGAATTCCATCAAACTTCGCCAAAACGAATGTGAGACTGCCTTCTCGTGTGGTCTCAATGAATTCCTAAATTTACAAAGTAGATAAAGAGGGTTACATGCATCGCTATTGCTGCAGAAAAAGTACAAACTGAGTGTAAAAGTGAAAAACAAGGCAAAAGCTCACTTGATTTTTGACAACAACATCTCCAACTTCAACATTGTCTTGACTGAAGAACCCAGAAATTGATCCAGTTCCATATGTTATTTGCGCAGGCGTTCCTGAACCACAAGGCAACCATTATAATCTGAACTTACATTTCACAAAAGTAAACCCCGTAAAAAGCTCATGTCATTACCAATTGCGGTGTATGTTCTGGACTTGCTTGACTTGTACCGAGTATGGAAATAGCATGCAATCTGCACATAATAATGAAACAGTATGTGATCTTTAGTACATAGGAGATTATGGAATATGAAAATTGAGAAGCTAAAATTAAGCACAACTTACAGACAAATAACATTTTGATGATGGTACCCAAAGATTGGAACTGCCGGTATCAAATATGACAGTGAAGTTCTGAGGAGGAGAGCCAATACCAATCTCCCCAAAGTACTGAGCATCCATGTAATTCTTCAGAGGTACTATATCCTCATCTGAACTACCCAAATTATGATGCATACCCTTTAAACTCCCTCTGATTTTTTCCACCCTTGCTGCTCTGGCAGCTTTGATGGTTTGAAGATCCAAGGGTCGCTTCCTTAGGCCAATTCTCACTAGCCCAGTAGAGGAAGCAGGAAGAAGTGAACATATCAAGGCCCATATGTAGAAAGCCACCAAGAGATGTTTATGCCACATGTTTAGAGATATCCTGTCAAAAAGAGTGGCCAAAAGTAAAGAACAGAAATTAATCGAGAGCAACAATATATGTGCCTGAGGTCCATGGTACTAATAGCCTAATCACATACAAAGAAATGTCAATTCAAAGTGTCTTATTGAATATTCTTATGACTATAAATGTTGCAGAAGTCATACAAGAATCAAAGGAATCAATCACTATACTCTCAGATGTTTTCTTAGTAACAAAGTTTTGCAGTATCAGAGAAATGAATCGGGACAAAATCAGACTATATCGTTTACTGAGGTATAACAGAACCTTCAGACTCCCAAATGAAATATTGTTGAAAACACCATCATAAGCCTCCCTACCACTTAAGGCCATATCCAGCAACACAATTTAGGATGCAACTGCATCAACTGTGGCTCAAGGACCCATCAGGCTTTTTTGGAGTTTGATTTCTTATAATTTCAAATTTTTTAAGGAGTTCAACTATAACAAGAAGTGGTAATAATTGCTCTCGGATAAGCTTAAAAGCAGAGTACAGACTTAGAAGGAGAACAGTGAGAACACTCAAAACTTGGAAGCTAAATTCACATATCATGTCACATCTTAGTATAATATTCTTATATAAGACACGATTACACACTTACACAAACAACCCCATGGCCAAAAACTCAGCAAAATTTTACACATGCAAGAGATGCTATGCATAAAGAGAAAGTAGCTACTTGCTCAAGCAGAGCATATTAGTACTATAACAAGTTACAACACATAAAAGCATGACTTATATGATGAAGATGAATTCTTTGGTTTTGACAATCAAGAGGTTGTGATCACTATGATCATGAAGATTAGCATGTCAAACCTTGCTATAAGCTAGCTTGGGGAAAGTGTGGAGCTGCTGCTACAGAAGCTGAGTTTGGTGATGCTCGATGATGATGATGATGATGAAGAGCCTCAAAGTGTCTAGAAGAACACGTAATCCACAAAAGTAGGAAGGAGATCCCTTCTCATATATATCATGGTCCATACACCATTACTCACCCTATAAATCTCTCAAATCATGAGGCCCACGCGCCTTTCTAGCTCGTGAATTCAAGTGTGCCTATGTGAATTTCTCCTTTTTGGCCTAATTTTCAAACTCACTTTAATTTGCTAAAAGGACCAATATTGTCAATTTTCAACATGCATCTTAAGTACTTAAACAGTTAAACATTAAACATGTGTGTCTATGTGTGTGTATTTCAAATTTGTAAAATAATTGAGAAATAATGAAAATAGAAAAGGGTTTGTAACTTTGTGCTAATATTGTTTTGGCTAAACTCTAAAAAGGTACGTATAGCCATGCAATAACTTCTGATGAAACCGAAGCTACCCAGAAGTTTCCAAGATAGGAAGATGTGGACAGGAAGGAGCGGGGTGGCAATCAAATTGAAAGCTCTTGTCTTGTCCCTTGTAAATCACTACTCAGACCAGAAAAAATGTATGTCAGAAAAATTTGTAGAGTCCCTGCTATTCACTTTTAATGAATCATAGGTAACGATCACAAATTCACAACAGTCCATTTTTTTTAGGAAATCAAATCTTGAAGATATACTAATCTGAATGCATTATTTCACTCATTCTCTCTACTTAAGTTCATTTATAAATTTAGCAATTCAAGTTTCAAGTTCACAAGATAACAGTATCCAAAATTTTGATGTTATTTATGTTGGGAACTCTCAAGAATGCTCAAACAAAAATACTTTAGGAATGTAAATTCTTACGCTATAATATATACTACATATTTTGGCTTCATTATTAATAAATTTTGAGTTGGTCCTTTTAACTTTCACAAAATATTAGAAAGAACAATCCATATGTTAAATATAATGGTTACAAATTAAAGTATTCAACTCAAAATCTGTTGATAATTATTGATAGAAAACGTAATTAATTATCCCTAAACTCGCTTTCTTTAATATGGTTTTTCATTCTCTAGTGGTAAATGTTTTCAATTTTTGGTCTTATGTGGGAACTGACAGAAGTGGACAACCAAATTGACTGGCCAATGCAATTTAATCATCTCCAAATCATATTTTATAGCTTACGTGATAATACTTATACCAATGAAAAAATTCATACCAACCCCCTGTTATCCCAAAACTCAAACCCTCACCCAAGACCCAATAGCCCAGCCCAAAAGTCCATTCCACCCCCAACCTTAGCTATAGCCATCCCAGCCAGCCCACTAAGAAAACTTCTTTCATACTACTCCCCCTTCATCGTTTCTTCTTCTTCCTTCCGTCACTCACAGTCAGACAATCGCACTCAATCCCACACTTCCCACTCAATTTCTCAGGCTGGTCTTGCTCCCAAAGGGCCAAAAGGTAATTTTCTTTAGTTGGGTTTCCCATTTTTCCTTTGTTTATAGTTTCATTTCTAATTTCTTGTTATGGCTCGGATTTGTGTTGTTTTGTATATGAAATTTCATCCCAAACTGCCCCTTTTCAATAATACCTAACATGTGTTATAGATTTCTTTTATGGAATTGGACTTTACTGAAATTTTACCGTCATATGAAAACCCTGTTCTTGTTTTCTGTGAGTATCATAAAGTTAAATACTTTGTGCAATATGGTATTTGGTTGCATTTAATTCAACCCATCCATTAGCTTAATTGTATTTGGGTTTGTTCAGTCAGTCAGTCAGTGTTAGTCACATTCTCAAAATTACAAGCTTAATTTGGTAACTGAATCAGTCTATTACCATTTTCAGTGGGCTAAGGAAGGCCATTAAGATCCTGTGTACAAAAGCAGCTTTGAATTGTAGGAAAAATTTATAGACAGATGGCGTTGAGGCGCTTTTTTGGGTTTTCAGATGGCGAGCTGATGAGGTCGGACTCAAAACCTTGTTCCAGATTGATGAGACAGACTGCTGGGATTTTCACTGTTGGAGGAGGATTGGGATTCTGGATTCTTTGTAGATTGCATTATGGTCTGTTCTACTTCTGCTAGTTATGACTTTCTTCTTGTTGTTTCAATGCCATGTCAATGTCGCATGTTTGATTCTTGATCCTTATGATCTAATGCCAATGCCAAGTTTAAGCCATAAGCAGATATGCTTTTGCTGAAGCTTTTGTTCTTCCATGTTGAATAACTTATAAAATAGCTGTAATTTCATCCATTCTAATTGATGGGAAAGAAGTCATAGCATATGTGTTTTCTATGCTCTTGCAGGTCCCAGAATCACAGTTCCTAGGAGTCTTCGGTGGGCAGCTTGTGGAGCAGTATCTGTGAGCTCCTCCACAGCTTTGCTGGTCCGCTTATTTAGTCCGGAGTGTGAACCCCAAAACATAGCTACTTATGACAAGAAAAAGTAGCACTAAACTCATGAAGGTTGTATTGCTGTTGAGTAAGTTCTGCTGATTTGTTATATTGGATTGATTTCAAGAAGGATGTTTTGTTGAATGCTAGACATTTTGCTTTGAAAGGGATGCACCATTGATTATGAAATGAACAGGATTAAGGAGATGCTTTTCTTGCATAATACTTTGTTGTCTTCCTTATATGATAGCCATAAGATCCCTATGGTCATTGTTGGTTCTCATTATACATTTCCACCTGACCTAACTAGTTTGAGGTGCTGCAAATTGATTGAGAACATCAACAATTTCCACAAAACAAAAAAATCTTCTTCCTGCCATTTTCAATTTTTCACAGGATACCGTACAACGGAACTCTAAGCTTTTTCTCTCCTGAAATGAGCATATGCAAACATGTTTCTCCTGTGCCCGTGAATGCTCAAAGAATTTGTAGGTTAGCGAATGCCTTTGTTTGAAGTCTCTTGCATATCTATAAGGTACACTAACATATCAGTCTAGTATTGTAGCATTTTTTTGTTGGCCCTAGCATCAGAGCAGCCCTAGTATGCAGTAAAAATACAAACTTATCGATGTCACTGTTGATCGAAAGTGAATGCATGGAGTCCATCAATGGCATTATATGAGAACTGACCTTGCCTTGCCAGGAAATGCAATAAGAACACTAATATGAAGAGGAAGTATCAGAGAGGAGTAAAAACATCTATGCAGTGGGTGTATACACCCATTGTTTTTATCTTTCTCATCAAGTGTTAGGCCACGTGATCACCATGAGGGAGAGTTAGGAGAGTTGAGACTCGGTATTTCATATCCCACATTCACCTTGATAGCACGAAGCCCAGTGCATGTTCAAGCCCAAAAGAACTCAACCCAAAAAGCAAGGAAAGAGCCTGTGACTAGTTTGAGCCCAAAGTTTACACATGTGGGACTGTGGGTTACACATCACTATCGTTGGTTCAATGATCCTTGAATATATCCTGGTTTTTTGAAAGGGATTTGGGACCTAACGCAAACGGAACCCATTACTTGTCCCACTTGTGATGAGGAATAAAGACGAATGAGTGAACATTGTCTTCATGTTTTGGCAAATTAGCAGCGGAATTTCAGCTGAAAAACAATAATAAGACGATGGAGCCTACACCAAAAATTCAAAATCTTAAGCAAGCACACATACTGTTATTGGTTATTTTATTGTGGACTAAAAACGAAAATGAATAGAAAATTAGAAACCAAAGTACAACCGGTACCAAACATTAGCCATTCGACATAACACAAAAATAAAGAGAGTTACTATTTGCACATCTTTTTTTTTTCTTTTTGCACACCTCTATTAAAAAAAAATTCTAAAAAAAAAACCATACAGCCCCTCTCCTTTTTCTCTCGTTCACACCCTTTTCCCCTGTTTTCTTTTTCTTTTTCTTCTTCCCCCTACTTGAGCCACTACTGACCACCTTCTTCCTTTTCTCTCTCCGCATGCACCACCAAAATAGTCACCACCACAGCACCACTAAAATAGCTACCACCACCACCTTCTTCTTCCCCCTACCTAAGCCAAAACAGCCACCACCACTACCACCTTCTTCTTCTTCTTCTTCTTCTTTTTTTCTCTCTCTCTCTCTCTCTCGCCCAAGCAGACAACAAAAAAGAAAGAAAGAGGGTTACAGGTGGTTCGGCAGACAAGTGCTGAACCAGTCGATTTCGTTCGACATGTAACTGTCGAACAAACCTGGTTTGTTCAGCGGTTACCTGCTGAACAAAATTGACGGGTTCGGCACTGGTCTATCAAACCACCTGCAACCCTTTTTTTTTTTGTCTGCTTGGGAGAGAGAGAGAGAGAGAGAGAGAGAGAGAGAGAGAGAGGGAAAAAAAGTGGTGGTAGTGGTGGATGTTTTGGCTCGGGTAGGGGAAAAAAGAGGGTGGTGGTGGTGGTGGTGGTTGTGCGCCATACAGAGAAGAGGATAGAGAGAGAGAGGTGCGGGGTGGTGATGCCTGGTGCCGAGTAGTGGTGCATAGTGCAGGGTGGTGGTGCGTGTGTGTTGATAGAGAAATGGAGAGTTTGTGAAAGATGATGGAGGTGTGTGGAGACAGAGAAGAATGAAGTGTGTAATGAAATAAGAATATTTTGGTAATGAGTTGAGTGTGTGTTGAGAGGTTTTAAATTTGAGATGAATGTGTAGAGTGTGTAAGAGAAAAAAAAAAAAAAAAGTGTGCAAAAAAAAAAAAAAGTGCGTAAATAGCATCCCTCAAAATAAAATGAGTTCATCATAATTAATAGTGTTAGTAATCATTATCCTGCCTATGCAGACCCATAAAGTGATAAAACCTGCCTCAATGCCACAGTAAGTGTCCTCTCCTTTCCTGGAGAGTTTTAGTGTCTGACGGGTCTGCTTAAAAAGTGAGTGAGAAACTGAGAAGTAAAACTGGTGACATGGATTGATCTCTTTCAAGTTCCACACCCACAATTCTTTATTGGGTTGAAATTCATAGCTAATACTTTTCAAAAGTTGAGAAATTAAATAGTAAATACCTGTTGGGATTGGGTTTGGACTTTTGACTCAAAAGCAAAAGCTCTTATTCTAATCAGTAAAATCAAGAAAGAAAATCACTGTACTGGGAAAAAGAAAGAAAAAAAAATTGCAGGTGGGAACTCACGTGCATGTCACGTGGGTATTAAACCAAACAAATGGAAATAGTCAGTTGAGTGATGAGTGTGTCTTATTTGGCGCCACCTGACTAGTTAATTCAGTTAATGGCACCTCCAATGCAACCCACTTGTCCCATTTCATTTTCCCCAATTAAAATTTTAATTAATTATTACCTAATTAATTACTCTCTCTCTCTCTCTCTCTCTCTCTCTCTCTCTCTCAAACCACCAATCATACACCACACTCCCACAAACACCCACACACTCCTCTCTCTCCTTCTCTCTCATTTCATGCTCTTCTTCAATTTCATCAACCCCTTGAAACCCTAACCCACCAAAACCCTAATTCCCAATGGCCTCCTCCCCCAACAACCACCACAACCACACTCTCAACGGCGACAGCAAGACCCACGTACCCAAGAAGCCCAAACTCTCCCCCAATTTCATCACAGCCTCCGAAATCGCCTCCGAGTTCTCCCACCATGACCCCAATATCACCCGAATCAACAACGGCAGCTTTGGCTCCTGCCCTGACTCAATTATCAAAGCTCAGCGGCGATGGCAGCTCAAGTACCTCGCCCAACCCGACCACTTCTACTTTAACGAGCTCAAAAAGGGCATCCACCACTCCAGAACCATAATCCAGAAGCTCATCAATGCTGAACACGTTGACGAGGTCTCGATCGTGGACAACGCCACCACCGCCGCCGCCATAGTGCTCCAGCAGGCCGCCTGGGGGTTCTCCGAGAGCAAATTCGATAAAGGGGATGCGGTGGTTATGCTTCATTATGCTTATGGTGCTGTCAAGAAGTCGATTGAGGCTTACGTGACGCGTGCTGGTGGGTATGTGATTGAAGTCCCTTTGCCTTTTCCTTTGAATTCTAATGATGAGATAATCACTGAATTTAGAAAAGCTTTGGAGAGAGGGAAGGCCAATGGTAGGAGGGTTAGGTTAGTTGTGATTGATCATATTACTTCAATGCCTTGTGTGGTTATACCTGTTAAACAGTTGGTTGAGATTTGTAGGGAAGAGGGGGTTGACCAGGTTTTTGTTGATGCTGCTCATAGTATTGGTTGTACTGAGGTTGATATGAAGGAAATTGGCGCTGATTATTATACTAGCAATTTGCATAAGTGGTTCTTTTGCCCGCCGGCTATTGCGTTTTTGTATTGTAAGAGGTCCCCCAAGTGTGCAGAGTTGCACCATCCTGTTGTTTCTCATGAGTATGGTAATGGGTTGGCCATAGAAAGTGCTTGGATTGGGACAAGGGATTATAGCCCTCAACTGGTGGTGCCTTCGGTTTTGGAATTTGTCAATAGGTTTGAAGGCGGCATTGAGGGCATTAAGAAGAGGAATCATGAAGCTGTTGTTGAGATGGGGCAGATGTTGGCCAAGGCGTGGGGAACACATCTCGGGTGCCCTCCGGATATGTGCGCCAGCATGATCATGATTGGGTTACCTGCTTGTTTGGAGATTTCAAGTGAAAAGGATACTCTAAAGTTACGGACGCAT